>NW_005842023.1:2297599-2324332 GCF_000455745.1 Alligator sinensis | reverse complement strand
GCCACTGTCAGACTCTGCTCTCCCTGAGCACATGAAAGTGAAGGACAGATTTAAAAACACCAACATAGAAATAAACATACATGTACTAATTTGTATATAGGCAAATTACCATGGGTACCCATAGACTTAGATCAGGCATGCTCAACCTCTGGGCCACGGGCCAAATGCAGCCTGCAGAGCCATAAGTATCCAGCCCAGGGGGCTCTGCATGGATCAGGAAATTTGGTGGCAGGGGAGCACTGGGAATTAATATGGCCACCCTCCCCTGCTGCCAAATTCCCAAACTCTGAGCCCTGCACAGCAGTTTAGGGCCAGGCCACATGCACTACCCCCAGGCTGGATGGGGCTGGGCCATTCCCCCTCTCCGCTCCCCCTCAGGGCCAAGTCAAGCCCCCTTCCCCCCATAGGGCTGGGCTGGGACTAAGCCATGCCCCAGTCCCCTGTGAAGCCAGGTTGGGGCTGGGCCAAGTCACCTTCCCCTATGGGGCTGGCTTGGGGCTCTCCCTCCTTCTCTCCCTCCCTCCCCGTCTTCCTTGCATAGGGCCATGTTGGAGCTGGGATGCTCCCTGCCCTCCTCCATGTAGTTAGATGGGGCTCTGATGTAACTACCCCTTGCTGGATCAGGACCATTAGCCATTTCCAGCCTATAGAAGGCTTGGGCACTGCCCAAACAGACCACTGGCCAAAAAGGTTGAACACCACTAAATTTGTTCCTCCACAATTGATTCATTTTACCTTTTTTTGAAACTGCTGCAAGTTTTATCATGAGTACTCCATGAACATACTTTTAAGCATCACTTTTATATCCACTCACATATAGTACAAATTATGCATGATATTAGTCCAAAGCCAAAATCTTATGATTTACCATATTGTTCATTGGGCTGGGCCCCAGCAGAGTCAACAGCATTTCAGGCCGTGGTGACCACACATACTGAACAGTGCTGAGCTGTGGGTATTCTAGATAACCCCCACAAAGGATTCTGTGTTAATTAGCCCCCCACTCATGACTTGAACCAGGTGTTCTTGTCATGAGTCCTGGGACCTTTCAAAAATTTATATGCAGGTGAAGTTCAGGGCAACCTCACCTGGCTCCAAAACCTGGAGGGTGGAGCAACACGTGTCATATGCAACAAACTGAGAGAGGGGCAACAGAGGGATTCTGAGTGAGCTGTTTGGGGCCCCATTTGGTGATGTTTACCAGACATTTAAGGCTGGTGAAGAAACAAGACTCATAGGGAACAGAAAAGAAAGGCACAGTTCAGCTGTAGGAGTAAAGAGGAAGTAATAACGTATGCAATGTCGTAGCTCACCATGACTTGAAAAAGAGTTGGCACTGAAAGGAAATGAGTGCAATAGGCATTATAACATTTTTTTTATTCAACTGGGCTGCATTAAGCTGTCCTTGCCTTTTTGGCTAAGATCAAATTTTTAGCAACAAGGGGAGTGTGTCAGGGCTGGCTCTGGCCCTTCTGGTGCCAGCCTGGTTTTGCAGTACCTCTAGTTCCCTGTGGAGGGAAAACCACTCATTTGTTTTTTTTAGGGCCAAAACAAAAAAACAACCCCCCACCCCCAAACAAACAACAAACAAAAAGGTTCATATCAGCATTTTTGGCATAAGCAGTGGGTGTTACTCTCCAAGTGCTGTTCTGGTATTGTTGTTCTACCAGACCCAGTGCTTGTTCGCTCTTGGGGGGATAACTGCCCATTTTTAAGGGAGACACACACACACACACACACACACACACACACACACACACACTTTTCCCATCAGTATGTTTGCCCAATGTGGGCCATGTATTTTATAGTCATGCTTACTGTTGACTGCATTTAATCAACTTCATATTTGGTTTCCATTGCTTCTTTTGGCAGCAGTTTAATGATAGACAGTGTATTTAATGAGGTTTCCTTGTATGCAAGTATACCATGCTGCTTTGGGGGGGGAGGGGGGAAGCCTCATCTTATATTCAAGTAAATACAATATTTATTCCTCAATGAATTAGACTTGTTTTTAAATTAACGCTATGTAATGGTCCTTGGCTTTGTATAACCTTTAAGCCCCCTTCGCTTGAGAGCATAGCATGGGTATGGATATGGATATGGATACATCAAAGCAGACAAAGTTGTAGGAAATAATGAAACTTAATTGGTCACACACTGACTAGTTGCATGCTTGGAGCAACTGTCCCTAGGCACTGCCAAAATGCAAATTATAAACAATAAATGTAGTAGCAAAACTTGGGATAGGTGAGCAGGAGAGTAGCTAAAATCACCCTTCAATCCCATAGAGTATGCACCCTAGAAGCAAAAGCCACCCCATGGCATTGCTGTTGCATTAGCAGTTGGATTCATGGACAGACCACACTGCAGGGGACTGGTTTTGAGTCCCAGGCATAGGTAAGACTCCTGCACCCCTACCTTTCTGGCTGCTCAGCAGCACCTGTCTGGTGCAAACCCTCATCATTATACCTCTGACTAAATGTCTTTCAAGAGAAGAAATTGAATAGTCTATTTTAAGTCAGTTTATCTTAGCTGAAAGAATGAGAAGATATTTAAGAATTCTAAACTGAAGCTGTAATGAGGACCTTTGAAATTAGTCTGAGATACTTGTTTGTGAAGAAATATGACAATGGCCGTGTGCCATGACCACTGCTTTCCAGGCTGACCAGTTTTGTTTTGTCATTAACTTTGTGCTTTCTATCTCTGTTGTATCTGTCTATTGTCTCTTGCCTTAAATTACAAGCTTTTGAGGCTGGATGCTGTCTTTTGGTTAGGCTTGTGTATAATGCACCAAGACGTTTCAGGCATTATACAAAGACACAGCATTTGTTCTTACCCCAAATAATTTTTTCAGTCTTCACAGACAATGGACAAAGGTTGGAAGGGGAAATAGAAGCCTGAAGAAGAGAAATGACTTGCCAAAGGTCAAATAATGGCAGAGCTAGTAATGGAAACCAGGTCTCTTGATTCTCTGTCCAATATTTCCATACACCAGATTGTACTGCATCTCCTGTGGCTCAGTTGTGAGGCAGAACATATTTTTTCTTACTATGTTAATGTATTTTATCAGAGGGAAAACATTCATCAGTACCAAGGAGGCTCGCCTGTCTTTGAGAGAATGAATATGTATTTGGCTGAAGTGAGTTGCCTTATGAATGCCATTTATGAAAATAAATGTTTTTGGTTTATCCATACAGATAAATAAATTTTTAAAAAATGATATACTGTCTTTATTCCTAAAGGACCCCCAGTCTCCTTACTAGATATGTCAACAGAAAATGCATCTGCTTTATAGGGTACAGGAATGGCTCAGATGAAAGTCTGTTGTGCAGCACAGAAGAGGAGGTACTTGGTTAGAGATACTCCAATACAAACCTACAACCAGAAAACAGTGTCTCATGCAGTCCTCCTAAGACAGACAAAGCCTTTCTTTTTAAGGTCTCTGGTAAAAGGCTTCAAACACAATTTACCAGTTGTCTTGGGGAACCTTATATATCTCTAAATAAACTCATTGTAAAACAACTGGTCAAAACTAAGTACAGCACCCTCAGGGTTCAATACTGCAAGTAGGGGTGTGTGAAACAGGCCATATTCAATTCGGATTTGAATTCGGCCCAAATCAGGGACAGTGATTTGATTAATTGATTCGTATCACTGTCCTGATTCAATTTGGCCAAATCCAAATCTGAAGATTCGATGCTGATTCAGAGAATCTGCGACTCGGCCACAGATGCAGCTTTCAATGTTTTTTCTACATACCTTGGCGGAGATTCAGCCCAATTCAGTGGCCAAATCTCTGAAGCTGAATCGAATCAGGAGACCCTTTAATCTCTCTTAATTGAATTGGAACCCTCCGAATCGATTCAGAGAGTTTCAACGATTCAGACAGACATAGCTTTAAATATTTTTTCTACATACCTCAAGGTGCCAGGTGGCTCGTGAATGCTGCAATGCTGGTGCAGATGGTGTGTCCCACAGGAGCGTGGTGGAGCAGGGTGCGTGCTCAGTGGCAAACCCAGAAGTGGACCGGAAGTACTTCCGTTCCACTTATGTGTCTGCCGCCGAGCGTGCGAGGGCCCCCCCCCAACCTGGCTGGAGGGGAACCCCGGGTGCCCCCCAGGCCCAGGGGGCACCAGTTACTGAGCTTCTGGTCTACTTCTGGTCCTGCTGCCGAGCACACTGGGGACCCCCTGTGCTCTTGTGGGACACTCCATCTGTCCCACCATCTCAGCGTTCATGAGCTGCCTGGCACCTTGAGGTATGTAGAAAAAACATTTAAAGCTGTGTCTATGTCTGAATCGTCGAATCTCTCCGAATCAATTTGGAGAGTTCAAATTCAATTCAAAGAGATTAATGGGTCTTCTGATTCGATTCAGCTTCAGAGATTCAGCCACCGAATTGGGCTGAATCGAATCAGTGACTGAAGCTTCGCACAGCCCTACTGAGCAGCTCTTGTAGGGATCTGAGCTTAGTTATTGAGGAGAAATCCTCAGTGTAGTGACTTTACCAGGGTCAAGATTTCATCCTTGGAAGTGAAACATGCTCTGCATTCACATTCTGGAGCACTGAGGTACTAGCCAGGCCTTGGATGACCAAGTAAAACCTCTGTATCTCTAGAACAGTTAACTCTCTCCTTAATTTCCTAATGCTATGGGATGGCACTGCAATTATGATCACCAGTTCTGCAGCTGTATCATGTTTCTCTTTTAGAGTGTTCTGTGCCATTTCCAAGTGCTCCATCATCTGTTAATTTAGCATTTGCATCCATGGTATAAATCACTTCTATATGTTTTTCCTCTCTCAAATGATTTAGTTTCCTTGTTTGAAAAAAAAGAGACAAAAGAATTGGGAACATTGTCTAATGAAACTTTTATCTGCCCCACGGTCCAATAAAATCACAGTAGAACTGCCAGAAGCCATCTAGGAAAGTAAATAAAAAGTCCTTCAACTCTGGTTCACCCAGATAAGATGGATATTGCATGGTGCTTCACAATCTTAATTAATCTTACTTTTGGACTTTAAAGTCATTTGAATCATATTAGAATTTTGGTTTTTTAATATACTACCAATGACAGTTAAGTTATCTACTTCCAACAAAGAGTTCTATTAGCAGTTTTTCCATAGCTATAACCCTCCTTTTTGCTGTAGTTAATCCTTATCTGTCTATCTTTATGATTTCAGTATTGTTTCACACAGTCTCACACTTTGCCCTAACTCTTAATTTACACATTTGGCTTGGCTGAGTCCCCTCACCCTTCTTACAAATTTATCCCATGTCATCTCCTTATAGCAATTTATAACCTCTATAAAATGTCATGTAGAGTCACTTTTTTATGTTTCTGAGTAATGGTTAGAAAGAATTGCACAGGGAATCAAAAATCTAATGAGTTGTACATTATTTTACTATTTATAACCGGAGACCAGTCATTGACAATATTTGGCAATTTTACAGCTAAGAGCCCGGACTATTGTGCTTTTGAATGTAATTTATTAAGCAAATAAAACTCTTATTGGTAATGGGTCCTGTTAAACCTGTGGCACTGCATGAGTTCCAGGCCCATACAGCTGTGGAAGTTTCATAGTACCTGCATACATCTTGCATGTCTGGACACTAATATTTTACACTTACTTCATAGTTTTATTTATTCAATTGCTTTTATGCTCCTGATTAGGTTGTAACCAGCCATTTATAGTAAAACCTTAGGTTGGGGGAGGAGCAGAAAGAGAAATAAAATGCATTTATTCTGAGAAGACTTAAATCCCTGTTTTACGAGGCATGGCATTTACTAAAGCCAGGCAGTGGAGAAAATGGCAGAAATGTTAATGGCTTCCACTGGTGTAAAAATAACCTCAATAAATAGAAGGCAAAGCCTGGGCAAACAAAATTACCCCAAGTACAAAATTATCCTGAGATAAGATGCAGTGAATCAGAATTGTTTCTGAACTGGTCATATGTGTTTCATTCTTATTTTCTCAGTAATGTCTGTTAATAAAATAGGTCAATTCACTAGTAAAAGGGTTTGCCTTACAACACCAAAGGGAAGGAATATAATGTCATTGTATGGGTACATATACATGCTTGTGTGTGCATTTAGTATTAGGTTTTTTTGCTAGAATTTGTGAAGAGGGCAAAGGACAATAGGGAGGTGGAGTTTGTTTGCTTTTTCTTCTAAGAGTGATTGGACGTTTTCTTCTGAGGAGCAATTCCACTGAAGTGAGTGGCTTTATTCCAACGTTAAACAAAAGTGAACTGGAGGTGGATCAGGGACATCGGATATACCAAAGACCAAAGATTATCCAGTCAAATGTAGGCTTGTTATTGATTTGATCTCTCTATGTAGTAAGTCTTGAAGCCAATGAGTAGATATGGTAATGTACTTCCTGCTAAACAACCATAGGGAAAAACAGGTAATTGTCCAGATCTAATCCCAATTACGGCTGTGTAAATCCAGAGTAATTTACTAGAAATCAGTGGAGTTAGATCATTGCAAATCAAAATAACTGGGATCAAATATAGTGCCATACCCTAGGACTGGCTTTATTTTACTTATTACAGCTGATAGGATAGCTTCTTAATACTATATTAATGAAACAATAAGCAAGATAACAGAATAACTACCATTTTTATGGGACTTCTTCAGTAGAGGGACAATATAGAAAGAAATTATGTATTAATCTAGGCCAATTTTTTAGAAGTTGTTTGGGCTTTTTTTGGTATTCAATTTAAATCACAGACCAGGATCCAATTTTTTAGAGGGTGGGTGATGCTCAGCAATTGAAATGTTCATATTGGACACCCAAAATCGCAAGTTACTTTCAAAAGTCTTGACCTTACTGATTTAAGAATTAAAAGCATGATTTCTCGGACTGGCAATGAACTTAAATGTAAAACCTGTGAGACCATTCAGGAATCCTGCATATTAAAAGCTGATATTTCAGAATCTAAATCTATCTCAAGCCTGTAAAGATGCATGTGTTTTAAATGTGGTACAACTAATTAATTGCTAAGGATACACTTGTGCATATACATGCTTCCTCATCTTGTGGCTGCTTCAGCTTTTAAGAAGACTTCTTGCATATTACTCCTTCCCTCCCCACATTTCCCCCACCTGCAGAGAAAAAGGAGTTTGTGTTAAATTGATTCAGATGACACCACCAGAGTGAAAAAAAGTTTATGAAAATTAGCAAGCCCCTTCTCCACGTGAGTAATAACCAAGATATCCTGTGCCTTGGTCATTGCTTTGAGGAGGAGGGACTTTTTATATATCTAATATACTCTAGTTTGTAGCTAAAAAAAAGAAGAGACCCCATCTATTCTAGCAATATAAAAAGGGAGTGGCCATAGGGGGGAAAAACACATTATTTTTCTAAAAAAATACAATAAATTGTATTATTCTATAGGTCCTTCTGGGTGAATAAATTAGTAACTAAAAGAGCTTGATACCCATAACCATCACTTACTACACTGCAAAGAAATAAATATTCCCTTTAGGTCAGTATCTACATATATCTGTGCAGTTTGCAACAACTTCTTATAACATATATAGTAAACAGTTGTGAATGGGCAGACGGGGATTTTGGCTTTGGAGGGTTTTTTAACCAAAAACAATTGGAAAAATATAATTTCTAGATATTAGTAATGCATCACTTAGATTTCACTACACTCTTTATATACAATATGTCTGGGGTATAATTTAATCATCTATCCAAACACACAGTTAAACTCATACCTGAGAGATCGTGACATAATAAAGTCACGTTTCTTCAGTAGCTTGAGTCATTTCAGAATCAGCCTAAATTCTTCTCTTTCATTGATTTTTAGAAGGCTTATACTGATGTACAAGGATGGAGTAGAGGACACAGGTTTCTCCAAACATAATTCTTCCCTCATCTGAAGTGGTGAAATTCATGTCCTTCCACCAAAGCTACCCTTACATCTCTGAAAAATGTGTTTAAATTCATTTAGAAGTCAAACAAGGACTGAGAAGAAAAAGAGATGAGTTGACACATGCTGACCTTTGGCTATATTTTGCATTTAACAAGCACCAGATTGGTTTGTTTCTTCATTAGCCACTTTCTCCATCCCCACTTCCCCTCATGTATAACTGCAGCTGGAGTACTGAGCAACATTGTTAACTTCATTTTCATTCATATTTACTGACGCAGCAGAGTTAGACAGGGCAAGTGTTGATCAACACCTCTGTAGTGTTTCTCTAATTATTGAACTAGTATCTCTAGGGTCCAGTAACATTTTGCACTGTTAGTAATAAAGTAACTGAACTGCTTTTTTTTTTCTTGGTAAATTCTGGCTGTCCTAAAGGGAGCCCCTGCCTACCGTAGTAAATTGTAGCTATGGTCTTGATAATACACTGCTTGGACAATAAGGTCTCAAGGGGTGCTTACTGAAAAAGATTAAACTGTAATTAAACTGCTCTGTGAGTAAGAAAGAAGGCGAAAAAAAAAAGGTTTGTGGTTTTCATAAAGCAGAAAAAAATACGTTGACTGGTGTTTACAGCCCGGAGACTTTTTTGCTGTCTTGACTACAAAACAATCTTATTTTTAGCAGACGAGGGTTTTGCAATAGTGCCATATCAATCCCACAATCCTGTTCTTTGAAATAATTGTGCCGGGTTAGTCCCAAATCAGCAGTTACTGAAAAGCAGGAAAGAAGCATTTAACACACATACATAGAAATGGATGAAATTTACCATAAAAAGTATGAATTTATGTAAGCAGTCTGCAGTTCTACATCTTTTTTTAATGAGGCCTTAATTGAACGTGCAGCTATATAATATCCTTTTGTTTAAGTTAAAAAATAGTGGCTTTTTTTTTTTGGTTAACCCCTCCTCTTATCAGCTCAGATATTAAATATTGTGGCTTTCCAGCTATCAGTCTCCGATCAACACAGTTAGTGCATTTTACCTTCCAAGGAAGTGCACTTTGAGCCAGCTGGAGCACAAAAAACGTAGGAGCTGGAGAAAGTCATAATTGAAACAGGCGACTGCTCCAGTACAGACAGGAAATAAAAGGAAGACTGGGCCCTTCAATGGATTAAATTAGATGTTTCAAATTCAGACAGTATCAGGAAAAAGAAGACTTATGGTAGAAAAAAAAGGTAACAGTAAGTTCATTCAGTTGAGTGCCCACCCCTCCTGCCTTTTCCCCTGTAACACATGTTTTTGCTGGAATCTTACTGCGATGCACTGTAGGGTAGAAATTGCACAGGCCCCTTTCTGCCAAACAACAGAGTAGCAGGTTCTTATGCTAATGTTATCCTATCCTTATTTTTCCCCCCTTCAGACAGTCCTTGGATATTCTCTTTCTATAAACTAGGTATGAAATTAAGTTGGGCCAAGGATACATGGTTTCAGCTGTTCTATAGAAAGAAAAATACATTATACCTAAAGCAAAAACATAAAATGTATGTACTTCCTGAATATTAGTTTACGATATGCTTATTAGGTCTGTGTGTGTTGGTATATGCATACATATATTATTTTGTTCATCCAGACTAGCTCTGCTTGCTTTATGGAAACTGCCTGAGTATTGCTGTGAGAGAGGCTGCAAAGTTTTCTTCTTAGTCATTTGCATGTGTCTGTGTATGTTGTAGTACATGATGACACAGTAGGAAGATTTTTATTGGCTTGAGTTTCAAATGCCACATTACTCAGGAGTGGCAAAGACATACGGGTGTTGTGCTGATCATTTTGGGCAAGTGCTTATGAAATGCTTGTGCCCACAATGCCATCATCTATTCTATTGTATATGTTCCACATATATTTGAGGGAGAAAAAAATGGAAAGACTATTTGGACTATATTTGTACCTTTCATTCTTGCTGTGAATCCATGAATTCCAAGATTTGCAGGCATAATAAAGACCTCTGAAAATGACTTAAAATTAGAGCTGGTCATGCTTCCTGGTTCAAAATGGTCATCATCAAAACGGAAATTACAGTGGGAGAGGTCTGTTTGTTATTCATTTAATCTGGTTTTAATTGCAAAGATGACATTCCCCCTACACGCACACAGTTTTCAACAACCCCCCAAATTTAAATGAAAACTGGTTTTCAATTTCTTTAACAAAACCCCCAAAACTTAAAGAAAAAAATCAACAAACATTTAAGGGCTGTTTTGTTTAGTTTTCATGGAAGGGAGGAACATTTCTTAACCAGCTCTACTATAAAATAACTTTTCCACTCATTAAAGTTCATTAACTTGGGACCTACCAGGACTAGAAGTTAGCGTCACTTGAGAAACATCACACTCCTCTTTATTTTAAAATACAGGTCAAAAGGCTATATTTTTTTACCATATAACTAAAATGAACCACAGTCCTTTAAAAGTGTGACCAATCAGATACTGTACCCCTGAACTGAGCATTTTAGAAAAATGAAAACTTTGACTCAGAACAATTAGTCTTCACAAAGAGTATAAATTACAGCAGCAGTGCCTCTAATTACTCATTTGCCTTCCAAAATGCCTCCAGGTTTTGGATTAGGAGGAGAACCAGTAGAATCTTAGAAGTCAATACAGTATCACAAAAGCAAATTGAAATTGATGTATAGAAGTACAGTAGTTCTTTTTTAGATCTCACAGAAAATATTTAGCTATTTGGTACCTATGAGCAAAAGACTATTTTGGAGGTAAGTAAAGAGTGTTTTATAATGAGAAATGCATGCCAAGATAATGCTGGGAAACATGTAGAAGGGCATAACCAGACTAAGCCCAAGTAAATTGTCATAGCTCTCTTATTTCTATATGTCCTTCCTTGGATGAGTTAGATCCTTCTTATCTTCAGAATGGCTCACTTTCAACTAGAAAATCTGAGGGGTAAATGCACTTTTACAGACATTGGCTTTGCTATGCAGTTTACACCAGCTTTTTACACCAGATCTGCCCCTCTGTGGAGGAAGCCTCTTTTTTCTCATCCAGCAGTGTTCTGTTATCACATAAGCATCCTATTTTATTTCCCCACTACAGTAATAATTAGTTCCCATAAGAGTAAGGCTAGAGAAATGTAAAATGGGATAGAAACTGGTAGAATGGGGGTTTGGACTATTCTATCTGGTCAGGTGAAAAAGCAATGAAATGGCATGACATAAATGAGCTCCTCAGTTCCCTGAAACCCAACATGACAGATCTAACATTTAAATAAATACATATGTGTTTAAGTTAGTGTGCAGTTATGTGCAGAGATTCATATCTGTTCTCTAAGTTGTCTAGATTGTTGCTGCTCTCACTCCTTGGAAACCTTTTCTTTGCTTAGAAAGCAGGCATTTTATAAAGGAAACAGTTGCTGTAAGTGCTTTGTAATACTTTGGTACAGAAGAGCTAGCGTGGCAGAAACAAAATAGCAAAATAGGGCACGACTTCAGATGTGACTAGAATGAAGTTCCTGCAAGTTGAGCCTTGAAGTTTTGGAAGTTACCTAAGTATGATAGAAAAGCAGAACATTTGACTGAATTCTTTTTTTCTGAACCATGGAAGGAAAAATAACAGAGGTATATTACACTCTATTTGGTGACAACATTAGAGTAATTTGTTTGGTATGGGTTTTTTCAGATTTATATGAATGGGGAATGGAGTAGGAAGCGTTTTTTTTACTTGATTCCTCATACCCCACGGTTTAGTTACACAAATTAGAGAGAGAGAGAGAGTATTTTCTCTTATACAGCTTTCTATCTGCCTATTCCTTTTTTTATGTAGAAAGTTGAGACCCACATGCTATGTGTTCTTGCAACTGGATCATTTCGGTAAGTAGCAGTAATACTGGGACAGAATGCATGCGATCTTATTAGACACCCTGCTTTGCAAGGATGCCTTAGTGATCTCTTGACAATGGCACATAAGTATAGTTTTTAAAAAATTAAACAATGAAAGTATTTTTAAAGTAAGGATTAGCGGGAATAATTCCAGTGCTTGAGCTGTAAGCAAACAAGATACATAGAACAATGGCAAGCAAAGTGTGCCCTTAGAAAGTTGAGCCTTTTTTTTTCCTTCAATAAAGCAAGTTTTTTATAAAGGCCTTTTTCACTTAGTGTTGTAGGTAAAGTAGTGCTGTGGAGCTAGAACTACATCTGTGGAATTTGATAGCTAAAGGGCAAATCCAGGACACAAAACAGCTAAAAAAAATGATGATAGGAGTTATGCTGGGGGACTTGGACGCAGATCTCCACATGAAAGAAGATGCCCTGTTTCACTGGCAGCTATCCTGTGAGCCTCAGTATGCTGTGTAACTTGAAGGCAGGTATTTCAAAGGGTATATGTGCATGATTGCACCCCGTGTAGGCATAGCTGAATTAACTTTAAACTAACTAACTTGGGACTCTGAAAACTGTAATGAGACTGCTGCCTACCCATAGACAGGGGTCTTTAGAGTTAGGGTTATGAAATTCAAAAAATAAAGATCTGGTAACATTTTATAGGAAATGCAAGCACAGCAACAAACATGTTAAAATCAGGACTTACTGGTCACTTCTGCATGAGACACTTTACTGCACATTAGACTAATGCTCAGTAAATCATCACCATCTACACATACACTGGACTTCCTGTGCACTAAACTAGTCAAATGTGCCATTTGCTAGTACCAGGAAATAGAGGTACTAGATAAATAACGCATTAGGTAATGCGCAGTAGCGCATGTGTAGGTCAGCCCAGACAGCAGGGGGGCTAAGCCCTGATGCGTGGGGAACTGTGCTGGCTGCAGGGACACCTATCTCCCAGCCCTATGCACATTGGGACCGGCCCTCATGCCACCTGCCAGCCTCTGGGTTGGTACCCCAGGGAGTCTGGAGCTTCCCCTGGCTGCTGTAGCAGGACAGAGCATGGCAGGAGCAACAGGGCACACATGTAGATGCATTCTCAGCCACATCTTACTGTGCCTTATTTTACTGTGCAATAACCTTACTGTGCATTAATTGCATGTATGGATGCACCCACTGTGGCTTATTCCATATATGACCTTGGATCATTTATTTGAAAAAAAGTTTCAAATGCATCCCCTACTGCAAGACAAGAGGTGTAATCTTCTGCGTGGCTGATAAATCTCTGAATGCAACAGCATGGTAAAACCTTGGGATCAAGCTGAGGATCCTGGTATCTTGACAAGATCCATAGTAACCCATCTGCCCCAAGAGAATTGTGAACATAGATCCCAAGTCACCAACACAGTCTTGTTTGAAGGACTGTAGCGGCCTAAGTTCCTCTAATGCCCTGTTACTGCCTTCAGAAGAAGTTGAGAAGGAGAGCTGGATTCCAGTCCTGTCTTCTTTTTTTGAAATTTGATGTCAACCTCCTTTAAGAATGCATCTGGGGACTGGTGGTAATTAATTTTCAATCACATTCAATTAAAATACTTTTTAGTTTCTGAAACACTTTTTATTAATTATAATTAAAGAAGAGTGGGTTCACATTTCATTTGTGTCAGTAATAAGGCAAGATTGTTGCACTGTACAGCTTGATTCTGCTTCCATCTACACCACTACAAAACCATTTCTTTCCACCAACATCAGTGTAAAAAGTTTCCTTCAGCTTAACAGAAAGGAAGATTCCAAACTGTAGCTTGCGTAGCTATTTGTGTGGTTTGTTTTTTGGTTCTAACACACCTGGAAAGTAAGAACAAGCCAAGAATTAATTGGTGCATAGGGACAGTCTCACTTTGGCTTTACTGTCTTTCTTTTGTACTTCGTTAACATCCCTGGTTTCCAAATTGGTTTTGTTGGCATGTAGCAATACGCATTGTTGGACTGGAGAGGTTCATAGGAAACATTCTTTCCAATTTCAGTTCCTGTATCTTGCATTTTGTGTTCCACTTCTCAATTCAGCGCCAAAACTGCCAGTGGTTGCTTGGTTTCAGGAAGAAACAACTATGTTTTTTTTAATGGTTTTAACCTGAAGTCATAATTTGGCCTACGAGTACGTGAATGTTCTCAAGCCTCAGTGAACCTTCTGGCAAGGTTGGCTCCAGTTCCATGTTTGTAATGAAGCCTAAATCAGGTGAATATTTTGGATTTTGTTCTTCCAGTCTTTATAACTTCAGCAGATGCCAGTTGCATTGTTTCGCTCTTCAGCCTCCTTTGCACAGGCCATTAATGAGCCATAGAGAGAGATTTTCAATGACACAAATTGATGGAAAATGCCTTACTACCATTGGAATTAGGCACCTAATTGTAATTCAGCACCTAATTACTAGGTTTTTGTTTTACTTTAGAAAATCTCTTACTTATACTCTGACTTGTGGCAAAGACCTGCTGAGGAGGCTAGGTAGTAGGACAAGGTTTGGAGGGCGTGCACAGAGGAAATATGTATCCCAAAGGAACGGTAGGAAGAAAACGTGCTCTGATGTTTGGACTTGCTTGACTCCAAAACGAGGAGAAAAGTGGTGAGATGTGGAGTAGGAAACATATTAGTGTTTTTAGATGGCATTACCACACCCTAAATCTGATATTTAAAATAGCGTTTCCAGAGGACTCATAATCTTGTGGTATTTCATGAAGTGTTGGAGATGTCATTATAGGTATTTGCCTGTGGTCAAATTTCAGTGGGGCTATTTTAAGTGGAAAGGATCTATTATTTTCACTTTTTATTATATCTAAGGCAGAGTTACTCTGTGCTATTAAATCCTGCTGTGCTGTACCCCAAGAAGGGGCTGCATTCACTAACTTTTTAGATGGTACTTGGGCACATCTACATGAGATACTATGTCGCTGTAGCAATGAGCTACAGCGACATAGCTTGTCACTGCAGTGACATAGGAAGGGCGAGCATGAACCGTGACCCTACCACTACTGCACAGTAGCTCATTGCTACTGTGCAGTAGGGTCGAAAATGAGCCATGCGGCACCAGGACTATGCAGTACCAGCGGTTACTGTATACTCATTTAGTACTTGCAAGTACTAAATAACTGCCCAGTTACAACTACGCAGTCAGACACATGTGTAGACGCACCCCTTGTGTATTTCATGTTTTATTCCAGTTGGGGGATGAAACATCTCAACATTTTAGTTAGTAGGTTGATTTTTTTAATGTGGGTGTGTCAAAATTAATAATATGGAAGAAGAGAAATGGAATTGTGGTATTCAATGCACATGTTTTCTAAGGCAATTGATATGAAAGGCACATAAAAGCTACTGGTTTTGTAGAGTTGTGTGACATTGCGCAGATTCCTCTCATAGATATTTGTTGGGGAATCCAGCCAGTTTATTTAAAAAAAACAAAAAACTCAACAACAACCTAAATATAGACAAAAAATTTCTTTCAAACTTAAACTTAAGAGTTTAAGTTTTTGCTAGTCTGGATATTGGAGTGATTCTTTAGGATCACATTACATTCTGCTTAAGCTATGTTTAAGTCAAAAGCCTATTTAGTTTCAGTGGGCCACATTCTCCTCATGTATTGATAAAAATCTAAAATGTACATCTATGTAAACCAGTGACTTCCATAGTGTTATTTTAGATTTACACCAACCTAAGTGAGAACAGAATGTGTGGCTCACTGTTTGCTATAAAATTGCTTTATTGAAGCTGATTTGAGTGAATTGAAGTCATAATAAGCACATGTATTTACATTAGTATCCATTAAAATGGAACACACACTTTACCTCAAAGATGTTTAATGTAGATGCCATACCATGACATTGCTGAACTCTAATTTTATCAGATCAGTGGAATAAGTCCCATTTTACAGGGCTGTGTTACAAATGGCAAACAGGATCCTGACACAGATACCATTCCTGACTCTGAGGTTCTAATTCAATCATAAATAATAAATGCTCCATGAGGCCCTAATGATTTCACTAATGCCTGGAGTTTAGGTAATTAATTATATTAACACTTGTAGGCCATAAATTGGTATTTCTTATGATATTTGTACATTGTGTGGGTTTAAATAATAATAACAGAACTACTTGCATGAGTATGATAATCAGATTTTGAACTTGAATATTACTACAACAGTTTGACTTAATAGCTAAGTAGAGAGAGCCAAAAAGCCCAAGGCTGAATTGATTCAGTCTTTGCAGGTTAGTCTAAGCTGCGTAGACTGAACCAACAAGCAAGTAAACAGGCATTCACTTTGGGTTCTGGAAATGTAGCCACATGTCTGCAGTGGCCCAGGCATGGGTGAGGGGAGGGGGGAGCACTAGAGCACACCTTCCTCTTTGGCTGGAGCAGACAGCTAGGAGCCAAGGCTAGCCCATCCATTCTGCAAGGGGGAGTTTGCAGAGGAGGTGCAAAGCATCCTGGGATGCTGGGGGACTGAGAGTTAATTTGAATTTGGAAGGGATATGGGACAGACATTCAATAAAGTGATTTAATCTAAATCAGTTAAATCTGATACAACATCCATCTAGGTTTATCTGAAACCGGTTTCAGCCATATTGAAAGCAGTTTATATGCACTAAACTTCCAGGCTAAGTTCAAACAGTCAAAAAGCCTGAGGCTGAATCAATTCAGTCTTTGCATGTCAGTCTAAGCTGCACAGATTAAATTAAAACAGAATAGAACAGACATTTACCTTTGATTCAGGAAATGTAACGACATGTCTGCAGTGGCTCAAGCCAGAAGCCAGGGGGCACAGAGCACAGCTTTCTGGCTGGTTGTTCACTTTCTCTTCCTGCTGCCCAGATCTCAGGAATTTGCAGTCCAGATTTAGAGCAGCAGGACTCTGTAGGGTTGCTCATCACTTCCTTGTCCTGCTTCCAGGTGCCTCTGGGATTTGTAGTCCACAGTTGCAGCCAGCAGTAAGTTTGATTGGGATGAGATGTTTAACCCCCCTCCCTGGCCCCAGACTCCAGTTGGGGTTTGTTGGGGGGAGCAGTTGTCCCCCCACATAGACTAGGCTGCATCTTTAGCCAGGCTTGCCCCCCCCCCCCCCCCCCGGTCTGCCAGCCCTCACTGCTTCAGGTAGGGAGCAGATGGGCGGGACCAGCCCTGCCCCCTGGAGCAGAAAGCACAGGCCAGCCCAGGGCTGGACAGCATGCTGGGATACTGGGGGACTATTCATTTAACTTGAACCAGGGAGCAGTCAGGGACAGAAGTTTCATAAACCGGTTTAACCCAAATCAGTTAAGTCTGATACTACATTCAACCAGATTTATCTTAAACCAGTTTGTGTTTGCGTGCACTGAGTTTCTGTTCTGTTACAGGTTTAAACCAGTTTCTGATCACTTAAATCAATTTATGTGTAAATTTTGTTCCTAGCCCCATTGTGTTACAGATTTGAACTGGTTTCTGATTGCTTATACAAGTTTATGTGTAGTTTCTATCCCTAGCCCATAAGTGTAGCAGCAGAGCTGTATTTCCAATGTGTGGATTTGATCTAAGCAGTCCTTTAGAACGAGAAAGTATTGTATAGTATTAAAGAATATGTCTTATACACTGTACATTTTCACATTTCAGTCTCTTTAGCTTGGTTTCAATGCTTGTGATATAATGGAGTATTCATAAGGGAAAAGAAAATGTTGTATATGGCTGGATTTTATTCTTAGAAAAAGGGGAAACATCAAAAGTTTCTGAGTAATTGTAATAAGCAACCAAAATTTCTTGTGCCTACATAAACCTTAACCAAAGCTATAGAGGTCTTCCCAACTTTACAATAAGCTTGTGTGACCTACTTTTCATTCCCCAGATCTACATTAGATTTTCATTTCACCCCATCTTATTTTCTCTGTTCCTCTTTTATCATTCTTTCCATACTTTCATATTTTCTCCCCTCCAAACTTTTCATCGGGGAAGGCCTAACAGATCTATCCACAGCCCTGAATATGTCCTAGTACTTCATTTATTGTCAGTTTATTCACTTACTTGTCATATGTATCTATTTTTGGAATCTCCAGAGCAGACATTTTCTTGTGATTTTTTTTTTCCTGCAGCTTGCTAAATCACCTAAAATATGAGTAGTGGCCAAAAACCAGAAACCTAGCAAATTTGCAGTGAATAGTATGCAGAATCCAGGGGGAAAAGGCACTCCACCCTTTATGCCCTTCAAAACACTAGAGAGAGAGCAGTAATGCATGGGTACTAAGACCTAAAGGCAATAGGGGGTGGTAAGTAGTGGGATTCAGGTCTGTCTAGACAAGTGCAAATGTGGATGGATGGATGCATGCATGTATACATGCATGCATGCATTTTGTTGTTTTTTTAAAAGATCACAGTTGGTTGTTTTGCCTGGCATCATATCAAATCTTGCAGATACATTTTCATATTTTGGGAGATTTCAAGATATGAAAAACCAGCATGTTCAACCCACTGTACCCTGTTACTACATTCCCACGTCACCAGTTACATGCCAAATGACCTACGGTTTAAGCTTAAGACATCTGCCATTTGTATGAATGTTTACAAAATAATTGTGCTGTTATGATTTTAAAGCTTTTGCTTTTTAGAGTGATTTTGGCATGATGACCTCAGACATAGTTTCTGCTTGTGTTTCAGACACTTGATATAGGTCTCCAGAGGAAGAGTTACAGGCTGTATGAGAATAATTAAGTTTACTTTTAAAAGAAATATTGTAAAGTGATTAAAAATCTTCCAGTGAAAAAACACAGTTTACCACTTTAACATATGATGCTGTTTGTTTATCTAGATAATAGTGAAGTATGTTTTACTTATTCTAAACAGTCTTTCTGATCAACAAAATTTGTGGACATGACCCAGGGTTTTTTGGGTTAAAAAAAACCTGTTTTCTGACAACATTTTTTAGCAGAAAAGTTTGCTTTTCCTCAGTGTGTCTCAATTTTATAATGAAATTCTGACACAACATTTTTCTGACACAAAGCCTTTGTTATAGACTGGTAAGGAAAGAAATGTCCCACTTTCTCACCTTTTAAAACCATTTTATTTAAAAGTATACTAGTTAAAAGTGTGAAGGGTAGGACAGAAATTGTTGTGAAAAATAAGTGCTTTTTGTTGAAAATAAAGCAAAAACAATTCTGAAATGAAACAAAAACAGTTCATAAAACAAAAAAAAATTGACAATATTGTTTTATTGAATTTTTTTCTCAGTAATGATTTAATATGCAAAATATTCATTTTCCCCATTCCAATTACATAGTTTTCCCTGTCAGCTTCATGGAAGTAGAACTGTATTTAATCCCCAACCACCCCCTCCCCACTCCACTCCACTCCTAATTGAGCAAATGCTCTTTTGGATGAATGAGCTATCATAATCTCAGACAGCACTGGAAAACAATAATATGACTCTGGGAGGGGTGACCAAGCCAGCATCCCCTGCCACCGCCTCACCTTTTGGGGGAAGGGAAGAAGGGGGGGGTGTTGTAAATATAGCCAGTGCTGCCCTGTGTACCACTGCAACCCAAGGTGCAAAGCTGCCCCATTATGCTTCTGCTAGAAGAAGTGAAATAGGTGTGTGGCCTATCCCTGAATAAGTATTTTTTTAAAAGGGAATATGTAGGGTCCTCCTCACCTCCAGAATAGCACTGCGTAGACTAATTTAAATTGTATTTAATAATCAATACAAAAACAATGCAAGGAAAGAGAATATGGGAAGGAAAAAAATAGATAAGTTCCATTCTTACTGAGTAAATTGACTTTTCTCTAGCTTGCCCTCACTGTATTTAAAAACTGTTAAAAAAATTATTTGTGTAGTTGAGTTTCAGTACAGACATTGCAGATGCCCTAAGGTGAGGGGGATGCTTATTTCCCTGCATCAAAATAAGCCAGATTTAGGTTAACACACCATGGGATCTGCTCTCCCTCCAAGGTGGACATAACTCCCAGTAAGGTTGATGGAAATTAGGGCCATGCACTGGCAGGAGAATAGAAGCCCTTGTTTTCTGAGATGGACTTATCACATGGTTAGCAGCTGGAATTTATATGGAGTCTTATTAAATAAAACAGCAGTAGCTAGCCATGTCCTATTACAATATACTTGAAAGTGTAGTACCTAATTTTTTCCAAAAGCTTTTGGCCTTTATACTTCTTTCAACATCTCTGTAGTTTTGTCTTGTATGTGCCTGACAGTTTTTGACCTCGCAGTAAATTTTTATTATTATTTTTATTACAGTTTAGGATTGTGATAATTTAAAGGCTTGATTTATATGATTACAAGTTACTAAAGAGAAGATAAAGACATACCCAAGAGCATCCGTTAAAAGTAGAGTCCTATACCATTAGCTCTTATTTTATTAAGTTATAAACTTTTTGGCCTAAAGAAGTTCACAAGATGATTGGTTGGAACATCTGGAATAACTGAGTAAAACAGAAGTATGAACTGAAACAATATAGTGCTTACATAATAACAAAAGACACTTCATTAAAACAATTTCAGCATATTTTAGTCGGTTAATTACATCATTTAAATAACACTTCTCCATATGAGAATCCTAACTCCTTTGAAATTATTTTGTGTGTGTGTGTGTGTGTGTGTGTGTGTGTGTGTGTGTGTGTGTGTGTGTATGTGTCAGTTGCTAGAGAGATTATAATTTTGAGAATGGTGCTCCATGGCAGTCTGAACTACATGGCAAAAGGAGAAAGCCATAGGTTACCTATGTATTCCTTGGTGATGGTAACAGTGACTTTTTTTAAACTTTATTAGTTGTTTAGGCTAGGGACAGAAGTTACACATAAACTGGTTTAAGTTATCAGAAACTGGTTTAAACCTGTAACAGAACAGAAGTTCAGTGCACATAAAACAGTTTCAAAATGGCTGAAACTGCTTTAAGATAAACCTGGTTGAATGTAGTATCAGACTTAACTGATCTGGGTCAAACCAGTTTATGAAACTTCTGTCCAAGACCCCTTCCTGGTTTAAGTTATATCAGACTCCCCTAGCATCCCAACATGCTTTCCAACCCTGGGCTGGGCTGTGCTGTCTGCTCCACCAGAGACGGGGTGGGGTGGAGGGGAGGCAAGGACTGCCTCCCCACCCCAGGAAACCCTGGCTGGGGCCAGGGAGGGGAGGAGTTAAACCCCCCCTTCCCCTGAGTACAGAGCTGACCTGCCCTGCTAAACTTACTGAAAGTTACTTCTGGCTGCAACTATGGACCACGAATTTCAGAGGCACCTGGAAGCAGGAAGGGGAGGTTATGAGCAACCCAGCAGAGTCCTGCTGGTATGACTCTGGACTGCAAATCCCTGAGACCTCGGGCAGCAGGAAGAGGAAGAGAACACACAGTCCATGCTGGCTATGTGCCAGAGACCTGTGCTCTAACACCCCAAGGCTTCTGACCTAAACCACTGCAGGCATGTGGCTGCATTTCCTGTATCAAAAGTGAATATGTGTCCAGTTTTTTCTCAATTTAATCTGTGCAGCTTAGACTGACCTGATTCGGCCTCAGGCTTTTTGACTCTCTGTACTTAGCCTTACAGAAATGCAAAGACGACATTGTTTGTCACAACAGAAGAAGAGCAGAGCTCCACAGAGCAGCTATGTTACAGTCTGAATTGCCCCAAAACAGTGGATCCTGCTTTGTGGCCTTGGGGCTTTTAAACCTACACATCTCTCAGAAATTCTTGGGTTATTTAGAATCTTTCTTAAAAGTGTTTTGCTGTGAAAAACTGGTGTCCTTGAAGCTCTTTGTCTATAAAACAAGTCCAGTGTTGGCAGTGGAACTGCAATTCCCCAAGTTGTCATGCAGATGTTTCAACCCTGATCATCTTAACTGCTGAAACTCTTGACAAGTGAGCTTTTGACAAGGACATTTTTGTGACAGAACATGTTTCCAGAAGGAATGGGTATGAGACCCCAGAATATATCCTGTGCAAGCCAGCTTGTAGCATTAACTCTGCCAAACAATGAAAAAATCAGATGCATATTAAAAAAAATCCATGTAATGCAATTTGTTCATCTAACTTGCCCACTATACATTTGTTTTGATAACTGCAGTACAAGGCCACTTTTTTTGGTATTTACTGTTAGGTTCTGGCATACTCTGTTAGAAAAGGCAGGTCCAGTAAGACAGCAAAGATAGCTTTCATTTTCTGTAGCTAGAAATACATAAGCCGGATGAGTAAAGCTGATGCACCTGCCTAAGTAGAAGTAGATATGGTAATAAAGTTAGTCAGTCAGAGAGAATAAGTTATAAGTGAACTAATGGCAAATGTTCAAAGAATAGAAGTAGCAAAAATATTAGTTCCTGACTTTTATGTTTCTGGTTGGTTTTATCTCGGTGTAAAATGCTTGTATACATACAGCTGATAAAAAGGCCATTGTAAATGTATCTCATGCCACAGCAGAAAGCATGTGATTTCATAGACAGGATGTTCTACCCACTGCCAAGATTTTATTCTTGAGAAGGCAATGGACAACATCATAGTTTCTCTTTTTATTTTTATTCAGCTTCTGTATAAATGGGCAGGCAGGTTCTATACTGGCTTGTATGTGGAGAGAGGAATTCAGAACCAAGAATTGTTTTCTGCTTCATTTTTATTTATTTTTGAGTTAGTACAGCTTGTACAAATGTGGTGTTTATAACCTAGACTAAATTATCAGCAGCCAGCTACAATAAGCAGTGCCTACCCTCTAAGAGAATGTTATCTAAACAGCAAGGAGTTTACTCCTTTGTAAATAAGGAAAGGAATCAGTACTGACCTGTTGAAATAAATGAGTATTATTATAAATATTTTTCTTTTTATGGGAAAACTGTTGAACATCAATTTTCTGTTTGGCAGATTAAATTTTGTTTGAATTTTGAAACATTGCTATGTCACTAACTGCCAGTTGGTCTGTTCTCCCTCGATGTGCTTGTGTCACTAAAATGGTATGCAGCATTGTTGGGTACTTGTACTTTCCGTTTTCAAATTTCCTGTCTTATTTCATATTTTTTAGCATAGACCAAATATATATAGACCTTTACTCGTGCCTAGATATTTTATTTCAGAAAGCATTATTGTAATTGATGTAAAAAAACAACAGCTGTTAGCCTGCCTCAGTAAAAATTCAAGTGCACTTTTCAGAAGGAATTTCTGTTAGTGCTTTCTTTTAATTCTAATATATTTTTCAAGGCCTTGATTCTTTTTTGATATTTCACCTGTTTTGTAAGGAGGAGAAAGTTCTTCTTAACACCATTTGAATGCTAAACTAATGGAGAACAGCAGGCCTGCTGTTAGTTAATGCACGAATTAACTAATACCTTTTGTGTGGACTTTTCCTTCCCCAGCATATCAAATCCAAGCATCTTGTCCTCACCTTTAAAACCATTCGCAATTCAGGCTCCCCTTATCTATTCAGTCTTCTGACTTCTAGCTTCTGACTTCATCTAAGGCTCATGGCCAGGAAAAATGAGAAGGCCGGAGGGAGAGGCTTACCAGGTACACAGGTGTGGACAGAACATGATCTTATAGAGCAGAGTGGAATGGAGAACATCTCAATTTGCTTCTGCTTGGGGCCAGCCCTCCTATAAAATATTTAGCTGCAGCACTGTGGGTCAGATTTGAATTGGGGAAGGGGTTTGTGACACAGAGAAAAAGGAGATGGAGGCACGCAAACCCATGCAATGGTCCACAATGGTGGAGGAAGTAGGTCGACGAAAGTGTCTCAGTCCATACAGAGTCTCATCGCAGGGGTCCTCTTCAGGTAGAGCAGGGTGGTCTGTTGCTGAAGATTCCTCTTGAAGTGAAGTCCCATCAGGTGCAGAAGGGGTTCAGGTGGTCCCCTTTGGGTCCAGTCTGGCGATGGTTGATCTGGTGGGGTCGGAGTAATGGCGGTGGCCCATGATGTGCTCCACGTAGATGTTGTGGGTCCAGCAGATCGTGTCAGACACCACGAAGCAGTGCATCAGTTTGGCATAGCAGTGGGAGATGCGGCAGGCACGCAGAATGCTCTCGCTGCTGGGGTCCCAGGCTCGGAGCGTTCCCACGATGAGCACATCGACCATCACATCATAGCCGTGGCCCCACAGGATGTCGGCCAGCAGGGCGTACTTCTCCCGCTTGCGAGTCCAGGTGTCAGTGAAGGCTTGGCGCTGGTTCTCATAGGGGATGGTCATGTCCACGATCATGATCTTCTTGGCCTCTTCGTTTGTGATCATAATGTCGGGACGCATCTGGCTGTCACAGCCCAGGACAGTGCGGTTCACCGAGATCTCCCCCGCCGTGGCTGAAATGGCCCTCACCAGGCAATCCTGGACAGCATTGTGGCGGAGCTGCCAGGCTCTGGCCTGCAGCTGCACAGCACGTGGGGGAGGGTCTCTGCCATGTAGCTGCACCGTCGGCACCTCTTGTCCCAGTGGCCAAAGCGGACAGCCCCATTCAGAAACAGGCAGTTGAGGCAGGCGTAGTGGAGGAAGCACCAGTCCGCGAAGCACGCAAAGCTCTCGCTGGGCATGAAGTAGTTGCTGGAGTCCCACTGGAGTGCATTTGAACTTAGCCAAAAAGCTGAGATGCCGATGGGAGCAGGACAGGCAGGTAGGGCCAGCATCATAAGACAGGATCCCGGGGCAGCCAGAGCCCAGGACAGAGCCAATAGCACAGTCCACTACCTTCACATCCCTGCAACAGGCACCAGTTACACAGGCACAGATGTGTGGGGAGCAGTTCATGGCTCTGACCCTGGCCCAGTCACATGCTATCATGGCCCCACAATCCCAGCCTCAGCCTTGCTCCTGGATGCCACTCCCCGCCCACCCGCAGCCTCATCCCATCAGCCCAGCGCAGCATGGAGCAGAGTCACTTAGAGAGTTTTAGTGAGCTGTTGTGGGGGGGTGGTGCTGATCTGGCCCATGACAGATCATCAAAACTCCCTAAGTGGCCCTCCGTCCCAAATAATTGTCCATCCCTGTTCTACACACAATATTACCTTCTTTTATCCTTAATTCCTACAGGTATTCCTACATTTGAAAATCCCAGGGGACCAGTTGCTTCCTACGTATCCAGGTGCTCCATATCCTCAGTTTTCTAGTCTCCATGTGGTTCTCCACTATCTAAGATTTACCTTTCATACTTTGATGGGTCTTTATAACACAGTCTTCAGAACTTTCCTTTAAAACCTGCCTCACTTTTTATGCCTGTGTTAGGTTTTTTTTTAAACAGTATGCATTCACTTCAAGCACTCAGCATTGCTTTGCTGCTTGCAAACCCTAGCTTTTTAGCTGGATAAGTTTTGCCCTGGTGTTTTACAATATTTTACAGATCTGGGCATTCATAGATTGGTGTCTGACATCAAAGAAGAGACTCATCCTTATTGTCTGAAGCTTGCTAAGCCTTGTTATACTCTGCTCTGCTCTGCTCTGCTCTGAAGGCAGACAGCATGGTCCTGTCATTACTTTAGTCCCTTTGCATCATCTGTGCATAAATGAACTATAAAGCAAGAATTCAACTCTGCCAGTGAATACCAGAAGCAGCAGCTGAAAATGCCAAGTGCAGAGGCTTATCCACCAGCCCTTCCTTAGTCTCCAGCCCAATGGGCAACCTCAGTTATCCCCCAGTTTGCCCTAGTAATAAAAAAGCTGCATCCAGAATCTTCTCCCCTGTGGTTCAGCTGTCTGATAGTTCACATAAGCAGAGGCTAAGATCCACTACACTCCTCATATATAACAAAGTAACAATGCTCAGGAGAATTACAAGTGGTAACAGGTACTCCATCTGTTTCTGAATCCCCTTGTCAAGTAGTGAGCCCACCTACAAATTCAGTTGCTTTAGGCAAATCCAGTCATCTTTTCAGAGCAGACCAGAAGGAGAGTGTGGCCTTTTAAGGGAAATGCTTGTGGTCAGCGTACCAATTTGGTATCATCCAACCTTTTCCCTGAAGCAAATCCATCAGGGAAGTGCCCTATTCCCACTTTCGGGATAGTTTGACTTTGCTTCCACACTGGTAGATCAGTTCCACCTTATTTTGTATTATTTTACCCTTGGTATTTATTTTAATTTGCATATCTTTTACTCACTATAACTTCTCCATGTTTTAAGTGATAGATTTATTCAGTAGGCAAAAAAATAGGCATTGTGGTATAAGCCTATTGCTCTGGTACCATTACCCTATGAACAAGAACCCATTTGGGGATTTTGCACGGCTTTATTAGCATTAAGTGGTGTGTTCCAGAGAATTGTGCACAGTTTTATGGTTCTAGATAAACCCTGAGATCAATCAGAATTCACCCCAGTTTTAAATTGATTGCATAGTTGTTGCACACTTTGTAAGCATCTAATATGTGGTACTTCTGCCTAAGTCTTTTTTTTTCACGTGCCTCACAGCTTGCTGAGGCCCAAATATGGGATACAGACCAGATGGCAAAATTCAAAAAAATATTTTCATGCTGAGAACTTAAAACACTGTGGGATTGATTCCTTTAAAGTAAACAGCTCCTTCTATAACCTCAGTTTTGAGATATTGTTTCCAAAGTAAGTAATTTTCAACCATAAAAACAAAGGGATACCAAACTTGTATGGAACATAAGCTTTGGGACTAAAATGAGAGCCGTTCCTTGAAATATGGGGCATCTGATAACTTCATTCCCTCAATAATGAATGCAATGGAAAAGAAGATGATCTAGCATATTTGCAGTAAAGCCTGTTTTATCTGTCCAATGGAGGGAAACCTGACAATCTTTAAGCATCAAAGACCTCACTGAGTTTTAAATCTCACTGCTGCAAGATGAAATCCTGTCACACCCTAATCTCAAGAGAGTTTTGGCAGCTGAGAGGGAAAGGATGCCTTCTCTCTCTCCTGGTCTGCAGAGTGATTCATGTTGGTTGAGGAAAAGGAAAACCGAAGCACTAGGAGTCTAGTCAGAAATTAGTCATTGCAAGACAGCTTCCACTCAGTCCCCTAGGAT
>NW_005842023.1:2295387-2297568 GCF_000455745.1 Alligator sinensis | reverse complement strand
TTCCCTACATCAGGTGACTCACTCTCCTGCCTTACAATTCATACTGCAGTTGTTTCTGTTGGAACAAATGGTAACTTTCTTATCTTGTATGTCCAATTAAGCAAATCTCACTATGAATGTAAAGGTCTTGGCCAGTTCCAGAGCAGCTTCTCATATGGTTGGTAATACTACAGAACATCTGGACTATGTTGCTACCAAAGCAGCTGGGGATGAAAACCAACCAGAAGTAGCTGTCTTGGATCCAGCTATTCAGATTTTAATTATATTCCTTTTTTCAACTTACATGGCACAAAAAAATGAGCTGAAACACTATGATCTATTCATGGAGAAAAAAGGTGGGATTATATAGTTGTATACAGTGTCGTGAATAAATATTACCATACATTGATCTGCTGATTCATAATGGAAGAGATGTTACATGTGTCTTTGTCTTAGTGATTGGTTCTTTAATTCATGCTAGAAAAGTTCTGTATATATGTGTTACTGGAGTATATGGCATTTTGTGCCCAAACTGATGCACAGGGTATATGAAAAGTATGTTCCTTGGGTGTATGTTCTCTCATAGGTCACGTCAAACTACGATAATGGTAATGAAGTTTCATATTTTCACTGAAGGGGAGTTAGAGCTTTGGCAGAGGAGCAGGTTAGATACCTCCCTACTATGAGCTATGGGCCAAGTTCACTTCTGCAGGTCTTTCATTTGCTCTCATGCTGCTGCCTGCTTCAAGGCAGCTTTCATTTTTCCAGAGAACTTAATACGATATGGTCCCTGCAGGCAAGGCTACACACGGAATTCAGGTGTCTTTCTCTGCTGTTGTGACCATGCTTTTTATTCTGACAGTACCTCCTACTTTCAGTATCTGTAGATTTGTCAGTTGATTATGAACTCCACTTCCCAGCACAGGATCCTGTGAGCAGACTTTCATTTCCAAAACTAATCTGTGAAGCTATGCATAAAGATGTGGAGTAAGTCTGGTCCTGTGTATGTAGAAAACTCTTCCATAGTTCTGGAGTACTCATGGTCTTTTGAAGCTGTGGAGAAGGGTGTGTTACATAGGTGATCATGCAAGAGAGCACTAGTGTAGAGTCCTGTCCGGCTGCTTCATTCTCTAGAGTAGGAAAGGGGGATATACCTCAGGAGGATTTTGCTAGTAAAACCATGTCACACTACTCCACAGACCTGCAGCATAGTCTGTAGGTGTTAGTATCCAGCCCAACAATAGCCACAGGATGGGCAGTATGCTGTTTTTTATAAATGCCATAGTTGGTAAGAGGAGTAGCCCTTTAAATGGTCTTTGAGGAATCTTTGCAGTGAAGATCTGCCATTGTCACATGTCTGGATACTAGCTGTCCATTGAGTGTAGTACTAGTCTATGGAAAAATCTCTACATGCATTGCTTCTTTCAGTACTAATAAACAACGGTGTGCTTCCTCTCCTTCACTGGGGAGTTTTCCTACATGGAAGGTAATGTGTGGAGATTAGTAATCTGCCTCTGGCCTGATTGTAAATGTAAAAGGAAGTCAGCTCTGTGTTTCTCCTTAAAATATGTTCTCCTTTTCCCACCAATCCACCCATCCTAGATATTCCCAGATAGAGAGCAGGAAGGATCATTATACCTTCTGGGCACAAGATATGGAAAGGAAACTAATGCAAATCAGTGACAGTTGTGGGCATTTCAGGGGCCTGTTTCCCAGTTAAGCGACCACGTGGAGGAGGAGAACAATGACAGATGAGTTGAGAGAGATTTGGACAAAATGAGTCGTTTTAAAAATTCTCAGGAAACACGGGGCATCTGTGTTGCATGCCGATACAAGTAATCCTTTATCCATTGGGTTTTTAACATTTGAACATCAGCAGTAGCTTTCTTTTTTGTATGTGGCAATGGAAGAAAGTTCACACAGGAGACAGAAAAAAGTCTGGGCCATGAGGCACAGACAAGGGCTATAATGGAAATTAATTGGGTAGCATGTTAAATAATATTACTTTAATCCTGCAGCTTTGGGCAGTTGAGCTGAATTTCTTTTTTATGGCATGTTTTACAAACTAAAATATTTCAGGGTTTGGAAACTGCTGGGCTTGAGTAGTTCAGCTCAGGAAATACGCTTCCATGCTGTCAAATGCAACAGTCTGTACTCTGCATTATTCACTGTGGCACAGTGCATGCAGACAGTTCTCCCCGT
>NW_005842023.1:2294944-2295377 GCF_000455745.1 Alligator sinensis | reverse complement strand
AAAACAGCTCATTTATCTTTCAGGTGTTATAATAATTGACCCTCAATCAGTATTCCATTATCCTAAACAGGCAATTATCCATATTGTCACTTTTGCATTTGCTCTTTTGACCCAGAGGTCACAGAAGCCTAGTGTAACTGAATCCAACAAAATTATTCCCTTACCTGTCATATAAATAGTCATCCTAGTAAAATGAGACCCATGGGGGCTTTTGCTGAGGTGTTGAGAAGGCCAGTCTAACTCGATCCTTTATTCTGCTCTTTAAGGAATGCAGTACTGTTTTGGCACTCTATCAAAATAAAACAAAGTTCCATTTTTAGACCCCTCATTTTTTTTAAGTGAGCACCCCTGCACTTACAAATGCTTCTTTGTGACCCACTTTATTGAAATTTCCATTCAGCTCTTCCATCTGTTAGCTGTGTTTACCACTATT
>NW_005842023.1:2268524-2294913 GCF_000455745.1 Alligator sinensis | reverse complement strand
GGGAAAGAATTCTGCATTTCACCTTCATTCGGGGGTGTAAGGTCATAAAACTGTCTGGATTATTTCAGCTATATTTATACCTAAGTTAATATTACTTCTTTAACAGGTTTAAAGCTTTTAATTCCCCAGTTCACTATTCATGGTGAGTGAACTGAAGTGAACAGTGTTTTTGTTTTATAAAAGAGGAAAACATTTTGGTATTCAAGAAAGTATTCTGCAAAGGTGAATTTCATCTCAGAAAATTCTGATTAAGTTCATATCTCATGCTTCTCCTCCTATCACTTACGATCACCAAATGTCACATTAGTTAGTTTTATTTGACCAGCTTCTTTGTGTTATTCATATATGTACATCACCCTCCATATAATTATCATTCTTCTTAACATTAACTACATGGACAAAAACTGAGATAATACATGTCCCAGACGTCAGTTATGTTGGTCAGATTTAATTGGCTCCATTACCAGATGTGCCAAGTGACTCGCCTCAGGTCATGCATAAAGTCCATGGCAGGGCAAGGAATGAAACTTAGGTCTCCCTAAGACCCAAGCTGTTTAACTATAGGACCTACACGTGCTTAGAATGGGATGATCAGACCAAATCAGGAGCTAAAAAACATCAACTGGGAGCTGAAGTGAGAATATAACAGCAATATTTTATGATTCTTTGTAGAAATATAACTAAAGGACTTCCCCAATGACTGCACTGCTTCAGCAACTGAAGTAGGTTTCTGGGGAGAAGAGATTGCTGAAACGGAATCCTGAGCATGAGCCCTCTACAAATAATCTGACTGTGCAATCACATTACGGGAATACTTCATCTGTAACTGCTAACAAAATACAGCCAAGGATATTGTGGGATTGCCACTGTATTCCCATTCAAATTTATAATCATTCATAAAACTAAGTACTCTTGTACCCATTATTACTCTGCTTTGCAGTAAAGTGGTTTTTCACTCCTTTTTTCCTTTAGATTTGAATTTGCCTTTCAAGGTACATGCCTACATACATACATACTTTGCTATCCCCTTCAATAAATATAATAGTTTATGTTTCAGTAGTTGAAGCATTGGGACCCATATGCTAGAGGATAGGATTGAACCACAAGCACGTGTCTGCCTGCAAACACGTTGTTGGAAAATCGATAATGTCCCATGGTTTTTAAAAAAATGTCACCCATCTATGTCAATGCACGATAGCTTTTGGGGGACATAAGAACACTGAAAGAAATAGTATCATGATTGTTGATTTGAAGTGTTTCGTATGAACTACAAAAATCAGATATTATTTTGTATTTGTTCTGAGGCAGTCATTTTAAGTTTAACCATAAACTATGGTAATGGGTGGTGGCATAATAGGAAAGAATTTGACCAAAAACTTAAATTTGGAGGAACAGGGGGAACTTAATTTAAAAGTATGACCTGAGGATTAAATGAAATTAAACAGAATTTTCAATTAAACAGAGTTGTTTAATTGGAAATAGTGCCAAATTATCAAAATGTTTGGTCAAAAATGGTGTTTATGTCCTTTGTGAAGCAGTTATAAGGTCTATGGTTGAAAACCACTCTATATAAAAGCTACCAATAGGATTGTTTGTGCCAAATAATCTTTAAAGCTTCCTATACTATTTTTTTCACTTCAGACAGGAAGGCTTTGAAGGCACATTTGGCCCTATAGTCCTCTCTTGTTTGCAGTAGTATAAGGGTGTGTACAGAAGTGCTCTGTGCACATTTTATAGCACTGTAATTTGGAGCATGTTTTATAGTACTATAAAATTACAGCATTCTTAAACATGACAGACGTACAGTGTTTGGTGGGAGGGTAGCAGAGAGGCCTCTGAGCCTCCCTGCACTTTCCAGGCTAGGAGGCAGGGAGTGCTCTGCAGCCTCCTGGGGCTGCAGGAGACTGTAGAGAGCAGCAGACCAGTGAAGAAGATGGAGCTGAACCCATGGGATACTAATGGAATTGCCAAAAATTCGACTAGCATACACAAGTTATTTAATGCACTATAGGCTGCTAGAGTGCAGTAAAATATAGTGCTTCAAATTTAATATCTCACTTAACAAGGGTTAATTTAAAGCATTCTACCCATTTTTAAAGTGCTGAAAAGCCATGCACTTCTGTCATGTCACAGCAATAAAGGGCTGTAAGTGGGGAAAAAGCAACTTCTGTACAAACCCTAACTAAACTAAACTTAACAGGGCAGCCTGTCCCTTTAAAGGGAACAGTCAGCTGTGTTGAGACAGCCCAGCTGCAGGGCATTTGTATAGGAAAGAAGTGTTCCACTAGGAGCTTTAAAAAGCTCTCAGAAGAGTAAGCAACAGAGGAGAAAGCAAAACAGAACAGCTTGCTACAAAGAGGGTCCAGGTTACTGTGCTGGATGCCAGAACCAAAAGTTTCCCCTCCTAGGGTGCTCGTACATGTGTGGGAAAGCTGCTCCGATGCACTGTCATTACAGTGCATCAGAGTAGGCTTAATTAATCAAGTCTGCTGGAGCATGCTAATTAGTACATTCCAACCAGCCTCCGCATCTCTTGTGTCAGCATACCCATGCTTCAAGATGGTGGTGGGGACACTTTAACGAAAGTTCATTTGACAAGCTTTAGTTAAAGTGCCCTGATGCTATTTTGCAGCAGGGGGACACTGATACACAAGCCGCTGCAGGCACTTTAATTAAAGCAGCTCTTGTAGTTGTTCTAATTAAAGTGTCCCCCCACCCTCGGAGCATACATAAAAACACCTTTACTGCCCAGAACAGGATTTCATTTTGTTTGTTTATTTGTTTGCTTGTGTGTTGCTTAAAGACTTTTGTTTGGAAGGACTGCCTGAGGAGGTTCTCAAGGAGCAGAATGCACCTGAAGAAGCCAGCAGATTATACAACCTGCTTACACCCTTCTTGGTTGCATTTACATATGTGCTTTACTGTGAAGTTGACTATTTAGCTCTGCAGTAAAGTGTCACAGTCTACACATGCACCAGGATTAGGGCACATTAAATTAACTCCCTACCATGGTAAAATTATTCCCTTCAGTTCATTATAGGGGTTTGTTTGTCCATTATGATTTTAATGGTACTTGACTTTATTCAGTGCAAGCAACATAGATTGTTCAATAATCCAGTAAATCTCATTATCCTGACAGTTTTCCTTATACTGTCTGGGACAGTACGATCCTACAGCAGAGTACTTGCATGTGCTGCAAAATACATGTAGACCAGTGTTTCCCGACCGGTGTGCCACGGCACACTGGTGTGCCGTCAGGCACGTCCAGGTGTCCCATGGCATTTTGGGCTGGAGCCATGTCCCCGCCTGCTGCTGCTGCAGATACAGACAGACAGGGAGCATGGCTCCAGCCCAAAATGCCATCCGGCTGGCCACACACCACCCCTCTCCGCTGGTGTCTGGCTGGCTGTGCCCCCCCCAGTCAGTGTCTGTCTGGCTGTGTGCCACCCCCTCTTGCCCCCACTCAGCATCCGGTGTGCTGCAGTACTTTTTTATTTAAGTAAGTGTGCCATGGGGTGAAAAAGGTTGGGAAGCACTGATGTAGTCTGTGACAGTGGCTGGCTGGAGTATGCAAGTGCTATAGTATGGGAGCTGCTTGCTGGCTAGCCCCACACTGTAGCACCCTTGTACCCCAGCCAGCCCCTCTACTGCCCAACACTGTAACCCCGAGCCCAGGGCTGGCCCCCTGCCAGCCCAGGGCTGCTCCATCCAAACTCAAAGTTCTGTGGTCCCAGGAGCATGTAAATGCTACACCTGGGGCCAGGTTTCTCCAGTACAAATTACACCAGGGTTTATTGCTCAAAGTTAATTGCTTGTATAGATGCACCCCTTGTCTACTAGAAGAATAGAGGAGGAAGAAACAAGTCCAGTCTTTTTTACAATTTCACGTTATTATATTTTAACTGTAGAAAAATGCATAGAGGGAAAAATGATATTTGGAAAGATAAACTGAGAAGTAGGTAGATAGATAAACTGTATGACTATCCACAGGTTTTTGGTGATTCTGTTGGGCTCATAATCTATTTTAATAGCCAAGTGAGAGGTTGCATAATACTTTGTTTTATATTATATGAAACTATCTGCAGCTGTAAAGGAATGGTCCTCATAATTCAATTGAGGCTGTAGCCTTCTCCCTTCTCCCCACCCCCCCTCAGGTTTTGTTCTCTCACTTTCTCAAGGGATATTTTCGATGTCTCTTATCAGCTTGCTGCATGTGTCCTTAATAAGCTCAGGAAGATCATGTGATAGAGTGTAATGAAACAAAAAAGGTAGGGTTTGGAATGCAGGTTACATTCTCTAACATGTGAGTAACAAAGCCAGAAGGAAGATCTCTCTCTCCATTTTATGTACACAGAGCACCGTGTACATTACAAAAAAATTAACCCCACACCCACCCCACGCCCCACACACGACTGAGACATTGCATTGCACACATAAGTCTACCCCTGGGGTGAGAATAAGAACAAACCACAAATGAATGATGTTACTCATGTTTCTTAATTCACTTCTGGAAAGTGTTCAGATATAATGATGATTAAGAATAATAGAAGAATTCTGTAAATCAGATAAAAGCTATTCGTTCAAAAGAAAGCAAGCGATTTGGTAAAAAGCACTCTCAAATTAGAAATTAATAAACTAATGGTGGCTTTTCATCTTGGTAGACATTTCTCGATTTAGTTTTATTTTTAGGCGTCTTTTTAATTCTTTAAGGCAAGCACAACCACATAGCAATTTGAGTTCCTTGTTTACTAATTAGTTTTATACAAGGCAATTTGAATATGCTAAAGACTTTACAATACTGATCTGGCTTCTAAAGATTGACAAAACTCTGCATTCATCTGAGCCGTATTCTGTGAATTGTACTTCGGCCATTTCCTGCCTTTTTCTTGCAAGCAACAGCTGTTTGCAAATGTACATTTAGCTATGACAATCTGGATCTTTGGTTTTAAAGGCTAGAAAAAAAGGAGGAATATTTATTCTTTTTGTCCTGGAAGCAATTTATTAATCTTGTTTGGAGTTACTCAAGATGGTTTAGTAAAGGGAAGAATCCAGAGCTTTTTAGAAATAGTATTTTCTTCTACTGTTGTATGTTTCCAGTCTTTGCTGTTGATTAGATTTCCAGTAAGATCACTCAGGTAGGGTAGCACCAAATGGTTCACAATGGTATGGTCCATTTATGGCCTCTGACAAAATAGGTGTTTGCCTATTAAAGCTCAGGCCTCTCTGAACTAGTCTCTAAGGGCATTTTTACATGTGCTTTGGGATGCGGTGCCAAGCGCTTTCATTAGCAAGCCCTGCTAATTAAAAGCACCCACGCATCACGTGTATCAGCATCCCCACACATCCCTGCACTGAAAAAATGGCGGCAGTGTGCTTTGAACTAAAGCTCATCAAATGTGTTTTATTCCAAAGCACCCCACCGCCATTTTTTCAGCACAGAGATGCACAGGGATGCTGATACTTATGACACTGAAGGCTGCACCAATTTCCATGCTCTGGCAGACTCAATTAATCGAGTCTGCTCCAACGCTCTGAAAATCCAACACAGCAGAGCAGGTTCCCCGCGTGTGTATAGGAACCCTAAAATGCCATCCTGCCCTGCCTTCTGCTTGACTTCAGACTAACGCAACTAACCACCTCTGTGATCAATATGCATGGATCTATTGAATGCTACTGTGAAACTTGGACCATCATTTCTCCATTTGCCATCAACTATCCATGTAGTTGATGGTGATTTTGGATTTTTCATCTTTTATAATGTATTTCTGGGACTAGTAGGTGTTATATCCACACATACATACCTCAAGCTTTCAAAAGAATCATTTTACCCATCACTGACAAATTGGTAACCCAGCTGAAGCATGACTGTGGTTTAGCAGCTCAAAGTAATGTTACACAACAATTTAGGCAAGAAGTCAATAATATGGTCGCCAATAGAAACTACAGGAAGAACCTAGGTAGAATGTAGCTAGAAAGGTGTAGTGCTTTTCATTTCTGCACATAGCATATTCTGTGGTGTGCAACCTAGTGTCTAAGCTACCAGCTAATTGAACCTTGGCCAGATTTTTAAAGATACCTGGGTGCCTAACTTTCACTGAAATCCGTGGAGGTTAGGTGCCTTAGTTTTTTTAAAGGTATTATCTCTGTGCATTGTGGATGAGTTAATTAGCGAGTTGCATGTTAGGATCACCTTCATCCTTTGCCTGCTTCATTCCAGCATGTCAATTAATGAACAAAGGTAAACCATGACCAGGAAAGGAGTTAACACTACTTCTCTTGGGAAAAGTATCATGAGACCTCAGGTTTAGATCACTTCCAAGAGGCAGCATGTGGTTCAGTAGTGACAAGAAAAAAAGCATCACCTTGTAAATTAGCTTTCTATTGAGTCCCAGATTGGATGTCCCATTAGCATCTGTCATCCAGAGAGTGGCCTTGCTGAAAACTACTGAAAGCTGTTATGGCTGATGCATTAATTTTTCCTTTGTCAGTTCTGGGTTTTATATTTTCAGTGGTTCCATGGGCATTGGATTTACTCATTACCTGTATGAATTGTATTTTGTCTTTTGCCTACTCATGCAAACATAATTTATATTACAAGTATGTTTAAATATCCAATTTGGTATAATGTCAGCAATTAATATTAAACAGACACTGTCCCTCTGATAAAGGAAGGAATAGGATTTCTTTTATTCTGCAGGTTACTTATAGCAGAAAAAACCAAAAGCGGTGTGTGTGATCTTTTTCCTCTTGCATTTTCTTACTCAGAAATATATCCCAATTTAAACATTAGCAAAATCAAACATTAACATTGGAGTTAATGTTTTAAAATAATGTCCTTCTGCCGGAAGCCTGTTGGTGCTGAAAACCTGCCAACTGCAAAAATCCAAATGAAGTTAGAAACCGAGGAAAATAAACTAATTCTATTTTCATTCTTTGCTAACATTTATTGTACATCCTGAAAACTTGAACACTTCATTTTATTGTACTGAAATCTTCTTTAAGTAATGGATTAGAGGTGCCATGTTTCTATTATATATTTAGGCTACTTACTTTTTATTGTTCAGTTTAGTTTTTTGAGTCATTTAATCAGTTCATCAAAATTTAATTGGCATTCTTGCCACTTAGTAAATTCAGTTTACTAAATGATGAACTTTTGAGAGATGATAAATGGCATTATCAGTGTATAAGAAAATCTAGAACAAAAGTTGAAAATACTTGTGCATAACTGTAAAAAAATGTAGACCATTTCATCCAAACGTTCTATGGCAGATGGCTTCAGTAGTAGCTTGCTGGGGAGTTAAGGAGCCTCCCTTAATTTTGCATAACAATGTGTGGGTTTCAGTCACCACCTCCTTTCATATAGACATATGAGCTAGGCAGACCAGAGGGCCTGTCAGATCCTTGGATTAAGTGGAAGCAGTTAATTTCAACATTTGTAATTGCCAAGAGATGGACCTCCACATGGAAGCTAATGCAGACCTTGAATGGAATTTTAGAAACGTCAAGATAATAGTTAGATTTGCAGCTAAAACTTGGCACCCTATTTTTGATCAGTGTGATCTACAATATACACATGGGTTATTTAATGCCCCAGAAAAACCTTATAAATGCTGCCAGAGGCAATATGCAGTACTATGTATTAAAAGGGGATCTTTGAGTTCTAATTCCTTTTGTGTGACTTTGGGAATGATTTCATTACTTTTGTCTTCTTTATCTTAAATAAAATAAGAATAATAGCACTTACCTAACTTATTCACAGCACGCAAGGTGAATATTAGGTAAATTATCTATGTAGACCACCTTGAAAATTATGAAATATTATTTCTTAAAAACTGTAATCTCTGCACATTCTCTAGGTATTTGGTCCATTGAGACAAACTAAAATTCTTTCTCCAAATATGCCATAGGCTCTGATTCAGTGAATCACTTCAGTATTTACTCGAGTCTAATTAAAGTCAACCAGATTTAAGCGCTTCCTTAAAAGCAAGTAGGTACTCCAGTACTTTACTTAATTGGGATGGAGTCAGCATGTGTTTAACATGAAGCACATGCTCTAGTACTTTGCTGAGATGGGACTCTATTTCAGGGTCACACCTTTTACTAAAAATAAGTTAAAATTTACCTCTCAATTGCTTGTTTCACCATTCAGTAAAAGGGACACTGATAGAAATGCAAACAGTCTTTAATAAGCAGTAGTGTAAATGAGGGGAGGCAACAGGGTGGAAAGGGGGCAAAAATAACCATCGCCAGTGGCAGCTGCCTACATTGCCATCATCAAAACTGCAGCAGCCAGCACTGCCCCATGCACTATACCTGCCCAGAGCACAGAGCTGCCCTTCTGTGCCTCCGTTAGTAAGAAGTAAATAGACGAAACAAGAGGCATGTGTCCACAACACTTTAAAGCAGGCTAAATGCTTTTGCACTGCTTTAATGGTGTCGGTGTTTGCATGCTTTGGTGGCACATTGCACATTAATTCCAGCCGCTGTAGGAAATTTGACAGCATAATGTGCCTTAAATGACTTGGGGCGCAGCAAACCAAAACTCCTTCGAGGAGTTTTAGTTTGCTGCCCCTACAATTGCGGAGCAAAGCACCAGGCTCTGTGCAGCTCTGTAGGAAACCCTGCAGGCAGCCTGGCAGCAGCCTGAAAAAGCAGGCTCTGCCCAAGAAAAGTGGTCAGCCTGATTTTCCGCCCCTCCCGAGCCTGCATGACCTGCGCAGGAGCCCGGTGCTTCCCTTCACGACTGTGGTGCCCCCTGGGGCCACCTGAGCCAGGTGCCTGTGGGTAGGTGCCATGAGGGGGTAAGGTGGGGAGGAGGCCGCCTCTGCTGCAGAGGGAAGCACCAGCCCCCTCACCCCCGTCCCCCTGCAGCCCAGGGACCACTCCACCCACCGGCAGCTCGCCCTACCCTCTGCTGGAGAAGCAGGTAAGTCAGCAGGGTGTGTGCACAACATGGGGGTTTAATCAGCCCTAAATTGAAGCAGTTGTTTTTAAAACCCACCACTTCAATTTACTACACTCGTTTCATATACACATGGCCGTAGACTTCAGAAGGTACCTGAAAATTACTATATGCTGAATAGGTTCAGATGACATCTTAAGAAAAAGATGACTATGCAACAGCGATAATTTTATATTTTGCATTCAACCAATATCGTTTATATTGATTTGTTTATCTAATAAGAAAATTGCTACATTCCACTTTATTTATCCATATGAATGCTTTCTGCACAAAATTATTAACAATAAAACAGGCTGTATAATATCCAGATTTGGTACAGATGTGACAGAAAGGACAAAGCAGTACTTTATGGTCTGCTATAGACTGGAAATAACAACAGATGTTTCTCTACCATTATCTTGAGCAAACAGTAATTTGACTAGATTAATAAGGGTTGGTTTACCTGCTTCTTACTCCTCTGTGCTCAATGTCAAGTCCTGATTTGGATTGCAGCTGGAAAAGGGTTTATAAAGAAAATAATAAAATTGCACAAGGAAAGCATGATTACCCTAGGAGGACATTATTATTTCAATTAAGAGATTAAACGGTTTGGAATATGCAGAAAGAATTTATACTCCAGTCATTATTCAGCAATGCCTGTTGGTGAGATCAGAACTGATCAAAGGCAAGTGCCTTGATAATAGTTTATTCAGGAGTTCAACAGATTTTTATGTTCTAGCTGCTGGAGAATTTTATAGCCTCTTTTTATCCACCAAATGACAAAACTCGGAGCCATAAATGCAGACTCTAAAAATATGTCACTTATCACTAAGAGCTTTGTGTAGGTCTGTCTTGAAATGGAAACATGTTTGGAAAGGACTGTTCCTCTAACACTAATCCCTTTGGGTTAAAAGGGAGAGAAAAGGAATAATAAGTAAATGCCTAAATGCTGAACAGGTACATCAGCTTCATTTTTGCCTTCTCTTTCTCGTATAGAGTATCAAATTGGATATGGTATCTTTCTGATTTCAAAATGACAAGTGGCTAGATTAATTTTAGAAATCAGACAAGACATAGACCTGCCTACTTTTAGTTATATGTTGAGTTAGATAAGCAATTTCCAATCTGCCTTGAGTAAGGGTCAGCAGGTAGCAGCCCGAACATGAATAAAGGAAGCAAAGAATTGCGACTCTTAAAAATCACTGTTTGTTCCCTGGTTTCTCCCAGATTTCCAGGATAGGCATGATTTGCTGCTAGTCTTTGCTAAACGCATAATCTTCCCCTCCCTGCACAGCTCAGATGCATTGGCCAACAGGGGCAAGAAAAGATTTCTTCCCACCTTGCTGTCCCACTTGCCTGCATGGGAGGGATAAAAGCAGCTCTAATGCAGGTGGCCCACACAGCATGGCTGTTACGGTGGCCCACACAGAGACTTATTCCACTGCCCAGACATGAAGGGCAGGCCTCAGTCTCACCCCTTGTAATTTTATAGGTCAGTTGTTACAGAATGCCAACAGTGCTTTGAAATCCCCAATGTTTTTCTATGTATTATCACTCTCCCTGTAGCTATCAACCATGAGGCTTTATAAAGAAAAAAATATCTGTTGAAGATGTTTCCATCACACATATGCTGCTTAAGGGAGGGGAAAAAAACCCAAACCTTTTTTTTGTGGAGCTGCTTGACTGCATCTTAGAATCTAACTGCCTTGACCTCCCTACGATCTGAGATCTGTGATAATATACCAAAGATCTCATTTAAAAAAAAAACACCATGTGTTAAAGTGTATAGGGGAATGACTTTGTAGTTATTTATTGTGCTACTTGCAAGGCTTCAAGTACATAAAAACAATAAGATGAACAGCTGAAGACATCATAACTTTTGCACTGACCACAAAATATACAAACATGTTACTTTTAGCAAATATCAAGAAATACATTTTCATCTTGGCACAACAGCCTTAGTTTTGCCCCATGAATTGTTTGATTATTTAGGTTGCGTTTACTTACTGCAGTCAAATTAATAAAAATGTCCTCTTAAGGGACACCGTTAAAATGGAAATATTATCTGATGCATATTTACCAATTAATAGTAGAATGTTTGCTTAAATTGCTTTGAGTGTCTCATTATAATGTATAGATTTAATGGGATAATTATAAAATTACTGCCTTAATTTAAAAATAGTATATGTACACTTTATTTTCAGCTAAACAATACATTTCATCAATGCATGCAAGTGTAATTTTTAAATGGACTTTTCAAAGGATTTTGTGTTTAGTGTGCATTTGGATTTACTGATGAACAAATTCATTTTGGGGTCAGAGTTAAGGCTCCTGAATTGTAATGAACTTTATATTTCTTTATCTTTAATGAGACCTGACATTACTTTCAGTGACACCAGTGTATAACTGGAGTGAATTACCATAAATTATTGCCATTGTTACAATGAGTGGAATTTGATTCAGTGTGTCTACATTTGTAATGTAAGCAGAGATCGATTTAAAGATGTCCTTGACTCTGATTCGTCTTGTTTCTAAATGCTCCTGTTTATAAATGATGAGATATGTTGTCATTTTAACTAAATGCTCCTGTTTATAAATGATGAGATATTTTTTCATTTTACCAGCCATTATTGCTTTTTGAACAATTTTTTGGCCCTGGGGATATTCCAGGGTTGGGGGTTAGTTTGTTTTGTGTAAATCATACACAGATTTAAACCCTGCTTGAATGTTGTTCTATTCCCTGAAATCCTATTAATTATTTCCCAATCTGGCCCACCCCCCATTTTTCCCTTGCATGCATAAATAGTTTAATTCAATGTATCTTAGAGGATCAGGGCCTATGTTTAGAACCATTTCACAAATGCGGGGACTTTCTGGGAACATTCTGGGACCTTCAGTTTCCAGACTATACCAAAGGGGAAGGCAGCAAGTTTAGTTAATCATCTTTGACCTCACAGTGTTAGGTCTGGACGCTCCCACTACATATGCACATGTTTATCTTTAGGCACAAGAGTTTGAGACATCTTTCATGCCTCAAGATATGCATGTATATAACTTCTTTCAGAATCAGGGCTTTATTTATCATTCCAATTTTAATGAAAATCTCATAGCCTGGATACTACCACAAAAAAATCTGCAGTGTTGGTTTGTCTTGGCTTTCAGAGATGGGGAGATGTTGTCAGGGTTTTTTGTTTGTGTTGTTTTGTCTTAAACTCCTTCTCACACCCGCCCCCACCCCCCAAAAGAAATGGCATGAGCCATTGGGTTAATTTGTGTCCCTCTCTCCACAATGGCTGCTTTTTTTCAATATTTTTTAGAAAATCAACATTTTACTTTTGTGGGGGGGTTTAAATTAGCAAAATATGAACTATGATGAACTGGTACAATTAGCTCTCCATCATTCTACAGATGGGGAAGTAATTGTAGATTCATTCTATAGATGGGGAAGCCAATAATCCGGTAAACAACAAAATCAAGCCTACGCCTCAAAAAATCCAGTGATGTTAATATATCAAAAGAAAAGGTATATTCATAGTTGGAAGTAGTATGGAAATCGTACCTTAGATGATACCTTATTTACTCAATAGAGCAGCCATTCCATTTTGGATTTTAGTGCAGATCAGTGAAACACAGACTGTAGATGCGTTTTTATCCACAGCAAAGTTTTTGTTGTTTCTTAAAGATCCCTTTTGCTCTTCCATGCAAATAATTTTAGGTTGGAGGAAAAAAAAGGTGGAGCAAACTGGCTTAGGGGCTTCTTCCAGTGGTAGGTACTGCAGTCTGTCAGTAATAGTCCTCCTGCTGAGTTGGCAGCTGCTTTCATAAGTTCAGAGAGGTCAGCATGGTTTCTTTCCTGTTGCTCCTTCAGGCGTTGAACTGCTGGAGGAGCTGGAAATAAGGCACCTCCCTTGGTTGTTCTGAAACAAGTCGACAAAAACCTTACTCAGTTTAGATTGCAATTCTAAATTATTGTAAGGCACAAACATTTGGGGACTAAAAATTGTTTACATTTATATCACATCTTGATCCAGATATATCCTAAAGTATGTTACAAACTGACTTCAGATATGTATGATGTGATATACGAATGTGGATACATAAATATGTGCATACTACATGGAAAAAACTTTGTTTCCGGCCATGACAGTTCCTCCCTTCATGTATCTGAAGTACTGTAGGATTTCAGGGCAAAAGACTCACTGGCAAGAGAGACAGACTTAAGAATCATCCTTCCCTTTAGAGAGAGATGGAATATTTTAGACAACTTATAGGGATTTTCACTGTGGATGATCAGGCAGTATATATGTGAGCCCAGGTTCCTGCACCTGGGAGCCTGATCTTTCTATGGAAAGCGAGAAGATTCTTGCTGACTTTAACTCTGCAAGTTTTCAGGTTGCATACTTGGAAATCAGAATTGGGTGTCAAACCAGTATTGTTATACCAGAAAACAATAGAGTACCAGCTCAAAACTACTGGAAAAAAGAGAGGGACCTCTTGAACTGTGAATGTTTCAGTCTTAGAACCCTGTTTTTCCTGAGGAGCAAGAGAAACAACTAGGATATCAAGTTTCATTGGTACAATTTTATTTCACCTTGTCTTTCTCTTACGTCAGCTACACCCTCGTCCTGTTTATATGGAGAGAACATGCATTTGAAGGTATTCAGTGTTAATTTATTTTAATTGTGATTTTCTCAGTAGTGGAGGAATTACATGGCTTTTGTTTAGATGTGCCTGTCTGAATAAGCCTGTATATCACTATGACAGTGTGGCTGTGCTGTGGCAAAGCAGTGGTGAGATATCAACACTCTCTTATGGGTGTGTGATTTATTTCCCACAGATTGGCCCTAAATAAAGTTGTGTACAGGTATAAATAACATGTGTTTGGAAGTTTGTAGAATTTGCTTTATCCATCAGTGCTAAACCAGCACGTGTGTATGTATGAAACATAATGCCTTTCCAGATTAGAGTTCATGTTTTCTGACTAAAGATCTCACATGAAGACTGAAATATAGTTATGTTTATCTTTTGCCAGTGGATGCATCTCACATAGTAAAGCATAAACAGGCCAGGCAGCTACTAATCAAACTTTTTAAAACTGCCAAACCCACTTTTTGTCTTTATTATGAAACTAAGATTTGGTCAACTGAGGTCAAGTTGTGCACTTAACACAGCTTCCATTATAGTCAGTGAACTCTGTTACAGAGAGTAAAGTCAAAATATAAACATAGAACATTTCTGCAGCAGCTCAGGGCTGGGATTAACTTGGATCACCTAGTCTTCTGCTTTTAATGAAATTCTCTCCCTTGTATTTTCTTGTTTGGAAGAGAGTCCAAAGTTATCTCATGTTAATTTAGTTAGGCAGTGCCCTCCAGGGATGTCACAGGCCTCCATGACCCCTCCAGAGAGACTCAGTGAAGGGATGAGGAGAATTAAACATTCCTGAGAAATTGCAAAGCAGCAACCCCCAGAGATTTTGCATAGAAACTAGCTCCAGACTAGCTGCCAGAGACCCAACTCACCTTTTCAGCACTTCCTTGACATCTCCCCACCAATCCCATCTGGCTTGACTCAGGAGGTCAATGTGGGGACTGCAGAGAGGTGGCAGCTAGAAAAAGTAGAATTCAAGGGAGGTCTGACTACAGTACTTTCAGCTTTTATATGTTTCAGTGGGATGTGCAGGCAATTGGAATGAGAAATGGAGGAAAAGAATGTATCTGATTTCACTCTAAAGCCTTCCTTTTACATGGGGCTTTCAGTTAAAGACAATGACTGTGAAGTTTTGATATTATTGCCAGTAAGTTTGATCATTGTTATGTGCAGTTTTTTGTTTTATTTGGACTTCTGTTGCAAATGCCTTCAGAACAATGCCTTTGGGACCTGATCCTGCAAACACATATACTATATACAATTCCATTGACTTCAGCGGGCATTTAATGTAGCAAACACTTTGGACCCATCCTCCCTTCTCTTACACCATTATAAAACTAGAATCAATAGCACAATGCTGATGTTGGGTCAGAAATGGGTCCAGTGCTTGTCTTCAAGCTGAAGTCCTGTATTACTTTGTTTAAAGAGGAAAGAGTTTGAGGGATTATTTGTAGATTTATCTCACAATTTCACAGCAGAAAAGGAAAAGTCTTGAATTCCTTCATTTAAAAGGTTACTGTTCATGTGCACTATCTCCTTTAAGTCAAGCTGAGACTTTTGTGCCATTTTATTTCTGAGTTTATTTTTTATTACACCAAGCAAAGCCGATCGATAGTATGCAACAGTGTTTTAGAAACTTTAATTTTAAAAAGACTGTTTTTTCATTATATAGACTCAGCAAAATGCATCTAATTCTGCTTACCATTTCAGTAGTTCATTTCATCCTAAAATGCCTTTAAAGATACAGTATTAAAATTCTTAAAACACATCAGTCATATAAATATGCTTTACATTTGTAGGAAATTTAGGAATTGGCCAAGGCCAAGAGAATCATTGCCATATCTGAAATTAGGATGCTGAGGAGTCTAGATCTTCATCATTTACCTACACCAAACTGACTAATAGGCTAATCAAAAATCCAGTATAAAGAATTAAAATATAGTTTTAGTTAATATTGGTGAAAATGTTTATTCCAGGGCTGAGAACAGCACATATCGGGTTCCAATTTACTTCAGTAATTGAGCTATAAAAAATAGATTTCAATATGGAAATAGCAGGCACAATAGTAACAACATAATAATGACATTGTAGTGATAAATCAGGTCTGTAATGAATTGTGTCAGTATGATCAGTTTTCCAGCAAATAAAATGTCAACCCTAGCCAAGTAGGATGAGAATGTCACAAGCTTTAGGATACAAGCTTTGGTTCTGGCAAAGGCTACTGAAGATTCTCTTTTATCTCTAGTGGAAAAGATCTGCGTTTGCCTGGGTATGGTATAACTGGTGACTATATGTATAGCACAGAGATTTATTATAAGTGCAAGTTGTAATGTAGTAATGCTGCTAGGGGGTTCTGTGATAATGTGGTAAAAGACTTGTCACCACTTCATCTTGGTCTGTGAAAGTGTATTGTATGTGCTTCTGCAGAGACAGATAAAAAACATAAATACACTTAGAGCTTCATATGGTTTGCATTTTTAGTAACAGCTCTCCTGACTCTAATATAAGACAGGTTTTAATTTTGTTTTGGATAAGTGGATGTGCTTACAGTCTCACACCCACAATTTCATGGCTTTAAATAGAATCATTCCCACAGTATATAAAAGAACACACACTGCTGTGCAGAGGGTTTATATCTGAAATGCTAGTACTGCATGCATTGCTGAGAAGGAACTGAATAACACTTTCTGTTCCACTGTGCCTGCAGCACATGGAAAGTAGCTGTATCTCCAATTTAATGCCAGAGAAATGGAAAGCTCTATCTTTGGGATCCAGTGTAAAAAGTAATACTAATGTTAAAGATAATAACAATAAAAACAAAGCTGTAAGTTTAGCTGTTTTTAAATATGACCTCAGAGTTTGATTTAACACAGTTTCTATGATCATTTAATCCTCAAACTCTAGTAGCCCTCTGGAGAATGTTGTTTTGAGGGATTAAGTTGGATTTTCCCCTACCAAGGAAGACAGTAAGTACCAACAATGGTGGCAAATTTGGCAGGTGAATCCCTGTTTGTTAGCAAATGGACTACAACTCCAAAGCCCTTTCACTCAAGTCACTGAATCATATAGGGTAGGGACAAACATTCAAAAAGCCTGAGCCTAAATTGATTCAATCTTTGCAGGTTAGTCTAGCCTGACTAGGCTCAACTAGTTTGTAACCACACAGACATCCCCTCTGGACTGAAAAAATTGAGGCACATGCCTGCAGTGGCTCAGGCTTGAAGCTGCGGGGTGCTGGAGCAGCCCTTCCTTCTCTCCCACAAAGCTAAACTGAGGTGGGGCATAGCCAGGCCCCAACAGGATGCTCTGATGTTCCCCACTCCCCTGAGCATCCCAGCAGGAGGGAATGTTTATCACCCCTAACTCAGTGTTTATCAGCCCATTAAGAAAACAAAGCTCTCCATTAGTTCAAGCTCTTCTTAAACTGCTTTTCCAAGGAAGGATTTTAACAGCTACCTGTTGATTAGCTCCAAAAAACCTATCTGCCTTTTTCATCTACCACTGCATGTAGCCAGCATGTGGTCTGCTAGCTAATACTGAGAGGTGTCTGTGTAAAGCAGAGGGGCGAGGGGAATAATCCCTGTTTAGCAGGGAGAAACCAGACAGATGCCTGCAGTCTCTGCCAGAGCTCCAGCAAGGGAGCAGAGGGGAGGGGCCAGCCCTGCTGTAGAGCAGAGAACCCTGCCCAGCCCAGAGAGCATGCCGGGATGCTGAGGGTATCTGGTTTAACTTAAACCAGCAAGGGGTCTGGGACAGACATTGCATAAACCAGTGTGACCCAAATCAGTTAAGTCTGATACTTCATTAAACCAGGTTTATCTTAAACTGGTTTCAGCCATTGTCAAACTGGTTTATGTGCACTGAATATGTATTCGGTTACAGGTTTAAACGAGTTTCTGATCACTTAAACTGGTTTATGTGTAATGTCTGTCCCTAGTCATAGTGTCAGCTTGTGTTAGTCTTTAGCAAAATTCAAACTCATGACAAGAATTGACAGACTTTATTCCTGGTCTGTGTCCACCCAGAGTTGACTCCTATCTGCTTACCACGAAAAAAGGTTTAACCTGTCATTCCAAAATGTTATATACCAACATGTTATTGTAAATGAAAATTAAAATTCCAATAATTTTTCATGATCCAGGAAAACAACAGGTTTTTCATGGCTTGCTTGTGGCGTGTTAAATCAATTTCTTGGCCTTTTTGTGGCAGCCCCACCCCCACCACTGATTGGCAGAGGGTGTCTTTACTCAATCTACATCACTGTCACTTTTTTTGCCGTGCCCTTTGCCACTTATTGACAGAGGGTGCCTTCACTCAGCCTACCTCACTTCCCCCCCCCCTTTTTTTTTTTGCTTGATTTCACAGGAAATCATGGAAAATGCTGTTTTTTGTGGTTTCTGTGAAATCTGCAAAACTGCAATTTAGATAAGTCCCTATTTATAGTTACTAGTTACTGTACTAGTACTAGAATTAGTACTATACTAGAATGTAAAGTTACTAATTCATCCACTCCAACTCCCTACCATGGTAAAATAATTCCCTTCAGTTCATTATAGGGGCTTGTTTGTCCATTATGGTTTTAAGTATACTTGACTTTATCCTGTGCCGACAACATAGCTTGTTCAATATTCCAATAAATCTCATAATCCTGAATTTTTTCCTAATACTCAGCCAAAGGTGTACCTCATTTTAAATTTTATTCCACTACTCGTATAGTATTCTCTGATGCTGTCCTAAAGAAATTCTGCTGTGTCCTTGGCATTTATACTCCTAAAATATGTAAAAATGTTTATTGGATATGTCAGCCAGTTATCTCCCAGCCAATCTACTGCTACGTGTGCTTAGAACTCTTGAGTGCTTGATTCTTCCATGTGCTGAGCTGTCTAGAACAATTCTTCTAACTGGACAGCCTGGTCAGGACCAACCTGCACAAACAGCGAGAGATAATCCCTAGGTGGAGGGACCAGCAGTCCATAGAGAAAACGTAGACAAAAAATGGGCAGAGAAACTGGGCTAAACAAAGATGAAGTGACTTGCTTGAAATTACAATGCAAGTAAGTGACAGAGCTGTGGTGTTCTGACCCCTGAGTCATTCTGCCTCTCTGGCCTCGATTGAATAGCAAGTATGCTTAATTCTGAGCATGTGACCAGTCTTGACAAGAAGGATGAAGCACACAGACGTTTTAAGCAGAAGGTTTTCCTAGTCAACTGTTGCATCATAAACATTTTGCGATCAGTATCTTCATTGCGATTATTTTGGAGCTGATTGTGTTTTTATAGCAAACATGCCAACACTAGACTTGAAAGTCTAGTCTGGTTTCTTGTGGTTGGATCATGGACTTTACTAGTCTCTTCTTGGCATTGATTTCTAAAATTTCTCTATTCTAACCGCAACCTGGGTACAACCCTTTACTTCTGTGGTGAGTAATCCTGTCAACTGGAGTCTGCTTCTTTGTGAAAGGGCATTTTGTCTTTCATATAAAAATAGCAGGAAAAATTAATTCTGGAAGGGAAAAAAAAGTGGGTCAAATATCTGCTTTTAGAATTGTCTGCTAGGTGGAACCTGGGAAACTTACACATAGATTATGTTCTTGGCTAGCTCAGACAAACCTGCATGATTAAAAGGAAACGAACGCATTCTGTAATTGCTGCATGAAGGAATAATCTAATAGGGGTTATTACCTGTAGGCTCATCTATCTATTCATAACTGTAATATAGCCCCTTATTTGCCTCCAGACCCTGTGATTTTTCTACATAATTCATTGTTTGGTTTCTAATTAAAGAACAAAAACAGCTTAAATCACTTTTAATGATTTTCATCCTTTCCAAAAGAAAATTGAAAGAAAAATAACTTACTTACATCATTTCTGTATCTTTTCATTGAAGCTACTTTATGTCATACATGTCACTTTCGATTTCTCCGCTTAAAGGGAAAATAAACCATGGTGGACTTCAGAAGCAAAAGTCTGTTCAAAACTCCCTTTTTGGCAGGAAAAAAAAGAATATATTCAAAGCTTTCTTAATTTTTATCGCTAGTGAGATTTCCCAACAAGCAGCTTTACTGTTTCATTTTGCCTCCAGCAAATATATCAAGATCAGTAATAAGGCCCTATAGAAATACTTTTATGTATTAAAAGAATAATATTTTGACAGTCATTGACACAAGCGAAAATACAACATTAAATTAGTGTTTGACAACACAATAAGAGCATTGTGCTTTCTCCTAAAACGAATGAGAAAAATGTTGTGTTGCATTAATAGGGAAGGTTATTCAGAACTTGACCTTTAACATTGATCTGGATTATACTGCTTGTTGTTTTATTAATAAAATTACATACTACTGTCTCCTGCATCCATTTGAAGAGTTTTAAAACAATTGGACTATCAACTTACAAGAGAAAAGTTATTCAGTATTTCCTAGTATTTCCTACTGGTGTGAGGCCCTTTGTTCCATTAGACATTGATATTGTTTTTCTTCAAGATGTTTCACAAAGATTATCAGCTTTTTTTCCCCATCTTCATGACTTTAGAATTGTTGGATTATTATCTAAAAATGCCAACTATTGTACTTGAAAATTAAAAAAAAACAAACCCTAGAGTTGGGCCTGAACCAAACCCCTGGATCTGAACATAACTGACTTCTGAGAATGTTCACGGCTGCATCTCTACTTTTTGGCTTAAGTACACCACTGCTTAACATTTTAAATTGCTTCTATGACAAGTTATTTGTGTATAACTTTGTGTGCTTCAAAGAGAGCTTACAGTACAAGGGCTGACACTTTGCAGAATTCTGAACACTCACTGCATTCTGGCAGACAAAAATATTTGGTCAAAAGCTCATGAGATTGTTGGCGATATATTGTATTTCATTTTCCTCCTTCATGGAAATTGTTATCATCTTAATTCTGTCTCCATATTTTTACTACTTAACAGCAGAAGCGTACCTGGGCACTTCTGCACCCTGGGTGGCAGCAGCAGATGGGGCAGCATCAGCAGCGTAGTAGCTGCCATTTTTGCAGCCCCCACCTTCAATGGTCACCCTCCCCTTGGCTCTGTTTCTGTTTTAGTTAGACAAACTGTCTCTTGTTTGTGAGATTGCTGTTATGTGCAGACAGGTGATTGGTGGTGTTAGTCTGAAACCAGGCAGCAGATAGGGCAGGGTATCACGTTATTCACTAAGTGTTTTGTACAGTGGTAGTAAGTATGATATAATAAACAGCAAGTTATAATAGTCACTGGAGGCAGTGGGCAGTAAAAAATGGAGTAACATGGATACAGCTAGAGTTATCTTTATCTCCAGTTTTGCATTAATGAGGAAGAAAGACAACCTCATTAAGAAATAGCTCAGCCTTACCCAAACATTTTTAAATTAGTTATGTTTGGAAGAGAAATATATTCAGGAAAATATTTAGTGAATATAGGTGTCACGAAAAAGAGCTTGGTCTTACAAAGCAGGAAGTTGAAAACTGTTCAGTCACAGAACAATCTAAAATTTCAAGATTTACTGGTGAGGTGATTTCAAATTGAGGGGGACGGGGGGGTTGAAAATCAGAGTAAGAGTATTTATCCCTTCCTGAAAAGCAACTCTTTCAGATTAGGTGCTCCAAATACATTATTGATTCTGATGTATAGAGCCTTCCCCCTCCCTTGGTATCATACAAATTCAACTCTATTTGATACTTCCAATATGGTCAATACATCTTACCAACAACAAACTATAAGCTTTTATTTCTAGCAAGCTGCTGGTAAACTGGGTACATGTCTTTCATGCTTACAATTATGCAATATTGTTTTTTGTTTCAGTGGAAACACAAATGAGCAGATTAGATGCCTACACTCATATTTCAGACTAAGGAGCCTTTCTGCTATGTTTGTCTTTCTAAATAACACCGTCAGTAACAAGACTCAATAGTGGGCCAAAAACTACAATCCTAACTCAGGCCAAATTGACCTTGTGGTAAAAGCTGTGGAATCATGGTTTTGTGTCGGCATTAGGATAAAATCAGCTCATACTTACATTTTAATCACAAGGCATTTTCCCCTGTAATTGAGCTACATTACTGTTTGTTCAGCCTTTTGTGTGATGCACATAATGTGTACAGTATCAGTGCAAGAAAACTTTTGCTCTGGGCAGCTGTATATATATACCTTAGTGTCTTTATATAATCTTTCTTATACAGTGTGCTCCCATGCATATTCTTTGTATATCCAGTACACACCTTGGTTTTTAACTGTAGAAGCAATCAGTCAGTCTCCTGTGACTCGGCCCCTTTTTCTCCCCTCAAAAGTAAAGGGGCAGTTGAAGTCTAAAACTATCAGTCATCATTCCCAGTTTCTCATGTAAGTTTCTTTCTATTAAGCAATCAGAGATTGTGGTTTCTGTTTCAGAAACTGCAAGTCCTCGGCCACGTTCCATTGGAAAGGGCCAAATTGTGGCACTTGGAACCACTTTACACTGTGAGTCACTGAAGCAAGGGTTGTGTCATGGTAGGACACAATTCCTCCCCAGACAGTCTCGTGTGCACAGAACAGGGCAGCCCATTTTCTCCCAGTGCAGGTGACCTACTTGATGTGAAACCAATGCGAAGGGGGCAGGTGAATTAATAACCATACCCCTTTTGTGGCACAAAAACAATAGTCCCTGACTGTGTATTACTGACCTGGCTGCTGCCCATTTTGAGCAGAGTGAGCTCCTTTCTGGCTCCCCACCCCAACAGCCACATCCATGTAAAAACTTGTCACAGGCTAACCAGAACATTCAGTTTGGATTCTCAGTGGTGTCCCACCACCAGAATAACTAGACTTGGGATCATCAGACAGTACCGTGTCCAGCCCACTGAATTCCTCTCTGGCTGCTAGACAATGAAGTATGAAATGTTGCAAAAAACAAAATTGCTTTAAATGGTGACAATGCACCGTAGGTTCTCAATAGGTGGGGATGTTTTTTGCCTTATCAAAAATGTTTCTCTAAGTGTTGCAGCCTTGAGGTAACCATCCACAAGAAATGAATAAATAAAACTAGATGCCTACCATGGTGCAAACTTTGTTTTTGCACCATGAAAATGATCCACTCTGGATGAAATGCAACGTATCTGTTCAATCTCCTGTAGTAAATATTACTGATTTGTTTTTTAAGTAGGTAATTTTTTTTTCAGAAGAATTGGGTATGTTACATAGGGTTGTGTATGGAAGGCCTTGGTTTTTTGATTTCATAGTAATTGGGATGCAGATGTTCTGTAATAGTAGAATACAAAATTAAATTAGATCAGAAGCTATACTTTTCATCTCTCTCTGACCTTTCAGCCATCATTTTATTAAAATGTAGGGCTTGCCACTCCATAAGTCACAAGAAAGGCTTTACTCATTTTGTGGAAAAATTGACAATGAACACTGTCTCCAGAGCAGAAATCATCAGTTGTATTTTAAAACATAAGCATCCTCTGATGTTTGCATTTGCATTTTTCATTTCGTCCTGAACAAACAGGTCCCTAATTAAGCCAATTTCTAATAATAGATTGTACTTGCTACTAGGGGTGCTGGAGTGGTCAGTTTAAAGAAAAGGAATCAAATGAATATAGTTAAACAAAGCCTTGATTAACAAGTCTTGTTATTCATGGATGGCAGCACAGTTAATAAGTGTTTTCTGGCTTGGATGCTGAACTGGAAGTTCATGATGAGGCACATCTGAAACACGCTCCAGATTCTTAAGACAAACACTCACACTATCATCTTAATTCAAGCAGCATGCACAGAATTAGTATGTATTGGTTGTGCTAATCCAGTTCAGGTTTTCCTCTTCACTAGTCCAGGTGTGAACAGTACTGTACTCTAAGCTAATGACTTTTACATGGTAGTTGAGGAAAACTGGCTCAAGGATAGAAATGGAACCTAAAATCAGCGTCGTCTAATCAGAGGAATTTAGAAAACATAAGTAGAGGAGAGGCTTTTGGCAGGAACTGTAGTTAATACATGCAGAACAGATATCTTGGTTGTATAATAACAAAAGTGTATCTGCTTGTTAGACTTGCCGTGAATCCTTCTACAGTTAACTTTCTTCTTCAGAGTGTACATGGTATAGTCAGTATTGCCTTTAGATTTTGTGAGTCACTAGAGCAGAGCCAAGAGGAGTTCAAATATGAAAAATGTGTTTGGTATATTTGCCATTAAAGGAACAGTGTTATTTTTAAAAAACTGAAGTTTTCATAATTGTTTTCTTCCTCTCCACAGCATTTACCTCGTTTTGGTAACCAATTCCAATGAAAGGGGAAAGAAAGGGTTATAAAAAATGTATCCCAGTAAGTGGCTTAATATCAACCCATTAAAAATCCAAGAAATTTAGGAAAGCTCAAAACCTTCCTTCCTCTCCACAAAAAAATCTTAAAATATGTGACCAGATGATAGTTAAAAGATAGCCAAGAACCAAAGCTGGACAATGATTTTATCACAGATTGCAGCCCAGCCATGTTATGGGTCATGTGATTCAGCATATGAACAGGAAGGTGAGAATTGGTGAACTTTTGCCTCAGTTGTGCAGTCCATCAGAGAATAAATGGACCAAATCACTGTGCAGCTGTATAAGGAGGTGAACGGCTGAATACCTCTCACACAGAGGTCTTTGTGTTCTGGACATGATCTAGCATTACGATGGGATGCAATGGCTGCGGCTTTGTAGCAATTACTAACCCATTATCACGCTAGAACACAAGATCATTTATCTTCTAATTCAGAGTGTCACCTGTTCTTCATTTACCAGTCAATAACCATTAATTATGCTCAGTGGAAATTTAAACAAAGCTTTTCCCCTCTGTTAAAACCAGTAAACCATTCAGTAATGACAAATAAATTTGGAGCAGCATATCTCCTCTTCTCCTTGTTCTCAGCCTGAAGTCTGATACAATATGAACTCTAAAAGGAAATGCCTTCAATAGGTCAAGGGCCTTCAATAGTCTGATGAAAAAAAAACCTCACATTTTTAACATTTACTGTAGTGAAAGTGTGTGCCTACTACTAGCATGCAGATTTTTGATCAGCTGTATGATATGTACTGGTAGAAATGAATATTGTAATGCTGAATATGTTAAAGATATTTTCCCTTCACCAACTTTGCTTTTGTCTTGATTTTACAAAAACAACAATGTGCCCCCTTGGGAAAGCAATCAATGATTTTCTTCTTTTTTAATTAGTAGCATATTCTTTTTCACTGATTTGATTGAGGTAAGTTATAAGAAAGATCAAATGACAAAGAAAATAAAAGGGAAAATAGTAATACATTCTCAAGTAATCATTATTCCAAGCTCTGTTTTTCTACTGGGAACACAGGCAAAGTTGCTTTTAGTTTAGCTGTATCTATGGTGTTCTTTCCAATTTTGACTCAGTAGAAATGTACTACTATGTAAGTAATATTTCTAGGGAAATGACTCACTTGCCCCTTTAAATTGTAGAAAAAGCATGACAAAGCAAATGCAAAAAGATCTGATAGGGATGATAAGATTTGGTTTTGTTTTATATTTCATTAGTTGTCTCATTCAGTTAAACTAAAATTGCATCTGTAAAAAAAAGCGAGGGCAAAATATAACATTCCAACAATACTCTTAAGTTAGGGATTCTGAACCTTCTTAGACTCAGGGCATCCCTCACTAGACTTAAGGCAACCTTTGGAAAATTTCAGCTTGGTTTTCACTTGATTTTTGACTATGGAAAAATAAAGCCATTCTTCCTTAAGTTGCAGAGACCTCAGAAAGACCACAGCAGGTCTGAAAATTTTTAACACTATGAATTCCTATTTGAAATCCCTAGATTTATCTGTGAATCATGTTTGCACAGCTAACAGTGCTAATATTGTGTGGCACCCTTCAAAAGATCTGAAGACTGCCTTGTTGAGAATCATTGCCCTAAGTATTACCTGAAAACAACTGTAAATATTTAAGTCCCTGATGATGCACTAATGGATATTTGGTTTTATTTCTTAGTTTGGCAATATTAATATTCTACAATATTAACTATGTAGTAAAATGGCATTCAAAGTATTAAAAGATTTGCCATTAAATCAGAAAAATGCATGATTGTGATCTATCTTGCACTTGTTACTATTTATCTGTAACTGTGAAATGAAAATCAGCCATATTAAAATACATAGCATTTTGCTTATGTGGCTTTACTACATAAAAGAGGTGAAGTAGCTACATCCCTGTTAGGTCTGCTGTGTCTATTTTGAACAAAATACAATGGGCCATAGCCTGAATCTATTTTGCACGTAGATCTCCCATTGAAATTGGTAGAATCACGGCAATCTTTGACCGATTGAGAACTGAAAGGCTGATCCTGGAAATTATTATTCTGTTGAATAGTGCTCCCTCAGAGGCACAATCCTGTTGTTTTCATCAGGACTCCTTAGGTTAATTAAGAGATCAAGGACTGAGTTAAGACAGCAAGATTTGTGTTCTGCATATTTGAGACGCTGATTTTTGTTCATTGAGGTTGCAAACCCTACAAGTCTGTTCAGTCACAAAGGAACACAGTGGAACATAGGGTATCAGTGATTTACCATGCCCTTTTGAATCAAAAAGAAACTGAAACATCCCATGAAAGATAGTAGGAAAGATAGGAATTGAGACGTCTCTTCCCAACAGGAGGAATTTCACCAGTCAGTCAGATATTGCCGCGTCATTGGCTAGAACACTCAACCCTGAGGAGGAAAAATAAAGCTGCTGCCATTGTCCTGCCCAGCAGGCTACATCCCTAAAGCACAATTAATGTCAAGGACATACACAGCAGTTGCCCAAAATCCGTCCTTCCCTACA
>NW_005842023.1:2253268-2268394 GCF_000455745.1 Alligator sinensis | reverse complement strand
AATCCGTCCGTGCCTGCACGTCCGAGATGCAAGAGGAACATGCTAATAACGTCTCAAAGAATTATGAAAGATGCATAGAATAATAAGCTGAAAGAAAAATGGCTTGCAAATAGAGGCACTTTAAAAGGAATATTTCTTCTTGCTATGTCTGACACTGATTTACTGAAAGAGAAAAAAAGAAAAAGAATTGAACTTTTCAGGTGGTATTTACTAAGAGAAACTGAGCTGTCCCAGAGCTTTTATTAATCTGATTTGCAGAGTATCTCCTAGCAGCTGGGGACCTACTAAAGTTGTTTTCTTTAAATCTGATGTGAAGAGGTCAATGCAAATAGCATTGTGGATTACACTGTAAGAAGACGGAAGGGGGGGGTTTGGTCGGGGGGTGGGGTTTTTTTTACCAGATGGAGAGAGATTTGAGTTATTTTTGTGTATTAGTAATTTATTACCTGGCATGCAGGTACTGCTCTTTTCCTAAGGAAATACAGTATTTCCATCACTTTGACTGACCTGTAGTAACAGAGTTCACCCATAATGTCTAGGGGACAATTTGGTCGATGAGGTATGGCACTGGACTGGAAGTCTGAAGAAAGGTGCTCTATTACTGACATTGACCTGCTGTGTAATCTCAGGCAGGTCTCGGTACTTCCCTGTGTTCTTGCTTACCTTTTCATCTCTGTCTTGTCTATTTAGACTGTAAGTGCTTTGGGGCAGGGATTCTCTCTCATTCTGTATTTGAACAGAGAAGCTTCTGAGGAGACACCTGTAAAAACCATACAGAGCATTATGATCTGGGCAGAATAATTATCTGTGAAACTTGGATTCAGATTCAATACTGATTTTTGTCACTGTGCTGATCTATGCCCCCCTTGTCCCCTTTGAAAGAGAAATGGCAATGTTTGCCTAACTTTCTTCCCTGGTATTTCTGTACACAAGAAAACTTTGTTCAAATGTTTCTCCTTGTGTGAGAAAAACAAGAATAGCTGAATTTGAGATAATGAGAAAATATTGGTCCTTGATATTTTTGAGGTGCATGCACGCGTGGGTGTATTGCTGGGCATTATGGTTAAGTCTAGTTAAAGACAGCCAGAAGAGTATTTGACCAGTTTTATATCGCTATGCAAACAGCAGCATGTTAAAGGTGAGAGAGATGTGCAAATATTGCTCTCCATTTATTACAAAGGCAAACAAATTGAAAATCAGCTACATTGCTGACTTTTAAGTACTATGAAATGTGTTCAATCCTGTAAAAGTTGTCCTGAACTGGTTAATAGTCCCATGTTTAAAAAGTGGTAATTACCCTGGCTGGATGCATACATATATCTGGTTATCTGCAAATCAAAAAATGTGGTAATACAATATCATGTACCAAAGAGGCCACTTACATATGTAGTAAATCTGGATCTGTTTATCTTTCTGCAGGCTATGTGGCTGATGTTGCAAACGGATGAGCCAGAGGACTTTGTCATAGCTACTGGGGAGGTCCATAGTGTCCGTGAATTTGTGGAGAAGTCATTTAAGCACATCGGGAAAACCATCGTGTAAGTAGCAATATGAGAGAGCAGCCATGGACCTTAGAATCCCTGTAAGCTATTTACAGGCCATTTTGGTCATGTCATTATTGAACAGTACTTCACGTGTTTTTTCACGTTCTGGTTTTGTAACACAAGGTCTTTTGAATATAAACACTTGACCCTTCCTCACCTGATCCAGCCTCAGGGTACATGTCCAGCATTCTATTTCATACCTAAAAAAATCCTGCTGAATATGATCTACTCCAAGTGGATTATGTTGGTCATTTGTACAGCCTGTTCATCTTCCAGTTTTAGTATATGTGCTGCCAAAGCATGGATCTGATGCTCTCCCTGTATGTGGGAGGCATCGCCACCTCTGAGATTACAATACAGTGTCTATACCATTCTACATTGACTTGTAGGGGACATTTAAGATAACGTTTGTCATTGGTCTATTCTTCTTCCCATCCTTTACCCTCTCCTCCCCCACTATGCAAAACATTACCTCTGCTTTGCTCCCCACTCTGCCTGTTTAAGGTGTGACACCTGTAAACTTATTTCCTTTCTGCCTGGCTGCACACTGTCCATCCGGCTGGGATTACATAGCAGCTTAATCCACAGTCTTATTAGCCCTCATCCTACTGAGCCATAAAAATGTTGAGCTGTGGGTGCAGAATGTTTACAATGCATATTCTGCATAGTTTGATTGAAAATACAAAATTCCTTCTCAAGGCCAGATAATAAAATCAGGATGGCTTTGTGAATGCTTTCCGTAATTTATATTTTTATTGTTTATTATTTTTTCAATTTCCCTCCTTCTGTATCTTCTCTGGGCCCCATGCATCAACATACCAATCTCAGCTGGAAAAGGGAGAGGAAAGCCACAGGCTCTTCCATGACGCTAACACCAGGGCTGTTCCTCAGGCCATCAAAGTCACTGGTGCAGCTGGTGAACTTTTGACAGGGCCAATAAGCTTTACTTGGGAACAAAAACTTGACAAATTCAATAAATATGCAGGAGTGCACAGATATATACAATATTATTTGAACAGGCAGTGGGTGGCTGGGGAGATAATAACATTTTCCCTCAATAGCTTTTAGTCTGGTTTCAATTTTTGGCCTTTAATTTTAGAAAAAAATCAGAGAGATTTGGAGCAAAAGAACCTCTAGCCCAAAAGCTCAATTTTTAGGACATTTTTCTTTCCATGATTAGCATCTCTCAGATTGTTTGCCAGCACAAACCTTAACAACAGTGACATTTGTCCAGGCAGAAATGAATATTGGCAACATTAAGAATGGTCCTCTCTTATTTTACTTTTTTTCTCTTTATGTATTACATTTACTTATTATAGCTACTTTTTTTCTGGTAAATGTTGTTTTAAATTGAAAGCAGCACCTTTTAGAATAGCAAGTAAAATTTTCCTATACATTAGATGACAGATCTTGTGATACGAATTCGTTCTTCTGTCCTTTGTCCAATGTTGCTTTCCAACAGGAAGATGAAGCATTAGACAGCTTGTAAAAAACGGGTGCCTAAGGAAAGGGACTTAAATTTATAGATAGATACCTAAATGACTGACCTGACTTTCAGAGTGTTAGGCACCTACAGCTTCCACTGATGTCAATGGAGCCACTCAGTTAAAATTGAACACGCTAGATAAATGTTTTGCTACATTATGCTAGAATACTCAAAACTCCAAAGGAGAAAGAGGTGAATGTGTTAAAAAAATAAACCTTCCCCGCATCTGCTCTCAATGGCATGAAAAACACCGAAAAAGTATTTTTGTAAATATCGCCTATTTTAAAGGAGAAACTAAGAATGTCCTTTAATTTTTAAGTGGCCATGGTACACAGAATGTTGCCTCATTTTTTTTAGTTTTTTATTTACACATAAAGGAATGGGTTGCATTTAACAGTGCCTTAATTAAAGGGGTAATTAGTATGTTCAGTGTTTAGATAATTAAACCAATTTTAGGTTTCTAAGCCAGTATTTTTCCAATTAGAGAGATGGGAGTGATTTTTAAGTGTGCAGAGAAAGCTGTATTATGCTTCTTGAACATACAATGAAAGACGCTGGGTAAAATTTTCATTGCTTAGGTGCTGAAATCCCAATTTCAGAGTGCTTTGGAGGTTAAATCCAATTCTCTGTACATAGGACTTAAAATCATAAGTGTCTGGATCACTTTAAAAAATTTTGGCTACTAATCATGTAGCTGCCTTTGATATTTTTGCCTGCTTCAAAGAATGTATTAATCGCATCCGTAAGTGATTTCTGGCAATACTAATGTGTTAACTTACTCATCTAGTAAAGTCAAATGTTAACACAGTTTCAGCAGTTTGTATTTTAAAAAATGATGTTGTTTAGGTACTAATGATTTGCTTTTAGAAATGTTGCCTTTAGAGTGGTGCAGCCATGATCATATTCATTAGTCCTCCCTCCCCCACTTTATAAAGACTCAGCTAATCCTTCTTATACTGATTCTGGGTTGATAGTAAGGATGGGCAAATTAGAGTAATGTAAAACCCATGTGTTACTCATTAAAAAGTGTTGCTCATCTCTCAGCTGAACTAAAACTGTTTCTGAAGATTGAAAAATATTTTTTTGGGAACCTGTTTAATTTTTCTACATCCTGACAGAGGTTGTTCCTTCTCAACATAACGCCCCCGCACACAGAGCTCCTCCCCACTACCCCTCTCCCCCTCTTTCATTGCTGCTGGCTTATTGACCAGATGCCTGATAACCTCTCACATTCTTTGAAACCCCCAAGGGCCTGTTACACCATCTCCTCCAGATGTGAATAGATCTTCTTTAAGGAGTAACCAGACACCCCAGTTCTCCACATTAATGTAGTGGGATTCCACTGGTACATCCCTTTAATCTACTATTTAAAATTCTACGTGATGTCTATGACTGATGATCTAGAACGCACTATAAGATCATTATGTCGGTGCCTGTAAGAAAAGTGGATTCCTTCATTACCCCATCCTGAAAAATCAGTTGTTTTGGGGAATTAGGAAATTTCATGATCCCAAATGACTCTTTGGGGACAGAGCATCTGGCTGCCTGACTTTTTTTTTTTTTTTAAGTGACAGAAAATCTTTCTGATAGTGCTCCACAGCGTATCTTTCAAAATCCATAAGCCTGTGGAGTAAGTATCCAGATGATATTGCAATTGAAACAGTTTATAACATAAGTGAGGGCTTGAGGCAAACCTACAGTGACCATTAAACCCTGTCACTGTGATGAGTTTTATGTTTTGGATAGTGCAGTTACAGTTTCTCCTCATATGCAGACTCAGTCATTGCGGTTTTGGTTGCTTAGTATTTGGTAGCATGTAGTACCCAGAAAAACAGTCTTGAATACTCTACTGCCAAGTTTAAACTGCTATCGTGATTCATATACTTCTTTTTCTTCTTAGTACATCATATTAACTTGTGCAGCTAAACATACCGGACAGGCTAATAAACCTTTCCAAAAAGTAATATCATACCATGCTATTCAGAGGTTACAACACATTGTTGGACTGTATGTCTTAGCCCAAAACATGAAAAAGGAAAATTTTAATACATGTCATGTAAATAATTGAATGTACAGCCCTAACAAGGTTGGCACATTATTTCCCCGAAATCTAGTATAAACAGAAGTTTGTTTGTATAGGTTTGTTTTACTTAGATTTTCCTCTTAACACTTTTTGTACCAGGAATAAATTTGGAATGATATTTATATAATAGCTGTGAGTCATTTTAATTCAGTCCTTTGTACTGACAGGAAAGCCTTTGAGCTACAAATATTTTCCTCCTGTAAGCATTACACTTTTTTTTCCCTTTTACTTTCCTTTCTACTTATTGCTAATTAAGTAAAACTAGGGGGAAACACTTCCCTCTGTATAATTTAAACTACAGCAGGGTAAACCAAACAGGCAAACGCTTGTCTTGACTAATTTTCTGTCATTAATCTTATTAAATTAGAACAGGATTGCAAGGATAGCCTGAAACTATGACAGCACTCAAGAGTTCTTTGCAGACTGCTGTCTGCATATTGGGGGTAGGAGTGGGGAGGGGGGGAAAGGGGGGGCTGTTCAGGCAATGGAAAGATTTATTGTGCTTTTTATTAATATAAAAAGTATATACATTTGTAGCAGAAATATGCATCGCTCCAAGGCCAGAATTAATGCAGGAAAATGAACAAATTATCACAATCATACTGGCTCCACGTTTTAGTTTCTGTAGTGACTAACATGCTACTTTGTCTGTAGAAATTCTCCTGAAATGGGATTCCTCACAGAAATCACTATAAAAGTCTGAAATCAGCCACTAGAAGGCTAGGAGCTTTTCTCCCTTCACTGATGTGGACAGTTGAACTGAGAGGGGTTTTATTTTTAAGACTTTAAATTGAAAAGCTAAGGTATGGAAGCATATAAGAGATTTGAAGTGTTCCTACAGGAATGCAAAGCAGACAATGGAGAGGCGATGGTGTGGGAAAGAGGAAAGGGATCTATCAAAAGACTTCATCATTATGAAGGAATCATTATTTGGAATCATTATTTATTCCATCATTATGAAGGAATCATTATCAGGAATCATTATTTTCAAGTCTGGCTTTTGCCCACAAGAACTGGCTGTCTGATCAGTAACAGTCTGTTGCACTTAGCAGTATGGGAAAACCAGAAGCTCTTAGGTCAGGAAGAGAGAGACTGAAATTTGGTGCACAACTGAAGTTGTTTTAACAGCAAAGGATGAAAAAATCCAGTCGTCACTGAAAAATATTCACTTAGTTGAAGTTACACAGGAAGCAATGCTTTCTTTTGATTTTTTTTGTTAAATTTTGCTCTCCCTTTACAGTATTGATCACTGTTTTATTTGATATGCTGTATTAATATGTTGCATTTCAGCCTCATATTGAAGGACTGCCACTGCAGCCAGTTGTATATACCTCAGGCAGAAAACTGTCTTAGAAATCTTAGAAATGCAAGAAGCTTTTCTGCTTTCTCTAAGCTTTCTGGTCACATTGGAACATAAGACTGAAGGGAACCATGCTCATCACCAAATACAATCCCTTGAATTAGCAGGCAACCATTTATCCGTAAAGTCCTAAAAATGGTGCAGCGACCCCTCTCATCTGCCACAGCCACGTAGCAATCATGAAAACAAAACTCAAAACACCCAACTCCCTTTAGTGTGCCAGAGGCAAAAAACAGAGGAGACAAAGGTGCTGCCAATGCCCTGCCCCTGCTATGGCAGAAAAGTTACTAGGTGAATATCAGATCACGGTCTTAGGAGTTGGCAGATATGACAGCAGTCTCAAAACTCAAGTTAACCCTGATTTGAATTTTGAAAACTTATTTTTTTTATTATTATTATCATTATTTACTTTCATAAACCAAAAGTGCTGAGATGCTGTGCGAGGTGTCCCACATGATAGCCAGGTAGTCACTGGATTTTCTCTTTTTTGGGAGATTTCAGCCTTTTACAATTTTTTGGTTTCAAAATGGAATGAAAGAAGTTCCCACAAAATGAAATTCTAAAAAAAATTCCAATTCTGGACTGTTGAAACATTTTTGTTTTGAATTTGACTTTTTTTGGATTACAGTTTTTACAGTAAAAAAATTTAAAAATGCAAAATTTACATTCTGAAAATGTTGTGGCATCCTGGGTTGATGGTATCAGAATGCTTCCTTTTGTTTTTTTCAATGAAATTTCATTTAAACGAATTCATTTGCAATGTAGTTTCATTAAAAAAGAAACACATTTTTTTGTCCAGAAAAACTGCAATCATTTTGATGAAAAATTATCAACCAGCCCTCATTCCTGTGGTATTTCTAGTCTGGTCAGAGGAAAGAAATACTGGAATGCCATTCAGCAGACTAAATTACAAGATTTCTCATCCAAATTTGCAGACTCAAAGAGATTTGGTCAGTATGGAGGAGCAGTCTACAACAGAATGAAGTGGAAGTACCTGCTAAACCATGTTATAAATTCCAGTCGTGTTCTCCTTCTTGTTGTACAGACGATCAGGGAAGGGAGATACTCAGCTGAACTTATCAACATGTTTACCGTTATCTTTTGAGATTCACCACTTTTATGTGAACATGTTTGCTTCTGAACACAGGCCTTCCTAATCAGAAGCAGCATTACTCTCTCAATTTTTATCCTTAATCTCTTGATATTTGGTGGTTCCCCTAAAGCACCAACTCATGCAGTCAAGTAATTCAGTTATTTTATGAGAATATCAACTTTCATTTTATTTTCAACTGAACAGTTCTAGCTGTCAGGGTTAGAGAGAGAAGCTTGGAAAGGTAATCCCCAAAGAAACAAAAAAGTGAAATATAAAAAACCCCCAAATGTATTATTGTTAAAAGCCTATGACTTTGAGTCTGAGTCTTTATTTTCATACACTTGGTGTTAGCAATAGGATGGCTTTGACCCTGTAATTCTCTCACCTTTTATTAATATTTGTAGGCATTTTAGAGCCTGCTTCTGCAAAGTACCTTGTTCAGCAAAATACTTCAGTCTTTGCTTACCTGTAAGAATGGGCTTGAACTCTGTCTCTGCACTGAGAGTTTGGGTTGACCTTGAGGCATTGTCCTCATGCTCATACTTGCTGGCTAGCTACACTGAAACCCCTTAATTTGATCTCTGACAGCAACATCCCCCTAGCCCAGAAAGTTCTTCTGAGTTTACGTGGGTGTGAAAGTCAGTGTCAATCCCACAATTCCCTATTTCTGACTGACATTCCCCTTTTCTCTTTACTGACTATAAATAGACAAGCCCAGATGGAGACATGAGTAATCTTTAATCAAATTTATGAAAGGTCTCCACAATAGAACTTGAGGTTCATTTTAAAGTGGAGCTTAAAAATTAAGAAGCACATTGTTGATTGAACAGCTTTGATGTAGGCCACAAGGGGAAGGGGAGGGGGGTATGGGGGGGGGTGACACACACACTCCTAACCATAACCCGTTACAATATCCGCTAGCCACCCAAAACCATTACAATAGCCACACCGACGCACCGCATACACAAATGCTGGTCTCTCAGACCAGACAACCCATTCCCTTCATGCCCACCCCACTTGCGGGGTCACAGACTCAGTTCACCTGTTGTCCATGTCACCATTGCTCCAGCTTCCACTGGAGGACACGCTGCTCCTGTCATTTTCCTCAGTTCTGTTTGTCTCTTCCTCTTCCTCACTGTCAGAGCCCACTCTCCTGCTAGGGGAGAGTTGCTAGATCCTGTGCCAAGTGTCTCTGTGCCAGGTGGTTTTGGCCCTGTTCTCTCCATCCTCTACTACCAATTTCTGGTAGTAGGTCTAGAGTTTGCTCAGAGCCATTTTCACACAGTGTACCACCTCTATGTTCATGTGCCTGTACATTAGAAGGTTCCTGACTTGCTACAGGGCACTCTTGAAGTACGATGCAAACTGGTCAAAACGGGCCAACTGGCTCCCCTGGTGTTTGGGGAGATGCCCATACAGCGCCACTTCTCTGGTTAGTCGGCCCTCACCAGTCACCGCTTTGCAGAGCTGTTTCACCCTGCTCCATACCTCCTTGGTGCAGATGCAGAGCCAGAAGAGATGGTCAGTCATCTTGGTGGTTCTGTGGCAGTTGGGCCATGGACAGCCAAGTCTCCCTAGCTGTCCCTCTCTATGCCTCTGGGCCCTTGCTGGCAGGGCTTGATGGGCTATCAGCCAGTTCAGGTCCCTGTGAACTCTGTCCGTTCCTTGTGGACAATGCGCTCCCACACAGCCTAGCAAGCGTCGCCCAGGAGCAGGTCCATGGACAACATAATGTCCCTCAGCCTCACCCTCAGCTCCTGGATCTTCTTGTGAGTGCTCATGATCACAGGGCCTGTGCTCTGTAGGCCGTACAAACTGAGGAACTGGTTTAGGATCTCGTAGAACCATGGTGAGCCCATTATCCATGGTCTGTGCTTGGTTGAGGTGAACCCCCACCCCACAATATCTCAGGATGTGCCTGCCCTGCAAAATATCTCACCAGTCAGGCAGTTTTAGATTCCGTACCCACTGCTGGCTTGCAGATCTGGCTCACGTACTTGGCCCAAAAAAACAGGAGGATGTCTGGCATGCCCCTGCCCCCAGCTCTCTTGTCCTTGTACAAGGTCTTCCTGGCAACCTTTTTCCCATCTGGAGCCCCAGAAGAAAATGCACACCGCCCTCTGGATCCTGTGGGCGATGCACTCAGAAGGGGGAAGACCAGTGCGGTGTACAGAAGCACTGGTAAAAACACTCCGCCTTCCCCCATATGGAAAGGGAGAGCGTGTGCCACAGCCTGTCTCCATTACCTTTGTCTCTGTCTTCTCCCACGCTGGTCTGCTGCTCAGCTCAGGGTCAAAATCTATCCTGAGGATCTTGACCCCCTTGTGGGGGACAGAGACCCCCAGGGACTCAAGATCCCCAAGCTCACCCCCGGCAAGGCAGGTGCTCTTGCTCACATTGAGCTTGGCCCCTGCCACTGCCTCATATACCTGCGTGTACCACAGGGCTCTCTCTACCGACCACTTTCATCTGAACCAAAATATAGGTTAGAATAACTCATCTGAACAAGATTTATGATAGTGCCCACTGCACTCAATCCTCCTCAGTGCTGACTTTTTAGTCATTGTGAGGCACTACATTGAATACATTTCAATTTCCTCTTTGTTTCCACAACTTAGCTGCACCTTTTTTTCCCATTTACAAGAAGTCCTGTTTTTTGACCAACCTTAAATGTCTGGCAAACATCACTGAACAGGGTCCAAAACAGCTTACCCAGAATCTCTCTGTTGCCTCCTCTCTCAGCCTGTCACATATGATTAGTGTGACCCCACCCTCCATGAAATAGAGCAAGGCCAGCTAGTCCTGCACCACATCTTCATATACATTTTTGGAGGATCCCAGGACTCCTGACAAGAACACCCAGTTCCAGTCATAAATGAGGGGCTACTTTGCACCTGGATCCTTTGTAAGGAGTATCTGGAGTGTGCGGGCCGGGCGTGAGCCGGGCCCTTTTTCGTGCTGCACGCGGGCTGTGGCCAGCAGCCCAGGCACGCGGGGTCGGAGAGAGGGTCACAACAAGCTAGAATTAGGCACAGACTCGTAGTGGTAGTTTTAAAGATTGTTTACTTACACCAGAGATGGTCATGGTGTAGGCTGGAAAACTTGCTTGAGTTGCGGTTACAGACAAAGACAACACGAATGGTCACGTGGAGTTTGCTAGGCTCCACGGAAACAGAGCTCCGGATGCTCTGGGTGAGTGCGCCACCAAAATCGGACTTGTAGATACGTCTTATAATTTTTATCGCTCGAAGACGGGAAGAGGTGGGCGATGGATCAGGTCACCAACCTCCTCTGAATCTCACACAGGGGTCTTTACTTCCCTGCCGTGTACCCAGAGTCCCCACGAGATGGATGTGGAGTCCTCTTCGGCTTGGGCGGAAACCGCTCAAGCCTCTTATACGGCTAACAGGCCAATCGTTACCTGCCACGTGGGAATAATTTAGAACTAGCCAATAGCGGGACACAAATTTGCATGCAGGTGGCGGGAACTCTTTTGCACCGTGCATTTCTCTTGCAACTTGAGCAATGCACCCTGCAAAAGAAGCTGCAAATAGGCGGGAAACTCGTCCCTGCACCGGAGTTTTCCTCCGCAACAGAAAACTCCACTGTGCAATGAAGTTGCAACCTGGCGGGGATAATTCTGGTGCTGAAGCACACACAAAATCATACCTTTGGGTTATGACATGGAGTACACGCACATTTTTTTTTTTAAGGATTTTTTTGTGTGTTCCAAGCCAAATCAGCCAGATCAATTCCAAATCCATGAGTCATTCAAGAACAATATGTGGCAAGCATCCTCCACCCCGCCTGGGGCTCCAGGTGCTTCCAAATCCTTTGGTGGGCATCCTATGCGCAAGCCCAAGCCAAAGGCTTAGGGTTCAGATGCCCCTGAGTTTCACTTGTCCTCAGCTGTATGGCCACAGAAGCAAGCTATGCACACACATACTGTGGAGTCATCATGACTTTGAACATTGTTGTCTCCGAGGCCAGCCCAATGAACTATATAGTAAATCATTTTGGCTTTGGAGTAATGGCATAGCAAGGTTGTACTATTATACTACTGTAGGCTGGGGGAATACCACAAGCACCAAGGTGGTTTTCCTACTGGCAGGGGAAAACCAAGAACATGGCATGGAGTAGTACCGTGACTGAGGTGATACAATTAAAATGGCACAGTGTAGTGGAGGGTTGCACCCTTGTCTGCTTGCAGACGAGACTCCCTATGAAAGCGTCATAGTTAGCCTTCCACTTGGACTTCCAGGAGGATGTTGACTACACGCCAACTTTATGGAAATGGGAGACTCCTCCCTAGCTTGCTCCTGTGGCCATACAGCTGAGGGCAAGTGAAACTCGGGGGCATCTGAACCGCAAGCCTCTGGGCTTGGGCCTGCACGTAGAATGCCTGCCAAAGGATCTGGAAGTATTTGAAGCCCCAGGCAGGGATAGAGGATGCTTGCCGGTAGCAGGGCCACATATGGTTCTTGAATGATTTGCATGGATTTGGAATTGATTTGGCTGATTTGTCTTGGGACCTGAAAAATTTTCCAAAGGAAGGGAAAAAAAAGCCCCAAAAAGGTTGTACTATTGTAGGCTAAGATCAAGTGTAGTTTTTGCTGCACTGGTCTGCTGCCCTAGCTGAAATCACCTTAAAGTGGCATCGTGTAGTAGTGGGTGCAGACCTGTCCAATGCACTACAGACAGGACACATTACAAAAGTGTGATATAGCCTTCCTGTGGGAGAATCTTGGCCACACACCTACTTTATGGAAATGGGGGACCACTCTTTAGTTTGCTTCTGTGGCCATTGGCTAAGGGCAAGTGAGACTTGGGGGCATCCAAACCCCAAGATCTCCAGGGTTGAGCCTGCACATAGGATGCTTGCCACATGGATTTGGGAGTAGCTGAAGGATACTTGCTGGTTGTAACGCCACATACAGTGTTTGAATGATTGAGTTTTGCTCAATCGATAGGATTCAGAATTGATTTGGCTAATTTGACCTGGATTATGAAAAATTTTGCAAACATAATAAAATAAAAGTAGATGCAGATGTACTTTTTGAAAGTGTGTTTGGCTAAATCGAGCCTGAATCAAGGCTGAATCGATTCAATCTTTGCTTGTTAGTCTAGGCTGCAAAGATTAAACCGAAAAACAACTGGACACACATTTACCTTTGATTCAGAAAATGCAACCACATGCCAGCAGTGGCTCAGGCCAGACAGGGGGTGCTAAAGCATGGCTCTCTGACACTTCCGCTTCTTGCTTCCCCCAAGGTCTGTAGGATTTTCAGTCCAGCATCATAGCAGCAGGACTCTGCAGGGTTGCTCATCACTTCCTCTTCCTGCTTTTAGGTGACTCTGGGATTTGTAGTCCACAGTTGTAGCCAGCAGTAACTTTCAGTAAGTTTAGCAGGGCAGGACAGCTTTCTACTCAGGGGAAGGAGGCTTTAACCCCACTCCCTGGCCCTAGACCCCAGCTAGGGTTTGCCTGGGTGGGGGGGGCAGTCCCTGCCTATTTCTTCTCCCCTCCTCCCAACCCTTCTCTGCTGGAGCACAGCCCAGCGCAGGGCTGGAAAGCATGCTAGGATGCTGGGGGACTCTGATTTAACTTGAACCAAGAAGGTGTCTGGGACAGAATTTTCATTAACTAGTTTGACCCAAATCAGTTAAGTCCGATACTATATTCAACCAGATTTATCTCAAACCAGTTTCAGTCGTTTTGAAACTGGTTTATGTGCACTTAACTTCTCTTCTATTACAGGATTAAACCAGTTTCTGATTACTTAAACCAGTTCATGTGTAACTTCTGTCTCTAGCCTTTATGTTCTAAAACTTGCAGCATTTTCAAAACAGGTAAACTGCATCAATTCTGGATGAAATAAGTGGATGGTTATCTGTAGTAATTGCCCTATCTTCAAGTTACAGTAGGTATGCTTATTTCTAAGCCAGTGTTTTCAAATTTGCTTCTCACTTCCATGTGCTGAGGGAGAGCAGGGTCTGACAGTAAGGAAAGGGCTCTAGGGGAAAGAAGTTTGGGGAGCAGAAGGCAAGGGAACTACCTGATCTCCAAGGGGGGACAAATTCAAGGCAAATCTCTAATAATTAAATTTTATACCTGGAATATTATAACATTATATATAAACTTTCCATATATAGAATTAATTATTGGGGAGTCATCTTATAATCAGTCATCTTATATATGAGTAAATACAGTACCTTTTCTGACACCTGTAAACGATAAGCAGGATTTTCGTAAAGTTTTATTTTTAAATTTTGCATTGTGTTGCTTTTTTGAGGTACCATTTAAGCTTACCATTTAATTTAAATTCATGCAGAAAAATAAGAAGGCTTTAATGTCATGCTGTTGAATGTTTGTCAAACAGTATCAGCTTTGCATATACCTAAAAGCTGAAATTGAAGACAAATAAAGGTTAGGAGGGAAAATGAACTGATATATTTTTCAGTTTATCTGTACTCTTGGGAAAAGCTTTAGGATTAATCAAATTCTGAGATATCTCCTGTACTAGTTCCTGGTGGCATTTGTTACATATATCCATGTCACGGTTTATATGCAGGATACTCCAAGTGTCACATTACATTTTGGAGAGAAGGAAGGCAGTTTGTTTGTTTGTGTTTGCTTATCTTACTGTTTCACAGGACAGTGGTAAAAAATACAGAAGGAATTCTACTGTTAGGAGTTAACAAGGATAAAATGAATGTTTTACAATAAGTAATATATAGGGTCTGAGCAAAAATGACAGAGACTTTTAGTATAAAAATCTACCCATGAAATAAAAATCTCTGTGAACAATGAAACACTGACAACATTCAAAACATGGTCAAACATTTTCATTGCCTAAAAATTTCTGAATCTTTTTTTCTTGGTAGTGTCCATCACTCATAAGAATGAGTCCATATTATAAGTATTTACAGGGCATGTCTCCAGTAGTGTCTCTGTACCATGAAGGCAGCAGGAGATATACTAAACTCAGATTATCAGTAACTGCAGGCACCATCATCCACATGCTTCACACTGGAGGGAGGTGCGGAGAGTTCTGCAATACAGCTGCAGTAACAAACCAATTTGACAGTTCCCTCACCCCACTTGGGGGGAGACAAAGATGATCTCGTTGTGATGGTGCTTTATTTTCTCCAAGCTCCAGGACTAGAGTTTGTCATATATATGTATAAGGCCAGAGACCATTTGCTGTAAGCAAAGTGTTATGACATTAGCAGTGTTGGGAGTTCACTTTCCATTCTGTTTTAATTTAGGGAAACCCTGATTAACCAGAAATTGGTTATCCCCCCCTCCCCCTCCCACACACACACATTGCTTAAGTATGTTTTATTGCTTGATGAGACTTCAGCCTTGCAGAACCAAACTTCAAGAAAGCTCCCAGCTGTCTAAAACCACAATAATGTGAAAATTTCAGATGTCTCTTTCCCAACCCTGAGACTTGGTAAATTTTGTGTTATGTTCTCTGAATTCACGAAGTTTCTTAATGATTTTTCAATCATTTGCAGCTCATTAAATCAACAGATTCCTGATACCTGATTTGTGCG
>NW_005842023.1:2242926-2253237 GCF_000455745.1 Alligator sinensis | reverse complement strand
CAGCAGGATAGTATTCACCAGCTGTGGACTTGGAGGTGCCGTTTGTAATTAAAAATATTATTTTCAGTGCTTACCTCCATTTTGTTCAAACTAAAAAAGGGTTCATTTCCTTATGAACTTTTCACACTACTGGCTAAGGAAAATGGGTGGAGTTTTTCCTTCAGTCATTTCTATTGTTACATGTCTTTGATAGTAATGTTCAGTGAATCTTTGCTACATTTGGAGAGACTCTTGTAGACTGTTGGGTGTTAAATGGTGTTCTCTGCTCAGTGACCTCCAACAACTGACATCTCCTGTTTTAAGAACTTCCTGTTGTTTTACTGGTGAGCATTGGTTTTTTATTAAGCACATTTGAGTTCTGCACACTATTATCCTTTGCCCTTTAAAGGGAGGGACTAATGTTGGTTTTGGCTTCTGAATGAAAATTTTACTTACTGGCTTCAAAAAGAACCACTGCAAAAAAAATCTCAAAAGTTAAATTACAAATCATATTCAACATCATATGTTACTCTCTACAGCTTTGTAGGCAGCAGAACATTGCCACAAATTTTAGTGCAGCTAATGTCTGTGGTGTGCAGAAATGACTTTAAAATGTAGCGTTGCCAATCCATAACATTTAAAAGCCACGATCCAATCTCCAGAAGTTGATATTGGCTTAAAAATCACATGGTCTACCTTAAAAAAAAAACTTCATATTTCTAATTTTATTTCTAAAAACATAATAAGCGTTCAGTTTTTGAACCTTGAGGGTGCCTTTGGATCCCCTTTTCAGCTTTTTCTCTACAACATCAAAAGCTAGGAACTTGAAACAAAAACTGAGATTCTTCCAAAATTAAAAGCTGCAGGAGCTGGAGTTTTTAAGAAAAACATTAACTATTGTGTGATAACATTGCAAAAACTGACAGTACTGAATATGTATATATAAATGGGCACTTCTCTTTTATTGCCTAAAGCCAAATAGTTTAAATTGCAACTGCTGCTTTGAAAGGACATAGATTTTGCCTAAACCTACAAAAGCAAGGAATTTCATCCTCATCACCCTTTTGTACTAAAGTACTGCAATATCAACTTTCAGAACTCTACGCTATGCTAGACCTAAGGAGCATAAAAAAAAAGGATTTCAGTCTTTAATTCTGAATGTTTAAAGGTTTAGTGAATCTGTTCTTTAATATTATTTGAACAATTTGTTTTGAAATTAAACAAATCCACAAACTCCAGATTTGGAGCAGATTTGGAGCTTGAACATATGGAATTGAAGGGCATGCTGTATCTAGTGATAAAGTTAAAGCAATTACATTGTTCTTCAGATCTTACCATTATGGTGTATTCCAGGGGCTCTGTGGACCAGATCCAACCCATAGAGCACTATCACCTGAGTCTCCAGTGCTACCTATGGTTTCCTGTGCCACGTGCCAGACCAGACCCATGCACTACCCAGAGAGGAGGGGCAGAGGGTAGGGGGGGCTGTCTATGCATTGTGGGCAGCACATGGGACTGGTCCCAAGGACATGCTGTTAGCTTTGCTTAGGTAAAGTCTGTGAGTCCGATTCAGCCGAAGGGCTGGTTCAGCTCTAGACATCTGGCTTGTGGGGACTGATGAGTTTGACACCCCAATGTAGTCAAACCATGTTGAATTTTACACCACAGCTGGTGCTGCCAAGGTACTGAGAATAAGAAATGCATATGCACAATACTTTGTTAGCCTAGCAATATCCCACAATTGCATCATAACAGAGTATGAAAAAGTAGGAAACTAATTTAACTTCCATTCAGCATAGTAGCAGATCACAGGTTAGTAGTCCTGTTCTCATTAACCATGTATTTAAATACTTTGCTGAATTAGGACCTTAAAATGGAGGAGCCTTTTTTAAACTGAGAATGAACAGTTTAAGTACATGGAACAGTGTTTTTCTAACAGTGTTTGGTTTGACTGAATTCATGTGCAACTTAAACATATTGGAGACTTTTGCCTTGATATCTAATATCTATTTAAAAAGACATGTTTTCCTAACAGCTTTGTACATGTCAGTGAATAAAAGTATCATTGTTATATTTATTTGAAGATTAAGGAAACATTGGAATTAACAATAAGGTGTTAATTTTTTTTTCAATATGATGTGTTTAACTTGGAAGTTCTAAGTTTTAGATCTTTGACTGGATCAAAAAAAAACCAACCAAAAAAAAACCCAAAACAACAGAGGACTTCAAAAGCTATTGATGCTCCCTTCTGGTCAGACTTCTGTCTTTGTTCTTGTCATTAATTAGTTTATTCTGTCCTGCAGAGAGAATTAACACCACAGTCCAATAAAAGAAAGCAAGCCAAATGCTGCTAGGATCAGAGCACTAAAGTAATTATGGATTGATTTAAATGTTTATCTACTTTACAGGTGGGAAGGAAAGAATGAAAATGAAGTGGGCCGATGCAAGGAGACTGGCAAGATTCATGTGACAGTCAATCTCAAATACTACAGGCCGACTGAAGTGGTAAGAAAATGCCTTCTCCCAGCTTTACAAATGAATAATCCAATCACTCAGCCAATAAATTGCTGCATTTGGTCAGCTGTCTGTGAAAATGTTCTAATTGCACACCTACTGCCAGCTTTCAAAGCTCTAAATTAGGCTGCTCATCAGCCCCCCTGCAGTAAGTTACCCAAAAACAAACAAACCAAAAAATGCAAAGGACCGGATTTGCAATGCACTAATTCACCAGCTGCTGGGTGGAGGTTGGTGTCCTTGGACAGAACTAAAGGAACATGCGTGTAACTTCACCTTGCAGGAGATGACAACAAAAGTCCAATCAAATTGTTGTCTCTCTTGAATTAAAATCTGCATCTGGTCTTCTCTTTCAGAGCTGTTAGAAATAAATAATGATGGTGCAGTGATATGTTTCCATTTTTAAATATTTCTTCCCATATGTTAATGAAATCACATGACTTAACCTATGAATTCTCTCCGGTGACTATCCTCAGCAAAAAAATTCTATCTTTGTGACTTTTGGAAGTAGTATAAAAGCTGACAGTCATTTAATAACTGCATTCATAGGACACTATTCCACAAATCCCCTTAAGCATAAAAACTAACTGACACTGACGTGATACCTCCCGCTGAAGTCAATGGAGACATCTTTAAAGCACAGCCTGCAGAATCAGTCCAGTAGTACATTTCTTCTCTATGAATACTGAACTAATTACAAAAAATGAGCTTTTGCTTAATACACGGGCAGATAGTGACAACTCAGTGCTGGCACGGGGTGGGGTTCAGGTTTATAGATGAAGCAAACAGTTGTTCACAGTGCTAATGGAGAATGGGAGTTCCAAGGAAATGTTGTGCTTGACATCTCCTGGGGAGGTTGATACCAGCCCTGCTGGCTGCTGTCATAACATCAGCTGTCAGTGGATCCATTCAGAAATGTTGGTATTAACTTCCTGATACAAGTGAGGTGTCACAAGAGCACATTTGTCTTGACTCAGACCCAGGGGAAGGTAAAAAACAAGTGTGTGTATAAACACGTATCAGTTCCAAAATGGAAATTCAAAGAGGCAAAAGAAACCTGATGTTACATAACTAAAAAGGGCTGGATCCGTATTTCAAAATCCTTTAAAAAACTAGGAAGTTGTTAAGAAATGTCTGTCATTCTTTACTTAGGCAGGGTGTCCAAGAGAGAAAGACATAAAGACATTGACTTGCTGAACAGGAAAAGGACCCTTGTCCCAACACATCTATGCTTTGTAAGGCCTGCTTTCTTGCTCTGTCATTATAGGCAGTACCTTTTCCTCAAAACCATTGATTTATTCCTACAGACACATTGTAGTGGGGCATTTGCCCAAATGACTTCAGTCCATAGGGTTAGTATTCTCTGCCCATGATGTCTCTATCTGTCCCATTTTTAGAACCCAAATCCTGGTTTTCAAATTCCTCAGCACTTTACATAGACTTTAGTTCTGCATTACTGCTTTAATACTTAAGCACAGATTGTTGAGAAGTGCTTTTGTCATCAGAGATATATCTGTGTATGGCAGTGGTGCTCACAGTTTGGGCCCTACAGGCCCAATAAATGGCATAGGGCCAATGTGAAGGCCAGATCAGGCCCTGTGCCAACCCTGCACACCTGAACTAGCATGCACAGCCACAGCCTGTGAGGCTCCCCACAGATCCTTCGGGAGCCCTGCAGACCAGATGACATGGTGCTGGGGGATGGATCTGGGTTGCAAGCTGGAGGTTGAGCACCTTGGTGTATAATATTTTACTTATAAGCAAGGATCCAGTGAGTGTACAGTGAAGTTTGGGTCCGTGCAAAGTCTATTGACTTTGAAAATCTAGCCTTACTGAGCTATCATGAAAACTTTTCCTATGCAATAAAAATTATGCAATAAAATATAAACTTTTCCTATGCAATAAAAAATTCCTATGCAATAAAATATAAACTTTTCCTATGCAATAAAAAATTCCTATGCAATAAAATATAAAAATAACCTCTTCAGTATTTCAGGAAAATAACAATACCTAACATCTTGGAATCTACCTAACTACCATGACTGTGTTACCCATGAAGTAATAGCAGCCTTACTGATAAAACTAGAACTGAATGCAATACTGTACGTTTGCTCTCCTATTTCCAGTATTCAAAGCATTCAGGAGAAAGTCTAAGGCGTCTTAGATATGCCCAAGCCTAAATCTTTAACTACACCACCTTTCCAGAACTACTAAGATTTAGGATTTAATATCTTTTTAATATCTTTTTAATCTTCTTCTGTATGTATACAAAAAACTGTAGCCAAGATTTTCAAAAATTGTTTTGGAGGTCCATGTTGCTAAGCACCCACTTCATGAGCCCCCTTTAGTGTGTCTCATATCAGACATGTAGAATTATAACTTGCTTTTGAAAATCTTGGCCAGTGGCTCTTACCTGCTCTTACCAGTGAAAATCAAAAGTAAATCCATTTAATTCAGTGGAATCGCATCTATATAAATAAGAGACCAAAATCCAATCCAGTGCCAAAAAGCAAGTGAACATAACCACTTCGCTAAAAGAAATGATTCTGCATATGCCTCCATCCCCTTTTGAGGGCAAAGGCTTGGGTTGAGACTTTCAAGGTTGGCTGAGGGGCTTAACCATGCAATTAGGTTAATAGGAGTGGCATGGCTAAAGTACCACACTTGCCTTAGAAAATCTAACACTCAGATTCTCGCCATTCAATTCAGAGAAGTTTTGTTTGGTTTTTCTAAACTGAATTCAGTATTCTGAAATTTAAAAACAAATGCTTGTGTTATATGCATATACATGCACACACACATGCATAGGCATTTGTTTTTATATATAAACCAGTGAGTGTTGGTAGTTAGGATAAGTTCATTTTAAAATGCATCTATTCCATTCAGTTAAGTGCACTCTGGGGTCAAGGCCTCTGTCCTGAAGAGCTTAACAACACTGAAGAAGAAACTGTGAAATGTGAGACTATCCTCTGGTTGAACTGAGTGGACTGTTTGAATACCTTGACTCTAAATCTGTTGGCTCCCTTTGGATACTGAAGCTTTTGACTGCTTTGGGGGCCCTTTGGTACTCACTGGCTTTGGGAATTATCCCCTGCTAACCCCTCCAGCCACCTGTCCTCCCTCCTGTTTGCTGCTTACAGACCTAACAATACTTTTGTTTTGATTTCCATTCTGTTCTTCCCATTTGGACTTGTTTACAAACTGTACCTTGTTACAATAGGCTGATCACTGCCAGTCTTTTTTGTATGGTAACTCCTGTATCCTCATAATCACTGGGTTTCAGAAACATGCTGTTGCAAATGTGTTCTCTGTGCAGGGCTCTTTGTCTCAGCTCATTACAAAATATGTTTTCAAACGTAGTGAAGGCTTCTTAAGCCCATACCTCCTTGGCTAGAAAGTAAATAACCCAAGACTCATGTAGAGATTTGCAAATTTAAAGAAAGACTGTCATTACTCTTCCATTCATATGAAGGATTCATATCCTTCAGAATCTGTTCTCTTTAGTCTTCCGAATCAAGTATGGCCAAAATGTTCAAGTGTAGCTGCCACAAGTTAGGCACTTGTATAGTATGGACAGACAAGCCAAATGTACCAAGTTAAATAGGAAGGAATTTACCACTCATCAGTCACTTCCTGGCAGCTGTGTCTTCTCTCCACTCTTATCCCATGATAGGTGGAAGCTAAACTGTGGTAACTTAGCCCTGTTTCATTCAGGAGTAAACTGCTTCAGTTTAGCTTTCATTTATGGTACAAACGCAGACACACAAGAGTTACTGTGGAGCATCTAGCATGCAGAAGATGCCCTTCTCCTTTTAACGCAGTACGATTTGTTTATCATTCCATACCCTTAGGCACTGAAATAAGTGGCTTGATTTGCAAAAGTACTGAGCCACCTGCAGCTCAGCAGGTCTGAAAATTCAGGCCTCTCATTTAGATATTCCAATCCAAATTTAGATAACTATGTTTAGGGAGCCATTAGAAAATTCTGGTCTCTCTCTCAAATATTTTTCTCTTTCAGCAAATGTTGTTTGCCACTAATTTGTCCTTTTTTGTTCGCCGTATGTACCTATGCTGAAAAAAACAGCCCCAAAATGAAAACCACCGTAGTACTTTCTCTGAGGGAATCCAGTAAGCTAGTTAAGCAAAGGCTTCCCTCTGAAAATAACATGTTGGCTGTTTCTAATCAAATTATTCTTGTTGAGGTGTTCTAGCAATAGTGCCTTTAATATTTTTCCCACAAATGGTGTTAAGCTAACTGTTCTGTAATTGCCCACACCATCCCACAGCCCACTGCTGCAACAATGACATTTAACACTTTCCAGACATCAGGAATCTGATCCGTCATCCGAGAACTTACATAAATACCAGTTAGGATTTTACTAATTTCTATCTTCATTTCTTAAAAGAAAGGAAACAACCCTTTCTACCTTGTGGACATATTGTATGTTATTTATATCTTTGGCTTTCTTTGACTTAAATGAGATCCTTTTCTCTACACACACATCCATTGCTGTCATAGAACTTGCTTTAAGCAGGGGAATTTGCACTCAAGAGGGTGTGTCATTGGTGCATTATGAGCTTGTACAGACATAACTGCATGGAGGTACTTAACACCATTGCAAATTTTCATAATATGGACAAGACCTAACACCTCGATCATGTCAAGTAACATGATACTTGTTCATCCTTTTACCCCTTTGTGTAAAGATAAAAAAGCACACTAACTTGTTCCTTTTCTATATTCTCTGTTTCCAGTTCTTAGAAATTTAAGGGAAGAATGCTTTTTCTCATGTATCTTTCTAGTACAGAAACCATAACAAATCATTATGCTTAGTTGGAATATTCTTGGGAGCAGAATCTTCAGTGATTCTTTCTCCTCCCGTAATTTTCTTCTGAACCTGCTTTTGCTTATTTTTAATAGATGTCTCAGCCCTCCTTGCCAGCTTGTTTATATTTTTCAAAGAGTTGTTTATACATATATATACATATATATTAAAGTCTTCTACTTATTGCTTACACTAATCTTTACATCCCTACTTAATCACATTTGGCCTCGGCTGCCCTTTTTTCCTCTTTGGAATTAACCAGGATAGCTTTAAATTTCACTCTCTTCAAATGTTTTTTAAATAGTCAGATCTATGTTTCCCATGCTTCATAGGATTCCACTAAAAATTCCTCAGGGCATATCATATTCCCCCAAAGTCAGCTCTCCTCAAGTCGAAAACATTTGTGCTTCTTCCTCTAAGTTCTCCAGCCCTAAAGAGCTTTTAAAATGTAATGAAACTGTGATCACAAAATCCTAGATGCCCCCAACTTCCACTTTATTTTTCATACATGCTTCATTTCCTACTATTAGATCCAGAATAGGCTCTGACTCCCTACATTGTTTAAAAGTCTGTATAAGGAAACCCAGGCTTCCCTTCCTTAAGGGTCCATTTTCCCATCCATGTGACTTGTATCCCAATCATGCAAGTAAGATTAGGGCATTCAAGGAAGAATAATCCTTAGAAATGTATTTTCCTGTATTCCCAGCTAGAAACCAGATAAATAACCTCCTAAGTTTTATAATAATAATGACTTTCTGACAAACCTGTCTTATCTGAAGGGTTGGAGGAAGGGAAAAACTGCTTTACTTTCTTTTCTTTTCTTTTCTTGAAAGTCTGTGTCAACATCAGAAAATCACTACCTTAGTAAATGATTACCTTTATTGTCCTTAACTCTTCTCCAAACTCTGCTACTGTGCCAGCCAAAATATTTATATCTATAATTACTTCAGACTCAACAGTATCCCTTGGATACTGAACACCCATTCACACTTCTTCATTTTGCCCCTTCATCCTAATATTAAAAATTGCACAGCCACTTTTCTATTTCATTCTTATGTCTCAGGTCAGAAGCTACAGAGTTAGTATGGGAAACAAATGCCTCTAATTCAGCAAAGCATAGTAATGATTCATTTATAATTTGTCCCTCACAACACTTTTCTGAAACACTCAGCCCTTGACAGATTGTAAATATTTAGGTGTCTCACTGCAAGATGGGGGAAAAGTATCCATCCTGTTTCCAAGATGGAAAGAACTTGCCTGGTCAGGGGCAGAGCCAGGAACAGAACATAATGGTGACACCATCTAAGCCCTGGCTCACCCATCCCGTACACATGTGTATATATACGTATTGAAGAGTTTTTGCTTTTTCTTATCTTGCTTTTGCTTTTTTCTTCTGTATTCCTTTAAATTCTTCCTTGAATGTCACTATGCCCCCCAGTACAGTATGTAAAGATCATATTTTGTTATCAGATTAATTCTCTCTCACAGTGTGTCTTCCAACCTTTGTCTTCAGCAAGCTTATGGCCGGTGCTCCTCACTATCTTAATCCTCCTAACGGATGCCTTTGTGCCTTTGCCTCAGTTATAAGACTAATTATCCTGATATTACGTCCCCTTGTACAGGAACAACTACCCACGAGGTCTGCTTCAGACACATGTACAAACTTTTGACTCTTTTTGTTGTTTCTTCATGGCTTGCTCATTATGTCATATTTGACAAACCCATCTTTTAAATCCTCTTTGGTGATATCCAACACTGGAATCTTACTGGATGCCACCACGACAGTCATTCCAGGCTATACTTAATAGTTAACTAATTGCTGTCCTTTACGTCATTCTGCTTCTCATCTGCTGTGCCTCCAGCATACTGCTCTGGAAACTTTCACAGCTGGCCTTGTTCCTCGTCCTCCCCTGCTGTCATTCCTGAAGTTTAAAACCAGCCATGTGTCATCTGTGAACTTTGCTTATTCATTGATCTTAAACATCAACCTGTCTCTCTAAATCTGCTATCTGATCCCCTAGTACTGCAACTAACTGACAACCCTTGCCAAAAGAGAAGTGTCCCCTTACCTCTTCAGATCTAAGTCAAAAATGGCTTTGCCCTTTGACCATTACACTGTACTTGTTGCAAGATTCATGGCCATTTTTCTGAAATGGTGAAAAAATGGCTGATGAAAATTTTGACTGTAAGCAAAACAATCCTTTGCTGTGGTTGTGCGGGGAGAGTGCAAATCCTTTGAAAGGATAGTTTAGAGATAAAACTGTCACACAGGCATACACGCAGAAGGGTGATTTTTTTATTTTCATTGATCATTTCTCTAAATGAGGCTGACAGGGCAATTAATGTTAATTTTGGAAATGCAGGAGATCTAGGCTTGACTCTTGAAAGACTATTTTTAAGTCAAGCCTGAGTAAATGGAGGATTTGAGATTGAGGGAGGGGAGCGAAAAATGAGGGCTGTTCTGCTCCCTAATAAGGCCATGATCCCAGGCATTTATGCTTTTGCTTAATTTTAAGCCTGGCCATTGTAGTTTATATAGCTTGTATGCTTAAGGTGAACACACGCTTATGTTTTTGCCAGATCTTAATGTGAAGTGAAGCAGGCCAGTACAAATGAAAACTGACTCAACCAATCAATAGAGTTTCAAGAATGTCATTTGGGGGTTTTATTTCCACCCACTGCTAACGCGTGCTTCTCTAGTCACAAGTGGACAATGTTGAAATACCTCAAGAGAGCTGTTCTCACCAGATTCCCAGCAGTTTTTCAGGCTGGAAAGGATCTGATTAAGTTCAGAGAACTTTGGGGTTTTTTTTCTTTTAAATCAACTGCTCCTGAGGCAATACTTCCTGTCTGTGATTGACAAGAAGTGCTGTGGTTATCAGGCTAGATTATCTCAAATCATTCCTCTCCTACCTTCTCCTCTTCTTTGGGTGTCCCTCTCCCATCTTTGTATTTATTCACATGTATTAAGTCTCTTCTTATCTCACCAGTT
>NW_005842023.1:2230979-2242895 GCF_000455745.1 Alligator sinensis | reverse complement strand
TTCCCTCAGCCTCCCATTTGGCGCTTTCCCGTTCCTCCTCATCTACTCTCTCATTTTCCCCATGCCTTGTTTTCTTATCTCTGCCTGTCCCATCCTGTTGAAGCATGGGCTCTTTAGGCTAAAGCACCTGTGTCAAAAAAAAGGAGAGGAGGGAACTGGGAAGGGAGCAGGATGAGAGCATACAATATCCCTAATGGAGCTCGTTTTCTGATCACTCCAGCCCACTTCGTATTGTCCAAACACCCTGTCCCTTTCCAATGTATCCATATGAGGTCAGCTTTTCAAAAGAGCCTAGGGACCAGCTTTGCACGTGCCCATTTGTCACAAGTAGGTCCAAATTTCCATTCAGCACCCTGCAGTTCCCAATCCGACACTTACAGTAAGATTTTCAAAAGACTTCAGTAACTGAGGCATGGGGTACTTTTAAAAATCTATATAATTAATTTCTGTTTCCCCAGATGGGAGTTGAGTAGTTCTCAAACTCTTATCCTTTTCTAGACACCTACCAAACATTTTTTTAAATGTCCAATGGTGCCAGGTTTTCATAGATTCATAGATTGTTAGGGGCTGGAAGGGACCTTGAAGATCATCGAGTGCGGTCCCCACACTCTAGGAAGGAAGACAACTGGGGTTAAGTGACCCCAGAGAGGTGGCTGTCCAGTCTTCTCTTGAAAATCTCCAAGGTAGGTGACTGCACCAGCACTGGAGGGAGTTTATTCCACAATCTGGACACCCTGACTGTGAAGGAGTTTTTCCTGATATTAAGCCTGAAGTGGCCTTCCAGGAGTTTGTATCCATTGGTCCTGGTCTTCCCCAGGGGTGCCCTAGTGAAAAGTTGTTCACCGAGCTCCTGATACACTCCTCTGATATAGCAGTAAGCTGCTATCAAGTCCCCTCTCAACCTTCTCTTCTTTAAACTAGATCCCCAGGTCCCTCTGCCTTTCCTTGTATGGCTTGCCTTGCAAGTCCCTGATGATACGGGTGGCTCTTTTCTGGACCCTCTCAAGTTCTTCCACGTTCTTATTGAAGTGCAGCACCCAGAACTGGACACAGTACTCCAGCTGTGGTCTCACCAGTGCTGAGTATAGCAGGACTATCACTCCCTAAGTTTTATATGAGATGTTTCAGTTGATGCATGCCAGCATGTTATTTGCCCTGCTAACTGCCACCTCACACTAACAGCTCATATTCATGCGATAGTCAATCATTACCCTTAGGTCCCTTTCAGCCATGGTGCAAGTCAAGCTGTCACCACTGAGCCTGTATGTATATTGAGGGTTGTTTACCCCCAGGTGGAGCACCTGACACTTGGAAATGTTAAATTTCATCTGGTTTCAGTCTGCCCAACACTCTAGCCTGTCCAGGTCCACCTGAATCTGCAACCTATCTTCTGACGTGACCACACTGCCCCATAACTTGGTGTTGTCCGTGAACTTGGCCAGCAAGCTTTTCACTCCCCCATCCAAATCATTGATAAAGATGTTGAAAAGCACCGGTCCAAGCATGAACTCCTGAGGGACACCACTAGCCACTTCATGCCAAGACAACACAGATCCTTCCCTCAGCCTCCCATTTGGCGCTTTCCCGTTCCTCCTCATCTACTCTCTCATTTTCCCCATGCCTTGTTTTCTTATCTCTGCCTGTCCCATCCTGTTGAAGCATGGGCTCTTTAGGCTAAAGCACCTGTGTCAAAAAAAAGGAGAGGAGGGAACTGGGAAGGGAGCAGGATGAGAGCATACAATATCCCTAATGGAGCTCGTTTTCTGATCACTCCAGCCCACTTCGTATTGTCCAAACACCCTGTCCCTTTCCAATGTATCCATATGAGGTCAGCTTTTCAAAAGAGCCTAGGGACCAGCTTTGCACGTGCCCATTTGTCACAAGTAGGTCCAAATTTCCATTCAGCACCCTGCAGTTCCCAATCCGACACTTACAGTAAGATTTTCAAAAGACTTCAGTAACTGAGGCATGGGGTACTTTTAAAAATCTATATAATTAATTTCTGTTTCCCCAGATGGGAGTTGAGTAGTTCTCAAACTCTTATCCTTTTCTAGACACCTACCAAACATTTTTTTAAATGTCCAATGGTGCCAGGTTTTCATAGATTCATAGATTGTTAGGGGCTGGAAGGGACCTTGAAGATCATCGAGTGCGGTCCCCACACTCTAGGAAGGAAGACAACTGGGGTTAAGTGACCCCAGAGAGGTGGCTGTCCAGTCTTCTCTTGAAAATCTCCAAGGTAGGTGACTGCACCAGCACTGGAGGGAGTTTATTCCACAATCTGGACACCCTGACTGTGAAGGAGTTTTTCCTGATATTAAGCCTGAAGTGGCCTTCCAGGAGTTTGTATCCATTGGTCCTGGTCTTCCCCAGGGGTGCCCTAGTGAAAAGTTGTTCACCGAGCTCCTGATACACTCCTCTGATATAGCAGTAAGCTGCTATCAAGTCCCCTCTCAACCTTCTCTTCTTTAAACTAGATCCCCAGGTCCCTCTGCCTTTCCTTGTATGGCTTGCCTTGCAAGTCCCTGATGATACGGGTGGCTCTTTTCTGGACCCTCTCAAGTTCTTCCACGTTCTTATTGAAGTGCAGCACCCAGAACTGGACACAGTACTCCAGCTGTGGTCTCACCAGTGCTGAGTATAGCAGGACTATCACTCCCTAAGTTTTATATGAGATGTTTCAGTTGATGCATGCCAGCATGTTATTTGCCCTGCTAACTGCCACCTCACACTAACAGCTCATATTCATGCGATAGTCAATCATTACCCTTAGGTCCCTTTCAGCCATGGTGCAAGTCAAGCTGTCACCACTGAGCCTGTATGTATATTGAGGGTTGTTTACCCCCAGGTGGAGCACCTGACACTTGGAAATGTTAAATTTCATCTGGTTTCAGTCTGCCCAACACTCTAGCCTGTCCAGGTCCACCTGAATCTGCAACCTATCTTCTGACGTGACCACACTGCCCCATAACTTGGTGTTGTCCGTGAACTTGGCCAGCAAGCTTTTCACTCCCCCATCCAAATCATTGATAAAGATGTTGAAAAGCACCGGTCCAAGCATGAACTCCTGAGGGACACCACTAGCCACTTCATGCCAAGACAACACAGATCCGTTCATGGGAACTCTCTGGATCCTGCCCTGTAGCCAGTTTTCCACCCACTGAACTGTTGAGCAGGTAAGCCCACAATTTTCCAATTTTCCCACAAGGATATCATGGGATACTAGATCAAAAGCCTTTTGGAAGTCTAGGTATATAACGTCTACCTCGTCTCCCATGTCCAGGTGGTGAGAGACCTGGTTGTAGAAGGAGATGAAATTGGTAAGACGACCTACCTGTGGCAAAGCCATGCTGGCTGTCATTCAGAATCTTAGCTTCCACGAGCATATCACACATAGATTCTTTAGTGAGCTTTTCCAGGATTTTCCTGGGCCTATAGTTGCCTGGATCCTCCCTCTTCCACTTCTTGAAGATGGCCACAATGTTGGCCGTCTTCTAATCCTCAGGGATTTCCCTTGTGCATCATGAATTCTGAAAGAGCTTTGCCAGGGGTTCTGCAATGACCTCAGCCAGCTCCTTCAGCACTCTTGGATGAAGTCCATCCAGTCCTGCTGACTTATAAATGTCTAGCTTTTCTAGTTGATATTGCCTCTGCTCAGTATCCACAGTGGGGAGGCTGTCATTCCTGGCATGCCCCTTATGAGCCTTATCTCATTTGTCTTTCCCCTTGGTCCCGTGAAATATTGAAGCAAAGTGGGCATTCAGGAGTTCATTTTTTTCCTGAATGCCAGTTACCAGGTGTCCCGAGGTGTTAAGCAGGGGTCCCACACTTCCATTTGTTTTCCTTCTAGTGCCTACATACCTTAAGAAGAATTTCTTAGTGTCCTTGACTCCCGTGGCTAACCTAAACTCAGTCACCACCTTGGCTTTCCTGATCATTTCTGTACAAGTGCTGGCCACTATTGTATAATCCTCCTTGAGGACCATCCCTAGCTTCCACCGTACGTACATCTCTTTTTTCTTTCTTAAGAGGACCACAATGTCCCTATTAAGCCAGGAGGGCTTGCCATCCCTTCTGCTACCTTTCCTCTTTGAAGGAATGGTTTTCTTTTGTGCTTTGAGGATCATATCCTTGAGCAACGACCACTCTTCTTGCACCCCATTCGCCTTCCCTTCCTGGTTCCACATCACTGCCTCTACTAATGCTCTGAGCCTGTCAGAGTCAGCATTTTTGAAGTCCAGGACTTCAGTCCTGCTCATTGATTTGTCAGCCTTGTGGCAGATGGTGATCCTGATCATTTCATGGTCACTGTCACCCAGGTTACCCTCAGTGTTCAAGCCACTCACCAGATCATCTTCCTTGGCCAAGGCAAAGTCTAGGAGAGCGTTACCTCTGGTTGGCCCTTGCACTTCCTGGGTCAGGAAGAGCTCCTTGATCACAGTTGGGAAACTATATGAATGATCTGACCTGGCCAAGTGTTCCTCCCAATCTGTATCCAGGTAATTGAAGTAATCCATGACAACCAAGTCCCTTGAACGCGTGGCCTCTGTCAGTTCTCAAGAGAACTCCAGATCCAGCTCCTCTTCTTGGTTCAGTGGCCTGTAGTAAATGCCTACAGATAGGTTTCTCTCACCTTCCTGCCCCACCCTTGACCCAGAGAGTTTCAAGCTGCTTATCTTTGGAGCCAATGTCAGCCTCCAGAGAGGAGTACTGCTCTCTCATGTAGAGATCTACGCCTCTGCCTTTTCTTCCTACTCTGTCCTTTCTGTGCAGGGTGTAGCCCTCTACGGCTACCCTCCAATCATGCAAGGAGTCCCACAAAGTCTCTGTGATCCCTGCTAGGTCATGTTGCCCACTAGAGAGCAGGAGGGCTAGCTCCTCCTGCTTGTACCCCATGCTCCTGGCATTGGTCTACAGGCAGCTGAGGCCCCCAGCTGATACCCCCAATTTCCTGAGATGCTGTGGGAGAACTGTTTGGTGAGCATTTTCAAAAACAGTTGTGCTAGTGTCCTCCACAAGCGAGCTGTCCCATGTGCCAGTACCCGGACATGCTTCACTTGGAGTTTCCCCATCCCCCAGCAAAGCCAGTTTAAAGCCCTGTCCAGTAGATCAGCCATCCTGGCTGAGAACAGGGTGTTACCTCTCTGTGTGATGTGAATGCCATCTCGTTCCAGGAGTCCTCTCTCCCTGAAGTGTGTGCTGTGGTTGATGAAACTGAACCTCCCACAGTAACACCACCATCTGAGATGTCTGTTAACCTCTTCCACACAACCTTCCCTCCTGGGTCCATGGCCTGCAACAGGGAGCACAGAAGAGAAAACTACTTGAACCCCTAGTCCCTTGAGCCCAGCCCCCAAAGCCCTGTAGTCGCTCATGACCTGGGCAAGGTTACCCCTGGCCATGTCATTCGTGCTCACATGGATGAGGAGCATGGGGTAATAGAGGGACAGCTGAACCTGGGGATCCTCTCCGCAACATCTCAGATGCAGGCCTCAGAGAGACAGCAGACCTCTCAGGGTAAGGGGTCCAGATGGCAGATAGGTCCACCCCCATACCTCTCAGGAGAGAGTCCCCCACCACCACCACCCAGCATCTCCCCTTAGGGGTGGCGTGGCAGGGAATGCTGTGCCTACTCATTCATGCTCTGCTGGAGCCCATTTGCATTATCATTTTCTGTAGTAGGTATAGAGAGGGAACAAACTCCAACCAAATATTAAAGTGTTGCATGTGATACTGATTAAAAACTAAGCTTTAGCTTAGTTTGGGTAGATAAACCTCATGGATAATTACCACTTAACAGAAGTCTTTCAAAAATGTTATCCAGACAAGAGGGGTCATCTGCTATGATATACAATATATTTTGTGTTCTTAGGAAAATCTTTATGTCCAGATATAGGGAAGTCCTGTTTCTGTCTTCCCTTTCCCAATCTCTCTGGTTTCTGTTGTATTTTTCGTATTGACTTAACTAGCAAATTATACATTTGAAAAAATAAAAAGGGCAAATGTCTATAAAAACAAGGCATTGATTTCCAGTAAAATATTGAATGTTTCTGCAACAGGATGTGGATTTGGAGAGTTTTCAAGGGTAGAGATACCATATAGGGCAGCTTATGGGCAGGCTTTTCCTCTTGAGAGATGGCTCAGTGCTGTTTTCCAAACAGTCACCTTTTGCAGCAGTATCAGGGAACTACTTATTTGGTTGTGCCATGTCCACATAATCTTTTTGCTTTTTAATTAATTGCCAAAGTTTGTTGTTTGGTTTCCCTCCTGTCAGCTTCTTTTAAAAAAAAACAAAAACCTATATAAATGTTACCTTTAAAGTGTGCCTTAATCTATGCTATAGTTGTACTGCACAGAGGCGCAGGTCTGATACCCTATGGAAGTAATAAAGTTCCTGAGAGGAATTGATTATGATCATATTAAGGCATAGTCATTGAAAGAGAACCAGGTTGTGGCCTAGCAGTTTATGGATGAGTGAGGAAGAGGTAAAAGGACATCCTTTGTTCCCCTACACTGGACAGCCACATGACAAGTATCACTTCTCCTACTAGTGAGCCCCACAATGCAGAAGGTAGTGCAGTCACGCTGATCCAGAGAGGGAATTGAACCATATCATGGAGAGGGTAGGCTCTTTCTCAAGACAAAGGGAAAATAGCAGTGCTGTAGCATAGTGCCCTGCTACAGTGCAGTTGGACCAAAGGCACAGTTTAGCTCTAGGGTTCTTCTCAGGCTAACCAGCTATGAAATCTTTCTGATTCTGTAGCCTGATTTTTCAGAAGAGCTGAATGCTTGTACCTTCCATACTCAACACCTTTGAAAACCAGACCACTAAAGGTAAAGATCTAAAAGAGAAAAAAGTATGAAACCTGATTATCAAAGGAATAGATCAAAGAAAGAATATTGGTTAAGCATGAGGGCCATATGAATACATACATCAGTAAAGTAACCTGGAAAGGAGTATCAGTCTATGAAGAACATTCTCTCTCCGACCTCAGTCATAAACACAGATTTTTTTCCACAGAAAGAGCAGAAGAGCCCAGAAAGGTACTTGCCAAGAGCAGAAAGAAATCAAATTATCACTTTCTACAAAAATCCATAATTTCTGAGGAAAACAGACACTTTCCAGGAATACTCTAAATTGGTTTAAAAGTTTACAATATTCTGTCCAAAAAAAAATGTTCCACAGAAAATTTTTGACCTGCTTAACTTTCTATGGCAGTTCCTCTGTCCCTCACACCTCAATATTTCTCTCTTGCATTCCATTAACTAAGTGGTTGATAAGGAATGTAGGATTGAACATAGTTGCTTATATAACCTAAACGTTCACCTTTTTAAGTCTTTGTTTCTAAATGGGCAAAATTTAGAGGGAGGCCTGAGGAGTCCGGGTATTTTCTAGTGTCATTGCCTAGACGCAGTGGTGATAGGTGCTTTATCAATGATATGTGGAAGAATGTTATCTTGGGATGACACTGCTTGCTGGCTCTGCCAGACACCAGACTAGCCTGTAACAAGTGGACAGGTACAAAACTAAATGAATTTAAACAACATTGCCAATTGATTTTAGTATCCCATTACTTTTTTGGTATTCCCTTGTTTTCAAGGAGAAATTCAGTTTGTTTGCATTGCATGGAGGGCACACATGAAAGATCTGTTTCATATAAATTGGTTATTTTGCCATAAACCCCAGAAAGTGATCTTTCTGTTAAAGCATCCACATACTTATGCTGCACTAGGGAATGGATCTTAATGGTAATGTTGGATGATCCAAACTGTCTGATCTCCCAACTGAGTGGGTGAAATCAGGGAGCAGTAATTATTAGCAAGGCAGGGGAGACTTAAACTTTCAAAAGCATTATGCCTAGGGCCAGTGGGTAGTTTTGTCCAAGGTTCACACATGGTATCTGAGTAGACCAAAGCAGACTGTAAAGCTGAAAAATATTAACAAGCTTAAAAAAAAAACCCACTAGTAACAGTTTAAAAGTGAATGCCTCCCTTACACGCAAAGAAAAAAAAAGAATAATTTGAATCCAGAAAACTAAAGTGAATAGGTGAATTTGCATTATTGTCTATGAAATATTAAAGCATCAATTTCTTATTCAGCAGAACTAGCATTTAAAGTATTAGCATTGTCTGGCATAACATAAAACAGGGATCAGTCACTCAACCCTTTGAAACATCTAACTGAGCCTCATTTAAATTTCACCTTTCCAGCTTTGCCAGTACATTTTAATGTAGTAGAGTTCTCAGCTGACTAGTCCTTTTAGACTTTTATCTGTTGTACTGTGGTTAGGCAGGAAATAAGTTAAAACTTCTCTTCAGCCTTTCTGCGCATGCCATGACACAAAGTACAGTAGTGCAGACAGCCATTGAAATTCAAACCAAACCACCTGACTAGCTACCAAAATATCTTTTAAATCAGATTTCCTTGTTCTAAACTTCTTTTTTTTTTCTTTCTCTTTTCCAAACTGCTGAACTGTACTGCAGTTTGGTCATATTTAATACTACATAACTGTGTGAGGAAAAAAAGGTTAATGATAAGGAAAGCAAAAAATGTATTTTAATATAGGATGGTTGCCTGTTTTCTTGTGTAGTAATCTGTGACAAGTACATGTTTATAATTCACTACATCTGTAACTGAGTCGGTGCTTTCCAGACCTTAGTTTACTAGATTCCTGTTGGGTGAGTAGGAGCAGAATTGTTTTTGTTTTTATTTTGTTTCTTTTGTTTGATTTATAGAAAACATGACTTCTATATTATGATTCTTAAGAAGGAAAAAAAATATATATATATATCACATAAACTTTTCTAAACTAAGAATCTCTGACCAAAGCGATTGACTCCTACTATCATTTTTCTTTAGATAACAGTTGTAAATCCCCAAACCTCTAATCTCTGGCAGCGTTTTTCCCTTGATCCCAGATTCTGTTACCATGTGATGGGCGGGGGGATTAGAAAATTGGTTATGATGGTGGAATTGTAAACAGAGGAAATGTGAGGTATTAGTAGAAGCTCAGGTGAGTGATATGACCAGGTTTGGTCTGTGCGCTCTGCTGGTAACTATGCAACAAAGCTTACTATCCCACTTTTTAGACCACTGTTTGTCCCCACTGAGTAGTGAGTATGTGTTGTGACATTTACTCCTCACTCCAAAGAGTTCTTTTGCAGTGCTAATCCCATATGATTAGCATAGTCTTTTCTCCTGCTAACAGTAGGTCAAAGAGACAAGAAAAGAGTTTCCCAAGTCATGTTCAAGCATTTTTATTTCCAGACGTTGTTAGTATTATTTGCATATTTAACATACTAGTCAGATGCCTACTGCATGATATGTGAGCTCCAAACAATCAAAAGCCAAAATCCACAAACTAGTTCAAATGCTAGATGCAGCAAGAAATGAACATAAGAGATTGGCAAAGGAGGAAATCAAAAAACCTCTAGAAATAAGGCATGAGAGGGATCAGTATGTATGCTGTATAAAGGGTAAGGGGAAAAGGTAGTCTGGAGCAAAATATTCAAACCAGGAAGGGAGTCTGTAAAAACACAGTAACAGAGGCTTGTGCATGCTCGAAATGCAGCCAGCAAGCAATTGTGACTGATTGCCTTGGAAGGGAGTTCCTTTCCTAGGATGCTGCTCAAAGAAGTTCTTGCTCTTTCCTTCCAATGTTAGGACCCAAAAGCAGATCCACCCTGGCCTTAATTATAACAACTGCTGAAAAGAATAAAAAAGTAAGAAATAATCACTCGCTCAAGTAGTTAAGTACTGTATTGTATTTATGTAATAACACTCACATCTTGTGTTATATCTTTTTGATGTCCCCAATAGTAAGTAAGTATAGTTGCAAATAGCATATTTGGCCCTATCTTAAGAGCAAGCAGCTGCATCCTGTAGCTACTTCAGCCAGGGATCAGTTTCAGAGTACACTTGGGTTGGCAGTACAATTTAATGTTCTAACCAGGAGGTGGCAAAGGCATGACTGACTGTGGCAAAGTTTATGTCTGAGTGAAACTAGCAGATTTTCCATATAAGCTGAAAATGATATTTGCCAAGATAAACATATGCCAAGTCTAACAAAATGGGCTTTTGAGGCCAATATAGAATTGTTTTAAAGTGTCCCATTGACTGAAATCCTCTGTTTAGCCACAGGACAGAGCAGGTAGCTGCTGCGCAGGTTTTTGCACAAAGTTTTACCAGTTGATCAGAATCTGAATCTAAAGTGACCGCACAGTGGAGTCCAGTAGTTTGGTCTCTGCATCTTGACAGAGATTGCCAACAAATTTACTAATTACAGTGGTGTTTTCTCTGTTGAAGACATGTGTCCACTACTCAAAGAAACATGATAAACAGGTCATTTTACATAACCCACCAATGACAGCAGGGAAGGACAAACCGATTTGATTAGGAGGAAATGCCTCTCATTCCTGTCCACTGCTTTTCCATAGCCCTTTTTTTTTGTGCCTGAAGCTTGGTAGGTTTTCCCAGGGGCAGATCCAAGGGTCTGTACTGGTGCAGTTGCACCGTTCCTTTGATTTCTGCTTCACCCAAAGTGTAAAAGCAACTTTCTAGTAGTGGCAGGAGCATTTCTATTCTGGAGCAGTGAGAGAGTCAATGGACTTTGTTTTTCATTAAAATCTACCCAATTCCTCCTAAAATCTTCATTCCACAAGTGTTAATAGTTGTCTTTCCTTTTAATAGTCTTGAGGTTCTGAGTGATAATCAAGCTAGCCTTTCTTCTGTAATTCTGATGTCTGTCAGTTGCTCCTGGTAATGAAGCTCCTATTTCACAGCCTTGCAGACTGCTTTTAAGTCATTCCAATAGTTATATTTGTTTTTGTATCAATCTTAAACTGAATAATGGAGCCCTAGGCCCCTAGCATATTAGTAAAGCTTCTAGTTTCTTTTTAAGTAGAGAAAAATATGTGTTGTGTTGTATGTGATGATGCACCTTACCATCTGCACCGTCTTTTCACAATCTTAGATCCACCCATAGGTTCACCACAAACTCCTCCTAGTTACTTATAGGTATCAAAAACTCAGCCTGCTAGCACCTGGGGTTTTTGTTGGTGAAATCTCAGAGGTCTCAGCACCGCTAGGAAAGACCCAGATCTTGGGTGATCTAAGGTCTTCCTGTGATAGTTCTTTCAGGAAAGCCTCAGCAACACTTTGTTCAGAAAGGACATCAACACCAACACCCAAGGTGATGTGGGCAAGGATGTCACAGGCTTTCACCTCACTTTCCTAAGCTTGCAAAACCCATAGGAAGATTGTTTGGCCAGAACAAAGAATAGTGTGATCAAGTCCCCCATTGCAAAGTTAAGGGATAGAGAGAGATTCAGCTGGGTGAGTTTGGACAAGGATCCAAAATGCACAAAAATACAGATTTTTTTTGATAGCTGTCACCAGTAGACACTATCAACCTGACTTAGTTTTGAACTGGTGAGTAGGGCTGTGTGAAGCTTCAGGTGCTGATTCAATTTGGAGGAGATCCAGCCTGATTCCGCAGCTGAGTCTCCAAATCCAAATTGAATCAGGAAACCAATAAAAAGGTCTGAATCAATTTGAAGCTCTCTGAATCAATTCGGAAAAGATTCGGAGAACTTTGGAGATTCGGGCAGTCCCCACTCACTGCAGCAGGGAGCTGGACCCGGACTCGGACTCTGTGCAGGTAAGTAGGGGGCAGGGTGGGGCTGGAGGAGGGGGGAAGGGACTATGGGGGGACCTCTGCCAGGCCCCATCCCCTGCCTGCTCCCCCAGCCCCGCTGAGCACCTCCATCCCCTGCCCACTCTCTGTCTCATCAATGGCTGCCCTGCCTGGCCCAGTTCCTGGCTCTTAAAAATAAATAAATAAAAGCCCCCACTCACTGGCTGCCGCGAGGGGGGCGATCCCCGCTGTCCCCCACCGGCCCGCACTGTGTGGGGGG
>NW_005842023.1:2206093-2230780 GCF_000455745.1 Alligator sinensis | reverse complement strand
GACCTGTTTGATTCAGAGACTCAGCTGATTCGGCAGCAGCTGAATCTCTGAATCAGATTCGGCCAAGTCGATTTGGGACAGTAATTCAAATCACCAAATCGAATCTCTGTCCCCCAAATCAGCCAAATCTGAATCAGAAGCAAAAACTAGCCGCTTTGCACAGGCCTACTGGTGAGGTAGGAAAGAAAAGCACTATATAACATTTCCACTCACTAGAACCATCCAGCATAACCACCCACCATCCAGATATTTATGGTGAACAAGATGGAGGCATGTGTTGAAAAAATGTAGGAGGACCTGGAGCCTATGTTAAGGCAGACAGTAACATATTCTGCTAGCACATTATTTATTTTAGTTTAGATATAGAAACATTAAAAAAAACCAGATATGGAAAGGGAGGCTTAATCTCTCCTATAAAGAGGGTACCAACTTAAATTAGTGCATGAATGGAAAAAGATGACTGGACACACCACACCAGTGGAGAGATAAACAGTCTCATTTCTGTGAAAATGGTAATGACAAGCAATGATTCTTGGGAAGCCTCCAGCTAGAGTCCAGACACTGACTTTAAGGATTTAGAATTATAAAAGTGATTATTAAAAAATGAAAAGACATTTATATCAGCTGTGCCCACGGTGGGTTTTTTTAATATACTTTTATTCTCTTAAACATTTCCAGAAAAGCTTGTACAGTTAAGCCTAGTACCATGAAAACAGATAATGTCATTTTTGGATACATTGTTCCTTTTTTGTATTTGAGGCAAACCGAATATGTTTCAGCTGTGAGTCAAGCCTGCTGAAAGAAAGGACGTGATAGACCTGGGCCTGGTAGGCCTCAAGGAAATATAGATCTGAAAATATTTGATTCCAAATGATGGCCAAGCATGATCTGTGTCACTCACAGGATACTGCCAGAGAAATCATACTGACCTCTCCACACTGAAGTGCCAGTCATCTAGGTAGGACCATTAGCCAAAGTCCTAAATGTTTGTCTCTTCCTGTATCCTGGCCTCCAACCTTTGTTGGAAATACAGAAAAGGACAACCAAGTTGATCAGGAATATGGAAAAGGTGCTATGCCAGGAGAAACTAAAAAGGTTAGGACTCTAGTTTGGAAAGAAGGCTTGGGGGCAGGGGGATATAATAGAGGTCTATAAAATGATGAAGGGTGGAAACAAAGTAAATAGGGGACTTACTCACCAAGTCCCAGAATACTAGAACTAGGGGACACCCACTGTAATTAGCAGGAAACAGGTTTAAAACTAACAACAGAGTACTTTTTTACACAGCACAGTTAACTTATGAAACTCATTACCACAAGAGATTGTAGAGGCAGATAGTGTAGCCAGGTTCATCCGTCATTCATGGATGATCCATTAATAGCTAATAAACAGAACAGTCAGGATGTATTCTCTGGCATCTCTAAACCAGTGACAGTGGATGCCAGGAAGAGTATGACAGGAGATAGATCACCCTAGATATACCCTATTTATATGCTTTCCCTCTAAAGCATCCACTCCTGCTACTACTATAGGATACTTGGTTGATGAACCATTGGTCTGGACTTTTCTTATGTTCTTATGTTTTTGTCCTTCTATTGCTTGATGACATAAATTCCTTGAGGCATGAGTTTTGTTATTCTATTTTGTCTTTAAAATGCCCCATAGATGACTGATGATATCTAAATAAGTAACATTCCATGCCACCCTTTCTCCAGATCAGCAACCTAAATATCCAGCTACAACCTCACACAGTCCCCTGGACTTTTGATATCTGGGCCACACTTCTTCTTCCACATCCTACTCTTGGCTATTACTCAAAGCTCATCCCAGCCCCTGGTTCTAAATAGCCAAGAATCTTGCTCCCATGTGCCTTTCACCCTGGTCCTAGACATTTAAGAAGCATCTGCACCCTGAAACTAAATCCTGGGCACCTCTTGCTTGCAAACCTGAGTTCTGGACATCAAAACGCTTGTAAGAGAAAGTGTTATTGAATATTGGTGAGCGCAATTTTTTTTTTGTAAGGGAATTTCTGTAGAATTCATCAAGGAGTCTGTAGGAAGGAAATCACTGTATGTTAATTTCTCTCAACTCCAACTTCAAGTCAGCCCATATTTACCATCCTCTATCCTCCTACTTGTTAGATTTTCACACCAACGTATTTGTGTTTTCTCCCATGCTGTCCACCAGACTCAGGAGAAGCTCCCTGTAAAAATTTCTAGCCTACCTCACTATCCTACTTCAGATCCCTTCTTAAAACTCTCCTTTGCTGGTATACCAATCAAAATCTTGATGATTACTGCCTATGTTAACCAGTTATTTGTTTCCTGGTGTTCTGCTGTCCATTTTGCTATCTCTTGTATCTTGTCTTACTCATGTAAGATCCTTGGGACAGGAAATAATGTTTCTGTTTTGAGTTTGTACAGTGCCTACTACAGCGGAGTCCCAGTTTGCCACGGGGGCCTACAGGGCAAGAATAATAAAAATTGTCATCATCACATATAGATAAAGATTTAGAGTAACTGCTGTGGACAGTGGACACTATGGGTGCCAATACATGAATGTGGAGGTTGCTCCAGTTATTTGAGTCTCCTGGAACCTGGCAATTACCCTGATCCAGCAGCCTCCTGCATCTCATGTATCAGTGTCCCCAGGCTTAAAAATGGTGACGGGGTGCTTGAACAAAGCTTGTCGAACAAGCTTTAGTTCAAGCACCCCTGCTGCCATTTTTAAGTGCAGGGATGCTTATACATTCTTGGAGCTGCTCTAATTAAAGTGCCTCCTCTCCTCCACCCCTGGAGCATGTGTAAAAGTGCCCTATTAGTGTTATCTGTAAAATCCATGACACAAGGGTGCAAGATCAGGTCAGAACACAACATAGAAGGCTTAGTTCACTGATCAGGCAACAAGACAGCTCAAAAATACCTTCAGACTCAGGAAATTCATCCGCATACTGGAAACTGCTTGTGTGTCATCTTTAAAGAGCTTTACTGTCTTTCTGTTGCATAGTTTCCAGTCATTGGCAGATCAATGAAAAGTCTGGTCTGAAAGCCAAACCTTCCTTTCTTTGCTTTAGAAGGGTGTGTGAGAGCTTTAAATTAATGCTGTGAAACTTACTTCCTTGCTGATGGACATGCATTTAATATATAAACCTCTCATGTGTGCCTGTACAGTTAAAAAACTGTAGGCTGCCCGCATGTAGTAAAAAGATATAGAGTGTGATCAGGACCTCTACTATCAGTTCTGTACCCAGATGTTCATGAGGAAATGAAGCATCCATGGTATGACACAATGGGTGGCCTACTATAACATATAAATGTTAGTATGATATTAATAACTATGTTACTGTCAATGTCAGACTAACACACTTCTTAATAACTCTGAGGAATCCTCACACACTTTTCTGCTGGTATCATTTTAGAAAGATGCATTTTATATACATGTGAACTGAAGCACATTAGGGCTTAAGTGTGGTCTGATTTATTCCTTACCTGGTGTGTAATGTGCCTAGAGACAGGAAGGTTGTTTGTTGCTGGCTTTTGTTTTTCTGTTTCAAAAGGATGTTGCCATGATGTGACCTACCTTGTAGTTGTTCTTCCTGATCTTGATTTTTTGGCCTTATGAGAAACAGTGTCTTCTGGAGCAATGAGCAAAGAGCTAAGAATCTGGGTTTTGAGTTGGCATTGTCACTGATTTGCTATTTGACATTAGGCAAGTCACTTTAACTTTTTGCCTATTTCAACATTTCTAATCCTGTAACAATGAGGAAGTAAGATAATAATATTCAGGGATGTAGTGGGGAACAATTAATCTCTATTTTTCTGTTTGACTATAAATACTAAATATTACCTATTTTCTTTTAAAGGGAAAGGGGCAGTTTTATTTTTAAAGTCTACAAACCACATAATTACTGAGCTTGAAAGTAACAAAGTACTACTTGCTTTGTGAACCTTACAATGATTCATTGAGGTCAGTAGCCAGAGGCGACCTGAGCAGGGTGCGGGACCTGGAGCAAATCAGCCCATGTGATTCCCACGGGCCCTGGACCCGAAGAAGCTGCTGCTGCCGCGGTGGTGGTTGGGGGGGGCAAGGAGGGGGTAGCAAGCGTCTGGATGCAGAGCTGCTGCTCTGCCTGGCTCCACAGGGCCCCCCAAAGCACGGGGCCCAGGGTGGTCACTCTGATTCACCTCCCCTGTTACAGCCCTGTCAGTAGCAACAGTTAACTAACAAACACTGTTTCCATTACTTCATTTATATTAAAAAACATTCTAGGGCAGTGTCAGGCCTTGGCCTTAAACCTGGGGCCTCGGCCTGCGCTCACCCCAGCCTGCCACCCTACAGCTGACCACCCAGACTGGGCAAGGCTGGCTTGAAGCCTCTATTGGGGCTTAGCCCTCCGCCCATGTCCTGTCACCAGAGTAGCTGGTCAGGGTCAGCTGACTCTTCACTTCCCCTATATAAGCTCCTGAGCAGGAATAGGAAGCGTATGGGCCACAGGGCTCAACCTGGTCTTAGATCGCTTTGCTGTTCCCTTCAGCTTGCTCTCTGCGTAATCTGGCTTCTCAACCCAGCTTACTTTCCAGCTCCAACTTCAGTCCCTGCTTGATCTCCTGACTTCTCAAGCCGACTTGCTTTCCAACTCTGCTCTCTGTCAGATCTCCCAGCTTTCTGGCTCAACTTGTTCCTAGACCCTGCTCTTGAACTGCTCTCCTGGTTTCCACCTTTGGCTTGTCCTGGGTTCTTTTCACTCCTTCTGACCCTGGTCACCACCTCAATTCCTGAATGACCCCAGACCTGGCCGGCCACAACCCAGTGTGACAAGCAGCAGGCAGCAATGTTTTCTGGTAGCAGGCCAGAATGACCAGCACAGGTTTGAGGCAGGCTGGATCCAGGACATGGGCTCTGCTGCCATCTCCTCTTCCTGCAGCACAGACAAAGGCCCCCTTGCCACTAAAGCCCCCTGGCTCTGCATGCTGTAATTTGCCAACCCCTTTTTAGCTAGCACACTAAGCTGAAGTTGACAAAATTAGCCATAAAAATGTCCAGCTCTTTTAAAACCCAGGAAGCAATTGAGTTTGCAACTAAGAAAGAAAAAAATGACATACATTTTTTTAAAAACCCTGAACTTGTATGCTTATAAGAGGACATTTCAAGCAGCAGGAAGAAAAAAAAATTGAATACACTTGTTAAAAAGAAAAAAACCCTAGCAGTCCCATTTATTTGTGTTGCTTTATTTTAACATCAGAAAGTTTTTGTTTCTGAGGTTTCAGAGCTGACTATCATTTACAGGCTGCCCATGTTATGCTACTCTTGCATAAAGAGAGCAAGTTATGTTTATACTGCTGGAGAGATGTCAGATCGCCTTAATATGAATTAAAATCAGACCCTGTAAAGTTTAAGGAGTCCTGTAAACCCTAATGCACACATTTAATGTTTTTGCTGAGATGTGTTAAGTTATGCATGTGTATAAGATAAGGGAGGGTTTTTTGCAGAATTGGGGCTTGCTTTGATTTCACCTCTGTGTCTGCCCATTGAGAGATATTGGCTGCATCTACACGAAATGCTGACTGCACAGTAGCTCATTACTACTGCGCAGTAGCATCGAGATTACATTTCCTGGAACACAATGGTACTGCCTAGTAGTAATGAGCTACTGCGTGGTCAGCATCACCTAAAAGCCATTTGGTGATGCTACTGCACAGTAACTCCAGTTACCGCACAGTCATTTAGTACTTCTTTATACAAGTACTAAATGACTGCACAGTAATGCCTGCACAGTCAGAGTCTCATGTAGGTGTAGCCATTATCTTTTGTTTGATTTTCCTACCCTGCTTCACACCTTAGCTGCTTGTACTGTAAGTCATCCATGAACCTAGATTCCTACCTCACCTCAGTGATTCTGATTTTTTTTTCCTTCCTCCTTCCCCATAATTTTCTATAATCCCCAAGGCCTAGAAGATGTCTAGAAAACTAACTTCCAGTTGATTTCAATTAATATTAGGTGCCTACATATCTTTAAAAATCTGTGTAAATACACTTTCATTTTATTTCCTCCTTTTTCTTTTGGGTCAGTAATAAAATGAACAGAATTGGACTTAGTATTAATCTCAGCAAGGCCTTTTCTTGCTCTACCCTTTCTCTCTCATTTAAATTTCTGTTTAAATAATAGTTGGTGCCTACTGGAAATTGCAGTTCATGTATGCCTCTAACCTGGAGGGACAGTCTTTTTGAATACTTTGCTACCAATCAAGGAACTAAAGACATAAAACAGAGGAGATAGGATCTGCAATGAGAAAATGCAGTTCAGCAGAACGCAGGCAGTGCCTTTTGAAAAATATTTTCCTACCAACCTCCAAGACTTTCAAAATGTGTACCTTGAGCAGTTTTTACACTTGGCCAGGGATAGTCTTATGAAGCAGGAAAAGGCAGAGCTTCACACCCAGACTTGAAACTTCTCCAGTTTCAGTTTGACAAGGAGTTTTACACAGCTTCAAATTAAGCTGAGGGCACCTGCAAAAACCTGCTTTTTGCTATGTGGGCAGGGGAACAGAAAGTGTGGGTGAAAGTAACAAATCTCTTGCTTTTTTCTAAAGGAAACACTTTTTTTTTCCCTATAAAGTTCACCTTCAGTGTGACTATTTTTGCAGTTTTTTTCTCCATATGATTTGTGATTCCTAGAATTTTCTTACTGCTCAAGTTGCGCACATAGGGTTTCAGTTACCTGTCTACAACTACCTGCAGAAAATTATCCTCACATGTACAGTAATTTTAATAGGTTTACCATCATTTTATTAAAATAAGTAATATGGCAATGGCAAATTTATAGTTAGACTGATTCAGAGATTTATGTTAATAACTTACATGCTCCAGTACTAAAGAATAGTAAAATTTTATTAAGTCAAAATTGTGGGGTCTATTACTGTAGACTACTGTAAAATTTTATAAGGGAGTGTTAATATTGAACACTTGTAAAAAAAAATTTAAATAATTTTGTTTACAGGTACTAATTAAATATAAAATATTCCATTTAATGAGCAGAACACTTAATGATCAGACTGACCATTTAAGCAACACAAATGACAATAATTTATTAACAGTGACGAATAAATGGTTGGCAGTGATAGTCATAGTGATTTCTCTTTGTTATGCTTTAATTATTATACATATGTGATATAACAAAGTAACTGGTCTGTGTATATTACTTTAAGGAAAAATCCCACACATGCTGGGCTGTTCTGCTTTGGGAGTTCAGTGAATTTTTGTCACTATTTATTTCATCTGCATTTTTCTAATGAAATATTTTAATTGGAATCCTGATGGGAATTACTGTACAGCTGCTCTGAAGTGTTGATTTTAAAGAATGAGTTTATAATCCTCCCATTTTGTGACTGAAATACTGTTAATGATATTACAACAAATTTCTAACACCATTAAACCTTACAACCATATTTAGCCAAATATAGGAGGATCCTGAATATAAGATAGTCCTCCAATAATTAGATTCTATATATGGAAAATTTATAAATTAGTTTTAATTTTCCAAGTATGGAATCTAATTATTAGAGATTTGCCTTGAATTTATCAGCCTCTCACTGCTACAGAAGGGAAAATAAATCTGGGAGGGGAGTCAGGTGGTTCCCTTACCCTTTGCCCACCCCCTACCCCCCAATTGATTTCGCCTGCAGCCCTTTCCCTCCCATACTGTCAAACTCTGCTAGCCCTAAGCACACGGAAGTGAGGAGCAAATTTGAAAACACTGACCATGAAATAAACATACCTATAGTAATTTGCATACACAGAAATTACTGTGTGTACCCATAGGCTTAGTTCATCTAGAACTGAGGCATTTTAACTTTTTTGAAACTGCTGCAAGTTTTAGCACAGGTACTTCTTAAACACACTTTTGTACTTACTTATATATAGTACAAGCTGTGGGGGGGAGGGTGTTGCAAAAATATTTATTTCTATCTAAATAAATGTATATAACTCTGACCGCTATGGTTCACTTAACAGTCCAAAACACACTTTTACAGTTGTATCATTCTTAGTCCCATTACAAAGACTGCTCTTGCCTTCCTGCACACCTGTGCACCAATCACTGTCACCTTGAAACCATCACAGTTATGCAGAGAACTACCTCAGTCATCTCCGTTTGTCCAGTCCTTTCACTTGTTGTCATATTCATCATCATCATAATCATCGTTGTCATCTTTGGTGCTCTCTTCAGGGGGCTCACCTCTGAAAAGTCTATGCCAGTCCCTTCGCTTCCATATGATGCTCGCCATCTCTTTTCCGATCATGTTTTACCATCATTCAGTAGTACCAGTACATCTCATTCAGTGCCATTTTAATACAGTCCTTGCCTCAGAGCTTTGTGTGCCTGTTTATGAGCAAGTTCCTGTTCTTCCACCGTATGTTCCTGAAGCAGGAGATGAATTGGCCAAAGTGGGCTGTCAGGGCCCCTAGCTGCTTAGTCAGGTTTCCATATAGAATCAGCTCTCTGGTCAGGGTTATGAAACCTGTCACCAACAGGAGGAGTATATATATTCTCTTCTGCACCACTGTAGTGTATGGGCAGTCCCAAAAGAGGTGGTCAGTTGTTTCTGCCTTCCACCAGCAGTATTACCTGGAGCAGTTGGATGGGCCTCTCTGTCCTGTTAGGTTTTGTTTTTTTTTAATGCACTGTCAAGCTGTGTATAATAATAGTCTAAAGCCAAAAGACTTATAATGTATCTTATAGTTCAATGGGCTGGGTCCCTGCAGAGTCAACAGTATGTCAAGCCATGGTGACCCCATAGCTCAGCACTGCTCAGCATATGTGTGTAGTCCAGATACACCCCACAAATGATACACATGCTAATTATCCCCCACTCCTGACTGGAACGGAATGTTCTTGTCATGAGTCCTGGGATTATCCAAAAAATTATATGCAGATGAGGCGCAGGGCAACCTGATCCAGCTCCACCTCATGGAGGGCAAGGCCACACTAATCATATGCAACAGGCTGAGAGAGAAGGTAACAAAGGGATTCTGGGTGAACTGTTTGAGGTCCCATTTGGCCAGACATTTAAGGCAGGTCAGGAAAGAGAAATAATTGGAAATGGAAGAGAAAGGCACAGCTGTGAAGTGAAGTAGTAAAAATGTATGCATTATGGTGGCTCACCATGACTCAGAAAAGAGTCAGTTCTGATCAGGGACTAAATGTATTGGGCAGTACCATATATCTTATTTAGATGGATTGTACTAATCCATCTTTGTGGTAGATTCCCATTATTATGTTTTTCTAATATGGGTCATGTATTTTATAGTTATGTTTAGTATTGGCTGCATGTAGTTGACATCATACTTGCTTTCTATTACTGAGCACATGCTGTTTTGGGCAGCAGTTTAATGTTAGACACTGTGTTTCATAAGTTTCCTTTTATGTGAATGTAAGATGAGGAGCTTTTTTTCTCTATGCTAATTGGGGAAAAAAACTTGTCTTATGTTTGAGTAAATATGGTAGTTGCTTTAACAATTTGAAGGCAGGTCTCAAAAGTAGAGGAGCAGTGATTTGCCAGTTTCTTATTATACTGAAAAGTGCCCCTCCCCCCGCCCTCCCAATTTCAGTAATGCTTAAATATCTAATAATAAAATATTCTAACATCAGACCAGTCTGTCCCTGAACCTAACACAGCTGCTCAGGGGAGTTATATCTTGCTATTGCATTAGTGATCCCACAATGTTGGGATCTTGATATAGTAGCTATGCATTCCTTTCAAGCAGGTAGGCAAGGAAACCAGAAGTGGCTGGAGTCATGGTGTTTGCCTACACTGCCCCTAAGCAAGACTGAGCATGCTGCTCTGATTAATCCATGCATGATTAAGCCACAAACCTGTCAAAGAGCTGGCATGGCATGATCTTAAATGCTGGCCCAAATGCTGTATTTAGGCTTTAGAGAAGTCAAGTTCACTAAGAGCAAGTATGAGTGGGTGTGGCTTATTTCTCTGCAGGGTGTCCCATCTTCCTCAAGAGGTAGTGTGAACATACCCCCAGTTCTCCCCTTTCCACCAAAGTGCCTACTAGCAGAGCTGTGGCAGTATGAGAGGACTGCAGCTGGAGAAGGGCTATAGCAAATCCTCTTCTCGAGGGAGGAGAACAGGTGCTGAGCAAAGGCTTTACTCTAACCCTCAGATTCTTATCCTTCAGAAAACAAAACTTTGTTAACCTGGTTGGGATGTATGACATCCCTCACAAATGTATAATCTGTGTATTAAAAGTGGCTTTGGTTTTCAAATTAGTCCACGCAGTGATGAACTGGCATCCTAGACAGATCACAGGGTTTGTGTCTGCACATTCATTAATGCACCATAGTTACTGCACATTCAGTTTACTACTTTGATAACCAAATACTAAATCAGTGCACAGTAATTCATACTACTGCGCTGTAGAACCAGCACATGGTGGGGTGTTTTGGACATTAACTATGCACTAGCCTAATGCTACTGTGCAGTAGTGTATTAGCACAAGTTCTGCCCAACATGCTACTGTGCAGTGTTATTAGGCTAGTGTGCAGTTAGCATCTCATGTAGATGCACCCAAGGAGAGAGTAAAGTGCTGCCTAAACATGTATTTTTAGTAAAGATATAAATGGTATCCAACTGGTGTTTTCTCTTGATTTCATCATTTGATTCCTTTCTTTTGGATAAAATAGTGGAATTTTAGTTAGAGTTGCTATGAGCCGAGAATAACAACTCTTACATACACACCATGGAAAAGTACAACAGAACTGTACATACATTCAGTAACAATCTGGACACAGGAATGGAGAAACCAGCCTTCCCGTGCAGAACAACAGAAGGCACTTGGAATTATTATTGATTACAGCTGCTGTAAATTTTATTGATTGAAACTTTTCAATACTCCCATTTCCAGCATATTTGGGGGGGAATATAGTATTTCTCAAGGGTAAAAATGCTGCCTGGAAAGGTGAAAATAAAAATTACTTTGATATTTTATATTAAAGAAGCTTTTAGAGGTTATTTAAAATACGATGTAGAAGGTCCTAAAATGTGTGTTCTGGATCTAAGTTGTCATTAGATGAAGGAACATAAAAGAAAAGAAAGTAAGACTATGTACTTATGGTAACATTCTAGGAAGGACACTGGAGACTTGTAATATATCATATCTTATGTGTTGGTTCTTAAGCAGATTTACATTCTTATATTACTGTACACTTTACAACAGCATAAACTTCAATTTATTACTTTACATTTGTAATTTTGGAGATATCTCTGTGTGAATGTGAATACTGTCTTTAAAGTAAACATGCACAATGGCTCTCTGCAGTTAAGAAAGGAGCTGGTTTCCTCAATGGAAATATCTGTACTGGCTATAGAAAGAGCTACAGTTCTGCTCAAGTATCTCATTAAACACTTCAAATTGTCTTTGCATATATGGGCTAGAATCCAATAGCATTAGGAAATCCTCAGTGGATAGTAAGCTGGAACACAAAAAACATCAGTCATAATTCAACACAATTGATAGTCTCTGCTTAGAGCTGGCTTTGGGCTTAAATTATCATAGAAACTAAATTAACTGTCTTTTACTGAGAAGGTGGTTCCTTTCCAGATCAAGGTCATTGGTAGGGCAGCATTGGCTATACGTGGTTATGAACAGCCTAGTTTACTTGTTAAAAAAAGAAGTTCAGACTTCAGTGCTGTCAGCCTTGACACATGCAAAACCATCCCTCCTGTAACATTATAGCCCATCAGCCAACCACATTTGCCACCAGACAGTACCAGTTCAGACTTGCAAACGCAAGCATTTCTCTCTTCTCCTGTCTTTTTTATGTCAAACAAGCGACTTTGATTTCCATCTTCATCTTTCACCAAGTAATAAAACAGGGTACATTTTTAGTCGTGTTGATTCTATAGGGGAGAAATAAGATTCATTCCATGTAGTACATTATTCCAGAATCCCTCCTTCAGCTCATGGGTTTTTTATTATGAATTTCACAGGGATTGAAAGCTGACCTCAGGCTAGAGGCCCCCTTGTTGCAGAAGTGCTTCCTGTCATAGTTCTGATTGGTGCTGTGTCCAAAATAATAATTAAAAAAAAACACAACATAAGAAATTGTTTATTTCTCTGGGACAAAAGAAAATTGTGTGTGTCATTTCTCACCAAGAAAACATAGTTTCTTGGCAAAACAATTTACTGAGGTTTTCAGCAGAATCTTCTCCCTTTTGACTCTATTTAGTTTAGGAAGGAGCAGCATTGGCTTCCCAGCTCAATTTGGGATTTGACAATGCCCAAGGGAGGAGATGCGTCAGTTTTAAGGAATCCCCCACACCCCACTAATCTTGGAAATTTTACATTTATAACATCATGTCTGCCTTGAGGATGCAGAAGTCTGTTCTCTGAACTAGTATTTAGGTGTTCTTTTATAAGTATTGTTTTCTCTTTTCAGATAAACAGACTAGATTAAAAAAATCATACTGCTTGCGATTCCATGTCAATCATCAATATCAAACCACATAGTGAGGGGAAGAGGCAGTGGCAATGCGTAGGGGGTGCACATGCACACCCTGAGAGCGCTGGTGCACCCTGTGGCAACCAGCATTCCCCACTTACATGTTCACCTCTGAGAGCACCAGCTGGGGTCCAGGAGCACCCCGGCACTTGTGGGCATGCCACTGGCACTTCTGGATCGGTATGATCATCCCCGGTCAGTGCGATCGCCCAGTCACTGATTGGCCGCTGGGGGAGGCAAGTGCCTTCCCATGGGAAGAGGGATGGAGATTTTTTAAGAGATTTGGGACCAGCCTCTCAGTTGGTATAAGTGGTTGCAGCTCCATTGATTTACTTTATTCATTGTGGTTTCAAGGCAGAGCACAGTGATTCAAGGGTTTGACCGTAACCCCACATCCTTTTCCTAGAGTACAAATGGAGGAAACTATGGGCACCCCATAATGCCCCCTTGCTCCATTGATATCCAGGGGGATGGGAGGAGGGTTGTGTAACTTACATGTTTCTTAAGAGAGCCTGGGTGTTGATTTTTTTTTTCCTGCTATTTTTTCCTGACCATGTGCTGCATATCAGATGAGGGCATGAGGCCTCATGTGCTTCTTATTTGCCAGTTTCTAGAGGTTATTACCAGACTTCTATGGGTTATCTGCTAAGGGGAATATCTGGCACACTGGGAGTGACAACCAGTCAGGAATGATCTTCATGTCTTCTGAATACTTTCCTTGCACTCAACGTGCAAGTCTACCTTGACTTATTTTCTTTTGCTGAGGGTTCTTATCTCTTTCATTATGGCTGGAAATCAATAGGGAAGAAACAAGTCATGTTATGAATGAAGAATTGGCATGGGGACATGAGGACTAAACTAGAGTCTAGATTACACTTAGCCCACTGTGAGGAGGATAGCAACTTGCAGAGCTAGAGTTGAGGAACGAGTGGTGCTGGACTCAAGAGAAGGAAAAAGTATAGTGAGAGAAATAGGGCTTATGCTGAGTTGGGAGGAAGAAAAGTGGAGTAGTCTAGCTTAGCTTTTATATCCTCACCAAAGACATCCCAGGATGAATATTGTAAAAATGTTATAGTTTTAAATGGTAAGGGTGCTTTTCAAGGGTGGAGAGTAGAATGATAAAATTATTATTTGATCCTGAAGGAATAAATTCTCAATCTCCCCTGAGGCAGAACATTCCCTGAGAAAATCTCAGCAGATAAATGAGTTTCTGTCTGGTAGAGCTGGCAGAAGAATTAGGGTCTAGGAATTAGAATCAGATTTTTAAAAACTTTATAGATCACAAGAAATCAAAATACTGGCTTACCACTGATTTGTTCCACAAGGTGTCCATCTTTGTAGTACTAGGAGACTAGTTGCTATGTTCAACAAGGCCAGAAAAAGCTGGCAGCCTTGAACTCATGCTGTCCTTGCTTCTATTCCCTCCCTATGATATCTCTGGTGGCACACACCCCGTTTTAAAACTAAAATTGTCTTTCAGATTGTCCCATTGCCCTCACCAGAGCAGCAACCTTGGTGGCCCTTCACACACCACATTTGTCACTGAGATTTATTAAAAGGATAAATTATCCTTACTCCCTCTAACTATCACAGCTCTTCTGCAGTTTATTCCCTTAAAATACTAATAGTCTCATATTTCCAGTTTTAGACTGACATGGAAGAAATCAGTGGAAGCCCTTTGTGTGAACTAGTGCTGTTGAGAGGGTATCCATGTTAGCACAGCAATGACCAGCTTCTTTAAGGAGCAGCATGGATCTGATTTAATAGCTACAGATAAAGGATACCATTTACTAGCACTATGTTGTGCTGATAAATTAGGTTGATTCAGCCCACCCACTCTTCTGGTTGCTTGTGTAAAATAAGCCCCAGTCTGTGTAAAGTTCAAGGCCACAACATACTAAACAGACTCACACTTGTTCCTATAAGTCACTCTCCTCCTCTGAGTATTGTTCTTGAAGTTCAGTGGGTTATTGTCTGCAGTTCATCTTTCTGTCACATGCAGGAATTTTAAATATGGTGCAGCATCTTTCCTATGTAGCTTCTAACCTCGCCTGTCATTTGGATGATTTGGCACCTAAAACTTGTCAAGTGATCCCTTCTGTGAAAACTTTTGTTCTAAGAGAATTTCAGGGCTGCAGGCCTAATCCTGCATCTCTTCAAGAAAGGCATCTCACTGAGCTCAGTGGGACTTGCTCTCAGGGGGAGAGGGCCAAAAGATCAAGCCATAGTCATGAAAAAAATTCCAGTGGCACACAGCAGAGTTTTATCAAAGTTGTTTATGTATGTTGGGAAATGGCAGACAATTTGCTGTGTGACAAGGGAAAAAAGCTAGATAGAATAGAGGGGGCCAGATATTCAGCTTGTGTTGGTTGCTGGCCTGACTTCCTTAGAAATCAGTGGTGCCGCACTAGTTTCCACAATCTGAGAACCTGAATTTGAAAAAAAAAAAGCCCCCCCCCCCCCCCCCCCCCCAGCATGTTTCATATTGGTATAGATTGTGTAACATATAAATGGGGCAGAAGATTCTGAGGTCAGGGATATGCATGGATACCAAAGGTCAGAGGAAAAACATGGGCCTCCTCATAAGCAGTAATGGTCGTTATTCTGGTCACTGGTATAACTTTAAAAGAAATCCACTGCAGTTAGTATAGTTTTACCAGTGTGGAACAGGCATGACAGTACAGTGGCTCTTACTTTTGCAGCTGAGTATTGAAAAACATGGTCTTTTGAAAAAATGACCCATCAAATGAAAAGTGGTTCTGTGCGGATATTGGAGGGTTGTTTGTTTTGGTAGATTTTTACTGCCTTATTGGGTTTCCTTTTCCTGCCTGATTTTATACATCCATGCAGATATTTAGTTAATAAATGAAATTTGTCAGTGTCTGAGTAGAAAAGGTGACCAAACGCTCAGCCCACATGCCAGACCAATGCAGAACACGAGAGCAGGTCATGTTCAGCGTGTGAAGAGCTCATGATCATGAGGCTGACCAGCTCGTGATCAGACAGCCTTAACAAATCAGGAGCTGCAGGAGAAGCGTGACTGCCTGGCCAGCAGACACACTCTCTTAATTGTAAATCAGCAGCCTCCTCTGATTGGCTGAAGAGTTTATAAAAGGGACAGCGCGCTAAAGCGCAGGGTCCCGGGTTCCACACAGGCCCTTGGATAGGACTGATCACCCTGTCCAGGAATCCGTGTCCCCATGGCCGAATAGTACGAATAGTCATACGAATAGTCATATGAATAGTCACACTCTGGCTATTATTTCACCGAATAGTGAGCTCTCCATCCGCACGTACATTGGAAAAAGCAATTGCTATCTCCTACCTGTCATTAACTACTGCTTCACCACTGTCGTTTTGTTGTGTAACCACTGTTGAAATCTTACTGTAAGTAAGCGTTAAGTTCAATTTTACTATCTTCCAACTGAGTCAGTGTCCCTTTCATCCCCGGCCTGTCCATAAGGCGGGTTGGTCATCCACCCGCCCCCCGGTTCAACTGGTAAACTGCCTGGTGAGTGCTGCGGTTACTAACAGTCAGAATTTTCAAATAGGTCTACAGTGTGTGGCAGGTGCTTGTACAATATTAATTGATGATATGATATTTTGTGATGTCACAGCAACCTGAGCTATTTCTGTAGACCTGCCCTACCTATTTATATTACAGAGACATTCCAATAACCCACCTCACCTGTTTATCTGCTCCTTTCTAGAGTGTTTCTTCTTTTTGCCCTTCCCAACTGTTCTGCCTCGGCTGAGCTGAAGACACGGTTTCCTCGTATTCCCTTCTGCTTATCCTTTTGTCACATACATCAGCATGATTTCTGAATGTCATACATTGTGACCTAACCAATACCTCCTGTCCTGTGTCCTGGGCCCCAAGAGGTCAACTCTTATGCTAGGGACAGACATTCAAAAAGCCAGAGCCTGAATTGATTCAATCTTTGCAGGTTAGTCTAACCTGCAGAGATTAAACCAATTTGCAAGTGGATAGACATTCACTTTTGATTCAGGCAATGCAGGCACATGCCTACAGTGGCTCAAGCTAAAAGCAGAGGTGCGCTAAAGTGAGCCTTCCCTCCCCTTCTATAGTGCTGAGCTGGGCTGGGCCCGGCAGGATGCTATGATTAAGGAGGGATTTAAACCCCCATCCTGCTCTGCACAATCCCCAGATGAGGTTTGCCTGGAGCAGGAGGGGCAAGCAGCCCTCTTCCGGCTTCCCCCCTGACTCACTGCTCAGGAAGCGGGCAGTGTTGCCAGTCCCCAGCTAGTGCTACCACTCTGAGACAAAGGGCAGGGGGGAAGGGAGGACTGCTTGTGTGGACTGCATGTATCTGTTGATGATACTGAGCTTTTCAATCTCCCTCTTCCTGCTTCTTCATACTGTCTGCAGTAAACTGACAGGCATTCATTGCATACCAGGTCATTTCTCACACCTCTCTCTGTCCTCTTTTAAACACTGCCAGCAGGGACCTTATCAAATACGAAGCTTATCAACCCATCAAGAAAACAAAGCCTCTCTCGTTAGTTCAAGCTCTTCTCAAACAGCTTTTTGCAAAGCATTTTTAAGGAAGAACAGAGGGACATTAACAGCTGACCTGTTGGTTAGCTCCAAAAAGCCCTAAGCAGACACTGTTCAGTCTGCCTTCGTTCCCGTGAAATTGGAGACCCACACACACAGATACCTTTTAGCATTAGCTAGCACGGGGGTAGCGTGACCATGACCAGATGCCGGCTGGGGTCTGTGCCTCTGGGGTCCACGCTGTGGGAGAAGGGAGGAAGGGAGTGGGGGGGGGGGGGAATCCTTGCTTGAGCAGCAAGCGGTGAGGTGGGGTGGGGCAGGGGGAAGCCAGAGAGATGCTGCTGTCTCCTAGCTGCAGTCTCCACCTCCTTCTCAGTCAGCTGGAGCTCCAGCTAGGGAAGGAGAGGGGCAAGGCCAGCCCAGCTCTCTGGAGCAGACAGCCCAGCACTGTCCAGGGCAGAAAAGCATAACGGGATGCTGGGGGACTCTGATTTAATTTAAACCAGGGAGGGGCCTGGGACAGAAGTTCCATGAACCAGTTTGACCCAAATCAATTAGGTCTGATTCTACATTCAACCAGGTTTATCTTAAACTAGTTTTGGCCATTTTGAAACTGGTTTATATGCACTGAACTTGTGTTCTGTTACAGGTTTAAACCAGTTTCTGATTACTTACACCAGTTTATGTGTAACTTCTGTCCCTAGCCTTGAAGCTTTTCCACTGATCTGCTTTTGGCTTAAAATCTAGGCTCTCCTTGATTCCTTCTCCCATGTGTCTATCCTGTGCTTATCTGTGACTGGGCTTGTTTGGTCTCCCTCACATGTCAGTGCTTCTGGCTCGATGCTGAGTTTTTTTTAATTAAAATATTTTGTGCTGCTTTAGATTTTAATGACTCTTAGTATTTGCCTGTATTCTTCCACTTTTTTCCCCCTGAAATCTGAATCCAGGAGAGTAAGAATTGCCCATTTTATTTTATTTTATTTTTCTCTGTGTGAAAGTTGGTTTGTTCTGGGGTTTTTTAGAACAAGATACCTGAGTCATAGACACACACACTGTAAAGGCTACAGGGACCTATTTAAAATGAAATTATTTTTACAGTGGTAGTATGTTTTGTTCTGACATCATTACAGATGTGAAGTATTCTTTTCATCACTACATGACTGAGTGGCTATATAAAAATACATGCACATACATACAACAATTTTCTTAATAAGCTCCCCTTTTGCCAATCTTATGCAAATCTGTCAATAGAGTTATTGCACAAGAATAACTAAGAAGGAAATGTGGCCAAGTAAATGCAGTCCAGTTGATCAGATAGCATAATAATGTTTGTTGTTTAGTCCATAAAGTATTGATCTATTTCCTTTTCCTGTACACTTTGTTAACATTTGTGAAATCGTAAGTTTTGACATCCAGCAATATGTAGTCCAACCCCCTGCAAAAATGCAGGATTCCTATGTCACCTCAGTATATCCCACCTCTTATTGAAAATCTCAAATGAACCGAGTTCGTTTGAGCAGCTTGTTGCTCTGTCCTACTGCTCTGACAGTAATGAAGACTTTTATGAGAGTTTATCTTCTGCTTTTTCTGCTGTTCAAACCCATTACTTTGTGTCCTGTGGCAAGAGAGAATGGTTGTACTCACTGTTTTTTATGGCAGTGTTTCAGTTGAAAATTTCTTAAATATTTGAAAATGACTATCATATCTTTCCTTAATCTCATTTTCACCAAACTAAACATACCTTCTTTGTATGGCGTGCTTTCCAATCCCTTTATCATCATTAGGTGTGTACACAAGTTACAGTTTTAATGCAATGAAGCCCCCGAAAGTGGTCGATAGCCATAACACATCAAACATTCAAGGCTACAGAGTACTAAATGGTCAATTGTATGAAAATTTAACCCTTATCTGATGTAGTGTAAAGCACCATAGTTAGAGCACCTCCCCAACAGGCTGCTTGAACTTCTGTACACACCCTTTGTCACCCTCCTCTGGATCCTCTCCAGTTTTTTCACATCCTTCTCGAACTGGAGAGCCCAGAACTGCACATAATACTCTAACTCAGGCTAACCAGCACTAAGCAGAATGACACTGTTATCTTTGGTGTCTTGAACACTATATTCTTATTAATGCAGCCCAAAATTTGCACTTGTTTTTTTTAATGAGTGCATCACACTTCTGACTTATTTGAGTCTGTGATCCACCAAAATGTCCAGGTCCTTCTCAGCAATGCCATTGTCTAGACAGTCATCTCCTGTTTTGTATTTGTGTATTTGTTTATCTTGCCTAGGCGTAGCGCCTTACATTTGTATTTGTTGAAAGTCATTGTGCTGTCTAGTGTTCAGTTCTATCAAGATCCTTTTGAATCTATCCCTGTCCTCGCACGTTTTCAAGCACTCCCAGCTTTGTTTCACCTGCCCATTTGATCAAGAAGCTCTCTCCTCCTGCATCTAAGTCATAAATTAAAATGTTAAACAATGCCATATGCAGAACAGACCATTCTCAAGCCCTATTTGAAACCTCCTGCCATTCTTACATTAATCCATTTATGAATCCTCTGTGCTTGAGGTTATTTTGCCAGTGTATCCATCTAACAGGAATTCTATCTAGCTCATATTTTTCTAGTTTACTTAGGTATGTGAGACTGTATCAAAAGTCATACTAAAGTCCAAGTGCATCGTGTCCATTGCATTTCCTTCACCAAGCTAATTGCTCTAGTGAAAGCAAAGAAGGTACTCAAGTTCATTTGATACAACTTGTTCTTAACAAATCTGTGTTGGCTACTAGTGATCACCCCTTCCTTCTTCAGGTATTTATAAATTGCACCAGTAAATTTACTTCTAAAATAATAAAAACTTGACGGTATGGAGCAAATGTAATTGGCTTAACTATCCCAAGAGATAAAATACTGTATGGGACCCAAGCACTAACTTATTCTAGGTAGGCCTTAAGAAATACTAAACAAAACAATTGCTGGGAACTGGCCTTACACTTAGTCTGTTTCCAGTCTGTCCAATCCAGTTGAGGACGAATATTCCACAGAATATACTATGTCTAAACATTACCATGGCCTGACTGTCATTTTGGCTATCCTGGGCTCCTGAGGCTTTAAGACCCACTAGCAGTCTCAGTAAATAGCTTGTGCCTCCTTTCTTCAGTTAGGCAGAGGAATCCATTACACCATCAGGAATAGTCAGGAAGGAATTTTGGATCGGAGACTGGAAATAATCCCCATGTTTTTTTATGGGAGATTTACCTATTACACACATTTTGTCATAAAGGAGATGAGAGTAACCAATGGGAATTTCAAATCTGAGTGAATATGAATTTAATCATATTTTTCCCAAAGTATCTTGTCAAGTAATATTTCCTGTATATCTTATTTATAAATGCCAAAATGGGTTTGCATGAGAAATGTGTTTGCATTGGTAGATATGTATATAAATATATACTTGTGTGTGCACCTATATATGTAAATATATCGGTGTATAATACACACAGAACTAAAGTATACATTAAGGAAGATAAGCTGTGCTTGCTAGTGCTTTAATCTCAGTGGGAGACTGTTATTACTGGAGTCAGACTCTTGAGCACCAGCTGAGGATAGGAAACTAGATTCTGGCCTGCAGGGTGTGGGAGGAATATCTCTTTGTCTAACCCTCCCTCCCTTTTTTTCTGAATACGTACACAAATAACATTCACATGTGGCCATGGATGATGTAACGTATGTAACTGACCTCAAAAGAAACTTTTCTTGTGACTGTAACCTCTTCAGAGCATTTATCATTGTACAGAAGTACTAAGCAATGCATTACCATGGCACTAGGTAACATTCGGTGTTTCAGTTCCTATTTTTCCCCATGCCTGTAATTTTTTAAAATATTATACAAATAAATAGTGATGTAACAGATAGCTTTGTGTTTTGAAAATCTGCTTTGTTTTGTTCCTTTCTGATTTTAATGCATCTGACCTGTATTCAGAGGTTGAATGTGTGCAACAGAACCACCCCTCCCTTCCCCCCGTCACCCCCCGGGGAACACTTTAGCACACAGACAAACGTAACAATTATATAGCTGCAAGCTCTTACAATGCAACTATTAGGTCAGTGTGATGCTGTAGCAATACAACTATAGCAAAACTATTCCAGCTTTAACCCTGCTTCAGTCAAAGTCAAACCTGGGACATTTTAGCTCAGTTATATCACTACCGATCATTACAACAGATTACAATAGCTGTGGCACATACCTTAACAGCAGCTGCCCCTCCCCTTTTAGAGTAGTAAAAAGGTGCATTTGTCCATACCCATAGATGCTTGTTTCTGTGGCTTGAGCAGGAAACCAACTTCACAAGTTTTTTTTTATAGATTCTGCAAGCTCTGATCTTCTCTGTGCATGACTTCTGTGGCCCCCGTGCATTGTACAAGGCTGTTTCCTGCAAAAGTATTCACCTGAGAGAGAGGTTATGAGGAATATCATTAGTGGATGTAAATTAACGTAGATCCACCATACTGATTTCCTAACTAGAAGTATTTGGGAGGATATTTCCTTCATCTGTTCAAATTAAATATTTCAGAGGCAAAACTTGCTTAATCTTCCACGCACATAGTTGGAAGTAGAGGAAGGCAAAAGTGTCAAATACCTCCATAGCTCCAGGGAACCCATGTTTGGAAAACAATTACAAAATTTTGTAGTATCTGCTGTTAGGAGAAGTCATTAAAAAACCTTGGCTGAGAAAATGAAGAGTTTGATTCCACTTCGTCCATGACCAATGAAAGTTTATATCAGGTTCTAAACCTGGAGTGATTCATGGAAGTTAAAAATATATATTAAACCTGGTACAAGTGAAATCAGAAACAGGTCCACCATAAAAATTTTCCAAGCCTCCACTCTTTTAAAACACATGGAAGATGCTAACTCCCTACTCACCATAAAGCAGATTAGAAAAATGGAGTTTAATGGATCAAACATAACTTGTTTGCATTGCATGATAATGACTGTGTATTATTACTCTTTATTTAAGTACTGATGATGTACTTGACATCATATGAGACATAAATAATGACTATACTCATCCTAAAGAACTTGCAATATAAAAAGCAAACATAGACAAACATAAGACAGGCTAAAGAACCTACAGGGAATCTTAATTTGAAACATAAATAATTTTCTTTTATTGCATTATGACATCTTATGTGGATAGATTCTCTGTAGCCAACAACATTACTTTGGATTCAGTCATCAAACACAAATTGATTTGGAGAGATGTATTCAATACTTGAGGTGAGAAAATGCTTTTCAGAGTAGCCTGATGTCAGGAATGTGAAAAGAAGCAGATCTGAGAGAATACCGAGACATCTGTCTTCTGTTTTACATAACCCAGTGCAAAAAAAATCCCTTCAATTTTTCATCATTATTTTCTGTTATTTTGTTTAATTCAAATCACAAGTTTTCATTAGTTTTGTTTTATCCAAAAATATTAAAAACACTGGAAGCCATAGGACCCTGAGGACCCTAACCATTTTCTACAGCTTTCAGCAAGCCAACAGCTTATGCCTGAATTTTGCTGTCTTTCCCTGTCTCTTGCAATTTAATTTTTTTAATTGATGCAGATGGCTGAGAGCTGCTCTCCAGTGAGCAGCCAGCTTCATTTTTCAACTCTGAGTCAAGTTTAAAAATCAAACTAAGCTTTGAGGCCCTAATCCAGCGGGTGTTGGATCAGACCACAATTCAGTGGAGACTTGTTTTTTGAGCATGGGTTGCTTGCTGGCAAACAGGCTTAACCAAAGCCTATCTGTCATAACTTTCAGGAGAGAGCAGAGTTTGCCACTTGGAGGAGGAGATAGGAAAAAGAAATGTTCTACAAAGCACAATCTCCTTATATGTGACTCTTAAAGAGAAGATTATGTGTGTTTGGTGCTTAACACTATCAAACTTTGGCTATTAACCAAAATCTGGATTATTCACCCCCAGTGGTCACACCCAGTTGTGTTAATAATTTTGATCTATAGGATTGTTATGGGCAAGAGCCATCCATTTTGTCTTTTGTTAGCTGTGCCTTCACCTTATATACTGGTGTTTTCCATTCAAAATAGAAAAGTACAAAGTCATTTTGCTGATACCCAGCATCAGGTCTCCTTGATGGCGTCATGACTCATGTGACTGCATTAGAGTGTATATTAGGGAGAAATTACAGAGGAATTATATTACCACAAAATCCATCTGTATGATAAAACGCTAAAGTAGTTGCATTGCACTTTCCAAATGCAGGTAGGATGTGTTCCCTGCCCCAAGGAGGCTTCAGTCAAATGGAATAGAACTTCCCATATTATGCAGGTTACCCTTCTGAACTTTCCTGTTTTGCATTTTTTACCCAGCCGTTTTATGAAGGAACAAACTGTCAGTGAAATATAGTTTGTAAGGGCTATTTCTTCCAAAATGCTTAGAAACCTAAGTATATGAATAGGTATCTAATACAGTGGTCAGCAACCTTTTCAGGTTGTGGGCCAAAATGACCCAGCTCGAGTTAGAGGTGGGCGAGTGGACAGGTGCTAGGGCCCAACTGCCACACTTCTCTCTGTGACAGCACACAGAGAGCAAGCACCTGCCAAATGCTGAAGACCAGTGTCTGCAAGCTGGATCCATCCCATGGGCCATAGGCTGCCAACCCCTGATCTAATAGGTTTTGAAAAAAAACCAGACAGAATTGGTATCTAATTCCTGTTCACTCCGATGGGAGTTAGACACCAACCCTGCTCAGGAAAATACTTCTAGGTACCTATCTACATATTCAACCACCTCAATACCTTGTAATGTCTGACTCTCAGCAACTAAGTCTGGATTGTAAAAGCAAAACTCCTAACTGGGCATATTTAAACCCAGACAAAAGAGTTGCTTGTGAATGTTAGAGGATTCCATTAATCAAGTCTCAATGGACCAATGTAATGAAAGCTTCCACTATCATGTCATAGTCCTCTGAAATGGAAAGAATAAATGTGAGGCCTAGGACTTGGATTAGAAGTAGTTGGACTTAGTTGGTACATTGGCCTTGTGTTAGCTTTTGGTCTATGGGTGACTTTCCTTTAGTAAAGTAATACTAACCTAAAGGTGAGGGGATCTTAATTCCACAGTGGGCACATCTACATGAGATGCTTAACTGCACAGTAGCGAAGTTTACTGCAAAGTAAAGGTGTGTCTACCTGTGCACATGCTTACCATGCAGTAAACCATGCTAATCACGAGTAAATTTGCTATCTGCAAATGCAAGTAGTAAATTTACTTTTGATTAGTAATGGCGCAGTAGCTGTTCCCTATCAGCTGTCCACCAGGGTGCAGGAGATTGCTCCCTGCCCCCAGGACTTGCCTTCTGCCAGGATAGGCTCCACCACTGGAGCCTGGGTGGGGACCATGTCCCCCTGCCCCAGCAGCAGGGAGCTCCAAGCCCTGCTGGGAGAAAAGGGTCTCCCAGCATCAGCCCCATGATTGCAGAGCTAGCAGTGGGAAATAAGGGTCTCCCAGCACTGGCCCCAGGCTTGCAGAGCTGGCACTGGGAGATAAGGGTCTCTCAGCGCCAGCCCTGCAACTGCAGAGCTGGTGCTCAGAGCTCCCTGCTGGTAGGGGCTGGGGAGCCTGTTCCCCACTCAGCTTCATGAGTGCGGAGCTGA
>NW_005842023.1:2203849-2206062 GCF_000455745.1 Alligator sinensis | reverse complement strand
GTTGAGGTCGGGGCGGAGGGGGTCAACCGCCCCCCCCAGCCTCTGTCCCACAATCACAGAGCCGAGGCTGGGAACTGTCTGGTCAGTGGGAGGTCCCAGCCCCATGCCCCAATTAGGCGATCAAGGCACAGGGCTTGGAAAGAGTTGAAGCATTGGGGTAGGTCCCAGCCCCCTACCCTGATCTGCTGGTGGGGCAGCTAGCAGCCTAGAGCTCCCCCTGGTGCTGGCAGTGGCCCATTGCAGGGACCCAGGAAGCAGGAACAATTTGCTTCCATTAGCAACCAATCTCCTGCTCCTCTACACGTGTAGACGCCTACCCGGGAGCGTTTGCTTGCGAGTAGTTTACTCGCGAGTAAACTGACCGTGGATTAAATGCATGTGTAGACATGCCCACTGTTATGAGATGGTCTGTTCCTAAATCTGCCCAGAAGAATTATTCAAAGGAGAAGACAAGACAGGTTTGATTAGTTTGACACCTGTTTTCTTATGTTGGGCAAGAACCACACTTAACACCTGTGTTTTGGAGAATTTTTAGATGCAGCCTTATTTTTCCCCCATAAAATGACCTCAGCATATATTCAGTAAATAAGCTAGCTGTCACTAGGACTTTTGGTGCAAGGTACAGGTTTATCTATTCAGAAATGCCATACTGTGAATAAGCAGTTTAGCTTGGGGGGAAAAAATCTATTAATCAGCCATAATAAACCATAGAACAGTTAAGGTGAGACAGTTTATTTTCCCCTTGAACAATGATAGAATGTGAATTAAAAAGCACTTAGGCACTTAAGATTAAAGTGAAAAACATGGTAATGATACCTTGATGACTGAATGATGTCTGCCAAACTTCCTCAGGGACTTCAATAATATGAGGGTAATAGATCATTAGAAGTGTTGAACGCTGTGTCTGACATGTTTAAATTTATGTTTCACATTCCTCTAAAATAATAACTAGTAAGAGGTTAAAAGCTTTGGAAATATGTGGGAGATGTATGCAAAACCACAGGGTAGGTGATAGTTTGAACTGGTGGCATCTCAGTGAGGAGTTTGAGATTACTTAAAAGTATATTTAAATTTTTTCAAGAAGGGAACCTAACATAGTATTTAGCCATTTTCTTTCTGTCAAGATCCTTGTTATAGCATATATAAAGCATACAGTCAATTAATGGTGAATTTAATTGCTTGGTAAATATCACTAAAATATACATATAGTTCTAGGACTGGTTGCTAATAATGTAATAATTACCAGAGTTAATGAAGAAACAGAAAAGTCATGAAGCGGAAAGTGGATATTTCTAAACAGTGATTTGAACATGAAGACTATATTGTCTATCTTGTGATGTGTAGTTCAGAGTTGTATGTGCATGTTTGTGGCAATGCATGTCACTTGTATAGAATTCACAAGTTGGAGCTCCTCCTGCTGTATTGAGTGGAACAGGAACGTGTTGGGTTTCTTCCTAGTGGACATGGGTGGGGAGCAGAGATTATGAATGAAAAAATTGTCATGTTGACATGTGTGTGGACATATTTCTGTATTTTGTTTGTAGCAATGACATGGAAATGTGTCCATCCCAGTCTCTTGGTGACTTTGACAAACAATACAGTTCCTACATAAGACTTCGCAGTTGACTGACTGAACGTTAGCTATGACCCTGCAGCCATGTAAATATAACAAAAACATAATAATAAATCCTATTAACAAACCCACCACCAAAGACCCAATCACTTGCATTTGAGTGTTCATGTCCAAGAATCCACCATGTCACAAATCACACATTTCCATGAAATGTCAAGGTGTCACTTGGTGGATTAATATTAATTGGAAACTGGTCCGACCCAGTCTGACCAAAGGAACCCTTTCCTCTCTCTGTTCCTCCCCACTCTCACACAACTAGTCTCTCCAGCTAGTAGTTCTCCTGACGCTCATCTCTCAAAGTGCTACCTAGAATAACAGATGTAGCAGCCTTTAAAAAATGGACCCACCTGAACAAAATGGGAAGGTCTGTCTGGCAGAGACAGAGTTTGTCCCAGAGGGGACACTGTAGGCTCTGAGGGCACGTGAAGCTATTTGGGAGCAGCCCTGTTGGAAGTGGGAGGGGTGATGTAACCCCAGCAAAGTTTGAAAGAGAGCCATTAGCAAAAGCCCGGGAAGGGCCCTGAGCTGGGATTGGCTGAGAGGCTTGGATAAAAGGGGGAGCAGTTTTCCCGCGGGGGGG
>NW_005842023.1:2201500-2203175 GCF_000455745.1 Alligator sinensis | reverse complement strand
GGGGGCTGGGCAGGGCTACTGGCTACCGGGTACCCCAGGATCCCATTATTCAGGTGAGGGCGCGTGTAGTGTTGCGCCCAGGGTTACATTGTGGGGGCTCGTCCGGGATTTCTGGCAGTGTACCCATTTTAACAGGTGCCATGTACCCGTAGCTGAGCGTCTCCCCCACCTTGCTCTGCAGGCTTCTGTTTTTGTTTTGATTTGCTTGTCCCAAATAATTTTTCACTCTATTATGGGAGTGTTGGTGTGAGGGTTCTCAATTGTTATGGCCATGGCTGAGCTTCTGCAGTGGTGCATGGAGCTGCAGGTCAGCCCAGGGAGGGTGATTATGATTAGCAACATCCCCAAGGGCCTTTCGGCTGAGGCCATTCAGGATCTGCTCAGGGGGTCCTCTCGATGCCTTAGACTATGTCCGGTGCGTGGAGTGCGCCCTGATGGGAGAGGGGACCATCAGATGGCAGTATGTGAACTGACAACTGCAGTGGATGCCCTGTGTGTTCCCCGGATGCTAGAGGTCACAGATGAGGAAGTCTGGGCTATAACTCTAGTAGATAGGGGGCCAGTGCCTCACCCAGACTAGGAGGGGAATCCGAAGAACCACCCCCTCCAGAGGAGCTGAAGACTTTGCCAGCTGCCCCAGGCGAGAGTGGGGTGGGCTCCAGAGCGCCAGATCCAGAGTGGGCAAAGGCATTGGGAAAAGCCCTGAAGGAGGCACTCCAGCCATCACCTGAGTCGGTTGCCTACAAGAGGCTCCGCATATTTTCAGGGAAGGACCCACTTCCCCCAGGGGAAGAGACTTTTGAGGCTTGGCATTCCCATGTGACAGAGACTTTGGCCTCATGAGCAGTCTCAGAAGAGGACAAGCGGAGGCGGCTGCTGGAGAGTCTCCGAGATCCAGCTTTTGAAGTGGTTCGAATGATTAAGCAGGAAAACTCCAACATTTCCGTTCTCCAGTCTCTCGAACTTCTGTCTAGTGTCTTTGGAAAATCAGTTCAAGCTGAGGCTTTGTTCCTGGAATTTAATGAGACATACCAACAAAAGGGGGAAACAGCCTCAACTTATATCCTGCGATTAGAGAGAGTGTTACAGCAGCTAGTGGCCCAAGGAGGACTCACTCGGAAGATGGCTGGCAAAGCTCATTTGCAGCAACTCCGGGTAGGAATACTTTATGATGAGCAACTGGTAAGGGAGCTCAACCTCACTGGGAGGAGAGAGAATCCCCCTACATTTGGGCAGTTACTTCGGGAAATCAGGGAGGCTGAAAGCTGTAAAGGCCTCTATCAAAGCGGTGACACCAGCACCAGCCCGGGGATTGGCCGTGGCTCTGTGCCCAACACGAGCATTGGTTGTTGAGATGCCAATGGCAACTGACTTTGACAATGATGCCCCACAGCCACTGGCCATGCTGCACCAGCAAGCCCAGGTGACACGGGGAAATCAGCCCAGGGCCTCCCAAGACTCACTGGCTATTAGGTCACAATGGCCTCGCCGGCCCAAAGGGAGAGGAAAATTTTGTTACCGGTGCGGGGAAGACGGACATTTCAAGCGCCAGTGTACAAGTCAGGGAGACCCGCTCCTGGTATGGCAGCAACTGCAGGCAACAAGGGAGGAGCCGGGAAACAGTGGCAAGGCCTGGGGGAGGAGACGGCCCGAGGCCCAGGTCCCCTCGGCGCCC
>NW_005842023.1:2199283-2201179 GCF_000455745.1 Alligator sinensis | reverse complement strand
TTTGTGGCTGTTGCTGTGCTTGTGTGCCCAGATCCTAAGTGGATGTGGGGGGCCAATATAATTGTCAGAACTAATTCCAGTCTGTTCCGGGTGCTAGCGCGATATTGTCAGCAAAAGGCCAGGAAGCAGTACTTAAAAGCTTTGCCCATGCATGCCCTTTGCGCTGGAGCATATCAGCGGATTGAGACCTCGGCCGGCCCTGAAACTGATGTCAGGCTGGGAGCTTTGTATTATGCAGGCGAGACTCCCGAAAAGGTGCCTGCGCAAGGCGGACAGTTTTTACTCACTGCCCCTAAGGGCATTGCCTGGGCCCATCACAAGAAGCTGGCTGTGGTAGAGCCACCTAAGAACTCTGGACCCTTAGGGCAGATGCTGGTTCCCAGTGGGGTAGTTGATATTGGAGGGCAAGCTCCATCTTCAGTGACTGTATTAGTAGTGAACCCCACAGGAAAAGACATCACAGTGAAGCCGGGACAACGTGTAGCTGAACTGGTTGAAGCAGAGGTAGCTGTGTTGCCTACACAGTCTTCGCAAACCCAGATTGTGGACCCTGCAAAGTTCAATTTTGGGAGCTCTCCAGTGCCAGCCACTTGGAAGACCCGACTGCAGGAAAAGCTAAGTGCTCGAGGAAACGTATTCTCTGTGCATGAATGGGGTGTTGGGCTGGCTAAAGGAGTGGAGCATTCTATTCGGCTTCAAGACACCCGACCGTTTCAGGAGCATTCCCGACGAATTGCCTTTTCAGAGATGGAGGATGTGAGGCAGCACCTCCAGGAACTTTTGGACCATGGTATCATATCCGAGACACGTAGCCCATACGCCTCCCCAATTGTGGTAGTGCGAAAAAAAACTGGCAAAATTCGGATGTACATTGATTCTCGAACCCTCAACAGCCGCACTACGGTGGACCAATACACCGTTCCCCGAGTGCAAGATGCCCTTGATTGTTTGTTGGGAAGCCAGTGGTTCTCGGTGCTTGATCTGTGGAGCAGTTATTACCAAATTCCACTGGCACAAGAGGATAAAGAAAAAACAGCTTTCATCTGCCCACTGGGGTTTACCAATTCAGGCGGATGCCCCAGGGGATCTCCAGTGCCCCTGCTACATTTCAACGGTTAATGGAAAAGGTAGTGGTAGATATGAACATGACCCAAGTGCTGGTATACCTGGATGACCTCATAGTATTTGGGAAGACACTAGAGGAGCATGAAGAGCGACTGCTGAAAGTCTTGGATCAATTGCAAGCTGCTGGGCTTAAGCTTGCCCTGGACAAGTGCCAGTTTTGCCAGACGTCAGTCAAATACGTTGGACATATAGTGTCCCAGGAGGGAGTCAGCACAGACCCCGATAAGATCAATGCCGTGGCAACGTGGCCAAGGCCAAGGAACTTTCAGGAACTTAAGCGATTCTTGGGGTTTGCTGGGTACTATAGACGATTTGTCCAGAACTATGCCAGATTGGCAAAACCCCTAAACAACCTCACTCGGGGATATCAGGTGAAAAAGAGCCAGATCCGAAGTAAAGAGCTCTGTCTAAGGCAAGAGCAGGCAAGCCCTTGGATTTGCAGGACCCATTAAAGTCATTTGGGCCACGATGGGATGAAAATTGTGAGCGGGCATTCACAGCCCTCATCCGGAGTTTGACATGTGCCCCAGTATTAGTTTATGTAGACCTGCAACGGCCATTTATATTGCATACGGATGCCAGCCTTGAGGGGTTGGGGGCTGTGCTATACCAAGCGCACCAAGGAAAATTAAAACCCGTTGCTTTTGCCAGCCGAGGTTTAGTTGACAATGAAACTCGGTACCCGACACATAAGCTAGAGTTCCTTGCACTCAAGTGGGCAGTGACTGACAAATTCAAGGACTACCTGTATGGGACCCAGTTTGGAGTTTG
>NW_005842023.1:2198503-2198946 GCF_000455745.1 Alligator sinensis | reverse complement strand
GAGCTCAAGAAGCTGACCCTGACATAAAAGAAATTTTAGAAAAAAAGAAAAAAGGGGACTTGTCAAAAGAGTTCAAGCCTAAAACACTTGGTGGCCAACACCTCCTTCGTGAATGGCCCCGACTGAGGGTCATAGAGGGAGTGCTGTATCGAATGGTAACCACCCCGGATGGGGGCACTCACAAGCAACTAGTGCTGCCCCAAGAATACCGGACACTGGCACTAAGAGCGTTGCATGACGACCTCGGGCACCTTGGGATCGAGCGAACGCTGTCATTGGTTCGGGACCAATTTTATTGGCCTGGGATGGCCAGAGATGTCCAAAAGAAATGTGAAACTTGTGCACGCTGCGTGCAGCAGAAGACTTTGCCGACTAGGACGGCATACCTGTACACCGTCAGCAGTTCAAAGCCCTTGGAGCTGGTGTGTATTGACTTCCTAAGC
>NW_005842023.1:2196586-2198194 GCF_000455745.1 Alligator sinensis | reverse complement strand
CTACCAGAAATGATGCCACCGGAGCCAGCCCCTACTCACTCATGTTTGGAAGAGAACCTCAACTACCGATAGATCTCTGCTTTGGGGTTGCAAGGACCAGGGTGAGTCTGAATTATATGGGCAGTATGCTCAAAAGCTGAGAGAGAGACTGCGGTGAGCGTACCAGCTGGCAATGGAGGTTGCCCATCGAAACAGCCCGGCACAAGCAGAGGTATGACCTTCAAGTGCGTCCGCAAGGCCTACAGGTTGGAGATAGGGTGCTGCTGAGGAACCTTGGGGTGGTAGGAAAACACAAAATTGCTGATAGGTGGCGGCCCTCTCCTTATATTATTGAAAGACAACTTGGGAATTTACCAGTCTACAAAATACGCCCTGAAAGTGGAAGCGGCCCAGAAAAGACTGTGCATAGGAACTTGCTCCTTCCGGTAGGGGAGTTGGTGGGCCCTCCATTGACAAGAGAAGGGGGTCATGAGTCCCCGCAGAAAAGTACCACATGGTGGCAGATCCGTTGTGCAAAGCAGGAAGGGCATGAGCTCACTGGACACTGGCACGAGCCCAATAGTGAGTCTGAAGAGGACTATTCTGAAGGGTTAGACCTAGGTACTGGGGTCGCCTGGCGTCACTTGGAGCCTGAGGACCCCGTGGACCCCAGTGTGGGGCCCACCCCAGGGGGTTCCCCTCAGCCCGGGCAGAGTAGTAGCCCAGCTCAGAATACAACAGGAGTCTCATCAAGTCCTGCTGCAGGTAGCACTGGTGAATGAGGAACAGGAAAGCAATATTAACTGGGACCAGGAGTTGGAGTCCCCACGTGGTCAGGGTTGGAGTCCTGATGGCAGTGAAGAAGTTAGCTCCAAGGAGATAGCGCTCGATACACCCCGGCCCATTCGAATAAGGAAAGGAGTATCCCGGCTGACATACGATGCGCCAGGAGTCAGCAGCGAGGTCTCCATCTCTTCACCGTGGAAGTACTAAGGGACTGGGACAGCGAACCTTGAGGTGGGGGAGGATGTAGCAGTCTTTAAAAAATAGACCCACCTGAACAGAATGGGAAGAGCTGTCTGGCAGAGACAGAGTTTGTCCCAGAGGGGACACTGTAAGCTCTGAGAGCAAGAGAAGCTGTTTGGGAGCAGCCCTGTTGGAAGTGGGAGGGGTGATGTAACCCCAGCACAGTTTGAAAGAGAGCCCTTAGCAAAAGCCCGGGAAGGGCCCTGAGCTGGGATTGGCTGAGAGGCTTGGATAAAAGGGGAGCAGTTTTTCCCGCAGGGGGGGACAAGAGAGAGAGAGGGGGCTGAGGGACAGGCTGGAGACTGGATTGAGAGTCTCAGCGCAGTGGTCCCTCGGAGAGCCCCTGAGAGAGGCCTGCAGGAGCAGAGTGGAGAAGCTGCAGCGGCAGGAGCAGGCAGGGACTGCTGGTGTGGAGAATCCAAGTCTGAAGAGACCTGACTGCAGCCGGTGTGGCTGGGTGAGCACAGCAGAGCCGGGGTGGGGACTGCCGGAGTCTGCCCTAGTTTCCCTGAGGGGTGAGGGGCCCCAGGGGCAGGCAAAGCCCAGGGAGGGGCTGCATTTGCTGGGGCTGTGAGGCTGTGTGGGGCAGGAGGGTTGCTACAG
>NW_005842023.1:2185640-2196274 GCF_000455745.1 Alligator sinensis | reverse complement strand
GAGGGGGGCTGGGCAGGGCAGGGCTACTGGCTACCGGGTACCCCAGGATCCCATTATTCAGGTGAGGGCGCATGTAGTGTTGCGCCCAGGGTTACACATAAAAGTAAGGTACGTGACCATAACAGGGAGGCATGGGCTCCTGTTCTCTAAAGAGAAAGCAGCCATAGAGAGTCCCCCAAGCAGAAGGCAACTCTGCCCTTGAGTTGGCTGCAGGGGAATAGGCAATCAGGGTCCAGAGGCTATGAGTGCCTATTGCAAGGCTAGCTGCTCTGCAATAGGATAGTAGGGCAGAGGTCTGCTTTGGCAGCAAGGGCACTGCTAGAGAAGTCAGAGCAGCAGTTTCAGGCTGCCCTGGAGCTAGCCATCAGGCTCTAATTGTAAAGCCCTGCAGGTGGCTGGAGAGCCACCTGAGTGGAAGAGGCAGAGCTTTGGAGGCATATAAGCTCAGGGCTTGAGCCTGGGCAGGCAATCTGACCCTGCGAGCTGCAGGGAGAAGAGCTTGGCAAAAAGATGGCGGTGGGTAATTCCTGAAATTCTGCTACACCTGGGAACTGCAAGTAAGGGGCTGAGGGCTTGCAGGGAGCTGGGACCCAGGATGAGGAGGAATTTGTTCTTGAGCTAGTGGACTTAGAGTTTTATTCCAGCCAGAGGGGCTTATATTTTGGTTTTCAGTTTATACAGGTGGATCGAACTGTGACCCTCGGGTGAGGTGGCGGTCACAGAGTGCCAGAGAGACAAGTGAGGACTTGAACCTGCTGTGGGCAGGGGCACAAGCTGTAGTGGTGCCCTAAGAGGTGTTTGATGTTTTGAGCCCTGCCACAAGAGCTGGGGCTCCTGGGACAGGCAGGCAGTGGTCAAGAGGGCCAAAGCCTGGGCTAAAGCTGACAGAGATGGCCTGAAGCTTGGAGGGCGAAGGCCAGAAGCCCAAGAGGGGTGAGAATCGGGGCTAGGGACCCAAACCACATAAGGGGAAGAGCCCAAGAGGGACAAAACCAGAGCCTGAGAGGGCGAGACTAGGGCTGGAACGCAGAAGCCAGGTCTGGTACAGTGGGCCCTGGCTAAGGGACCAGCTAAAACTGGGGGGCAGAAGCTAGGAAGGCCAAAGCCCCAAAAAGGGGCAGAGGCCAAAGGTGGCCTAGTATTGTCTTGGGGGTAAGGTGCCCCACTAAAATGATGACCAGTAGCCTCTGAGAGGTATGGATGTGGCTGCAGGGGAAGTTAGAGACACAAAATTATCCCTCAAGGCAATTAGTATGACAGAGGGCAGATGGGCCAGGAGGGCCCCACCTGATGCCTGTGGGCAGGATGGGGATCAGTGGGGTTCAGAAGGAGCCCGCAGACTAGGGGAAGACAAAGGATCACTCTGGGACCCTGGGGGCAGTCTCCCTTTTTCCCAGTAAAATACTAACAGTAAAGCATGGCAGGTGAGGGAGCAAAACCCAGAGAGCCAGAACCAGACAGGAATCACGAGACCACCAGGGGGCATCACAGTTGCCCCTGAGACCTGGTCCTGTCCCACTGACTTTCACTGAGATCTGCCTCTATGAAGAACCAGTGTCAGACTGTTCTGCCTGCCCTCTACACTGGTGAGGAATCCCCGTTACGCTAAACATGTTCCCCAAGGGGGAAAGCCAAGCAGATACCTCTAAGGGTATCCCGAGGTCCTCAAGGGACCTCTAACAATCCCAGAAATGTGGTCTTTATGTTTATATCTCTTGCATTCTCTTGGAGGATTTGATTAAATGTTTACCTTGTACTTAGGCTCACACTATTCAACTTTGGACTCTCTTCAGCTTTTCTTCTTCATAAAGACCATGGAACTACACAGAAGCTATTTCTATTTTAACAGTTATTTTCCATTTTAACAGGCATGTATGGTACCCTGTGCCCCTCGAACAAGGGTAGTAAAAGCTATCACCACAGTAGAGTGCTGTTGTAATATTATTTTAGTGTCAGAGTTGATAGTCCCAGCTTACCAAATACACTCTTCAGTGTTCAACTATAAAAACATTCAGCTGGCCATTTTTATTCTAAAAAATTGCAGGCTCTCCAACAGATGGCTCTGCTGGAAACAATCGTATGACCCAATAATAGCACGTAAATTTGAACTTAACTTACTTACAAGGGTGGTTATATCTTCCCTTTGTGTAGTGATGGTGAAATGCAGTTGCAGGCACGTGTGAATGCAGTGATTTTTTTTTTCCAGCTGCTCTTCAGAGGGCGTACCCCTCAAAACCTTTATGTAGGGGAGAAAATGCTGAGCATCCCAAGATCACTTTCAATAGCGCAGTATTGCATCATCATGTGCATTCTTTTCACCTAACAGCTAACCTATTACAAGGTGCTGGTAGCACAGAGGTTCCTGTACTAAGTTTTGAGCAGTGATGCCAGTACAGGCTGAAATGGAAAAACAGTGTACAGCGATAGAGGCCAGGAAGAAAAGAGATGACATGATGGGAAAAGCAGAGATTTCAGGAATATCGTGCAAGTCTGCTCCTGTTCTTTGTTAGCCCTAGTGAGAATATTGCTATTAACTTCAAAGTGGGCAGTTCTAGGCTATTAAGAATTAACTACAGTGTCAACTTCCCATTCTTTTTTAGGGCCCAGACTTGCAACATGTTTATGCTAGTGTAATTAATATTGGTTGCATACACTGATGTAAAATGCATAGGAGTGCAAAGCCAACAGATGATCTGCTTTTCTGCCATCACTGTATGCAGTACGTGCTATTGCAGAACCTTACACTGGGATGGTTTGTCTCCAGCAAAAGCTACCCCTGCATAAGCTACAGGCAGACAACAGCTGTGCTGGAGTGACTTCCATCAGAATAGTTTTTGCTTGGATTTTTCCTGAGGTAATTCTCAGTAAAGTCATTAGAGAGGAGCAAGTGGGACACCAACCCTGCCCACTAACTATTGGTGGGATGCCAGAATCACACTTCCCACCCCCACTCCTCCAGGAGTCAGGAATCTGCTATAGCAGGGCCAGCCCTGTGCCCATAGGAGTTGAACTGGGCAATGCCACACCAAACAGTGTATCTGGGGGACAGATGGTGAATGGACCAAACAGAATGGTGCTTCCCTGCTCCCCACAGAAGCCTTTGCCAGAGTAGACACCCAATATTTCTGTATTGGGTTGGGAGGGAGAGGTTGGGACACCTGGGTTGGTTCCCAGGGAGCCCAGCCACTGGAGTAGAACCAATGCTGCTACAGCAGCGGTAGCCTGGGAAGAGAACTATTCACACATCCTTGTCCCTGTCTACTGAGGCCGGTATACCACTGCGCTCTTTCCCCCCTACGCAGTGGTCTCAAGTTCAGTGAGCTCACCACAACTCTGGTAATGCTACACCATTTTTCAATAAGCTGGACTGGTGTATGGCTATATATTGTGTGTCTGCTCCTTTTTTCTTTGTCTTTTTTTAGCACCAGTGTAAAGACCAATTACACCAGTATAGATGTGTCACATGCTTGGGGCCTTAGGCAGACTTCCACTGACTCACTCAATGGGTTTTTCGGCCGAGGTGAGAACTGCAAGGCTTGACCATTATGGTACGAGTCCCTCCTTTTACAGCTGTGCACTTCTTCTATCGCATTCCATTTTGATCTACCACAGTGATTTTCTCCCAGGGCACTAGGGTGCCATGAGATCTTTTGAAGGGTACCACAAGATGTGAGGGGATAAGTGCAGGCTCAGGCTTATCACTGCCTGGCCACTGCCCCACCCTCACTATTCAGCCTCTCTGCAAGGAAGTAAGCACAGTAATAAGTTTGTTTTTAAAATGGCATGCTGCTCAATTCACAAAAGCTATGGAGTAGTGCTTCAAGTCATACAAGAGGTATCACAAGTCTATAAAGGGATGAAAAAGACTGTTCCGTTTATTAGGATCTGCATTCAGTGTTGGCAACAAAAGGCCACCTGAAGTATGCAGACGTGCACTTGCATCTGGGAGTGGTTTGCTAACTGCATACTTCAGAATAGATATTTGGCAGGAGGATTTCTCTTTGAATCAGACAAGTCACAACACCAACTTTAAACAATTCATAAAAATACCAAGTGACAAAGGTTCAGCGTCTTCTCGCATCTCATAAGTCTGTGAAATCTGGGTTGTTGTATGGTATGGCACTGACTACTACCTCAACACAATCTGTTCATGTTGCTGGTATTGATGCTGTGTTATGAGGTTAAGAAATAGACATTGGACTAGCTCTTATTCTATCTATCAGGCACCTAGGAGTGATCCAATTTCATCCTGGTCAAGTCCCTGTGAAAACACACACGCCAGGGTAAGACTAAGTCACAAAAAGCACAAACCTGTGGAAGATTCTGCATTATTTGTTTTTCAAGGAGTTTGAGCAAGGTGGAATGGGATCATACTTTATGGTGCCTAAGTTCACTTTGGCACCTAAGTGGAGTAATATCTGGCCCATTGTCTTTTCTGATTTGAAGAACAGTCCAGAGTTTCCTAAAAGTTTTAATAGCCAATATACCAAACTGCTTCATGTTCAGAAAAATCAGTAAATCCCTTCTCTTCTTTACAGATAACAATAGACTGGTGAACATTAAATAGAAATATACATGGAGATAGGGAATTTCCTTTTTATGTTGTCATAAGAATTTTTTTAAAGATGATATATAACATAACAGGTAGATGTTTTTGATGTTGAAGGAAACTTGGTTTGTACCTAACGAAGGGGAACAATTGCACTTGAATGGATTATCTGCCCCTGTGTTTTAGAGGTAATTTAGGGGCTGAATCCTGTTTACCTTCCTTACACAAGGTATCTGAAATCAACAGGGCCAGTTGTTTGAGTAAAGCAAGCTGAATTTGGCCTTTGTGCTGTGAACATAACTTTCTCTAAAATTGGAAGTACAAGTTTCTCACTAGGAGGGTAGTAAAACACTGGTAAAGGCTACCCAGAGAGGTGCTGAAATCTCCATTTTTGGAGGTTTTTAAGACCTGGCTAGACCAAGCCTTGACTGGGATGATCTAGTTGGGGGTGGTCCTGCTTCGAGCAGGGAGTTGGACTAGATGACTTCCTGAGGTCCCTTCCAACACTATTTTTCTTTTATTCTATGAGTCCGTTTCATAGTTGTGAGTCAGAATTTCTTTCTTTATGTTTTAATTTGTTTTTGTATCTAAAATTCTGGACTTTAGATCAGAGCCAGTAAATCCGTTAGAATGGAGGGAGCTGCTCCATCCTTTTTCTTCTTTGTTGAAGCAAAAATCAGTTGTATGGTGGAATTCAGGAACTGGTACCCTATTTTGGATGGCTCACATGAGATAGTATAATAGGGGTTCCCAATCTGTGTTACAGGTACCACCAGTGGTATGCAGACAACCTGGTACATGTTAACAGATTTATTATAATTACTTTATATGACAAAAATTTGCTGGTAGTACTTAAGGTTGTATCATTTTAAATTGGTGTGCAATCTGTCAGAGTTTAGGAACCATTGGAGGATGTGTTGACCCAGAGTATGTAAAACTAACACAATGAATATCTGTGAAGAAAGGATGTACAAAGTAGCACTACGAACAGCACAGCTCAGTCAGCAGAGGTATATGCTGTATGTGATATACTTTTTGGCTTCATTCTTAGGCTAATTACATGCCACACAAGTATCATAATGTTAACTGTTCTTTTGAAATGTAACCATTGCATGGAGAGTCTAGCTGAGAATTGACTTGATCTTTGGCTTCTTTGGGTTGTCTGAGTTTTTTCACAAAAATAACGTCTGGGATAATCCATTGTAAAATTATCTTTTGGGTTAATCTTGGTGGCATTATTACTACTTCTAGCCTTATGAAGAGATTTGCAGCATACTTTCAAGTAAAGTGTTTTGAGAAATTGTTCTGTGTCCTAAAGCCAAAAAAGACACATTCCAGTAAACCAGTATATAGAATCTCCCACAAAATAATCTTGTAAATAATGTGCAGACTAGAATTCACCAGGGTAAAATTCACCCATATGCCCAGGTCCAGGAGAGGAGGCCTATTGATCATTTTTTTAAATCCAACTTCAACTGTCAAAATTAGCAGGAGTGGAGATGGTTTTGGATGGACCATCAACAGTGAGTAAATTAGACCTACAGAGATTTGTAGCGGCTCAAGACTTAAATGTTACGTTTTCTGTAGAGTAGAATTTCTTCATCCTTTATAGCTTAATTGAATGGTAAGTATCTACTGTGTATACCAAACAGATTTTGCATCTACTACACCCAATTTAACATGTAAGACTAAAGATTAAATCATCAGGTTGGCAGGTATTTACGTAATGCAGCTTTGATTTGTCCATGCTGCAAGAATATAGTCAGGTTCAGTGTCAGGTTTTTAAATTTTTATTTTGGATTTTTCCCCCCCTCTAAGACCAATTAATTATTCAAAGGTAAAATATGAAGTATATTTCAAAAGGGTTCTGTTGCCATCCTCCCTGACCAGTTATGGTCTGGCTAACAATAGAATTTATATTTGTTTTGTAATGCTAATTTCAAAATGAGCTGGAATCACTTTGAAGCACCTACACTTCACTGTAAGTACATTTTGGAGACTCATCTGTCTGCTATAAAATGGTCTTGTAAGAATATCGGATCTGCTTTACCGCTGCATTACTCTAATTTTATGCATATGTAATAACTCTACTGATCTGATTTAAACTGACATAGGTTGGAACAGTGCAACGGTGAATCAGGCCCAGAGGCTCCATATGGCAAATATGGGAGTTGTTGTCGTAGTCTAGGAGGTGGTTCAGATAAGAACAGGAGCAGCTGGGGTGGAGGAGGGGGGGAGGGGTAATGTTGCACTTCTCTAATTCCTGCGCCATCCAGAGTTTAAAACTAGCTGCCTGGCAGTGGCAGCAACATTTCTATAAGGTGTCAGTTGAATTCATGACTCATTATATCTACCTGATTCCTTTTAAACTCTTCATTCCATAGGTGTTAATTGTCTTTTTAATGATCTTGGTGTTCCACTAATTTAGCTATCCTTCCTTTTGCAGTTCTGCTGTCTGTTAGCTTCTTGTCTTAATGTAACTCCTATTTCACAGCCCTCCAGACTATTTTTAACTCTAGCTAGAAACATTGACTCAGATGAACATCAGCTCAGGTATGAAAATAGTTTTCAGTGAAGCAGTGAGCATCCAGATGCTCAAAGAGGCTAGATTTTGTCTTATGAATCTGAAAGAGTTGTATATTTAATTCTAATGACAGCAGGACTAAAGAAACAACAGCTTTTGATAATTTTTGCCTAGTTCATTACATTTTATATGTAATATATGATATAGCAAATTAATGCACATTCTAATAAAGCTATATTTAGTTTTGTTTCAATCTTAAACTGACGTCTACGCCCTCTAGCATGTTAGTAAAGCTTCTAGTTTCTTCTTACCTGAAGAAAAATATATGTTGGGTTAGATATGATGTTGCACCACACCATCTTCACACTGGCCATAGTTAAGGCTTACACTTACGAATAAAGAATTGCACGATGGTGTCATTTTTTTTTGTGCTAAATTGTTAACAATTTGCAGTAGACTTCAGTTACTGCTATAAGAGGTATTTTACAGGCAAGAAATACATATATGTGTATACAGGATCATATATTTGCATTCAGGATCATAACTAGATATGAAAAATATAAACTGGAGAAAATTCATTTCCTACTGTATGGAGGTGTCATTCTCCCTAGATTACAAACAGTTACAAACTTTTTGCTGACCTTGAAGTGGTGAGAAGATGCAAGCCTAATTCCCAGTCTCACTTTATGCCTAGCCATTCTAAGGACCAGCAAGAACAACAGCCCTGCACTATAGAGGGCCCAGAATTAGCTCTGTCTCCATTCAGGATCTTACAAGGCTTCAAAAAGGCATGGGATCATGATCTATCCTAGTGATTCTCAACCTTTTTAGACTTGGGACACCCCTTGTTAGGTCCAGGGCACCTCTGGGAAAATGTCAACTCTTAGTTCTTACTCAGGTTTTGACTACAGAAAAATAATAGAGCAATTCTGCTCATGTAGAGAATTCAGAAAGATCACAAGAAGTCAGAATGTTTCAGAGACTATGGGTTTCTGTTTGAAATCTCTGGTTTACCATATATACTCAATTCTAACGCAAGGGTTTTTTTCCCCCATTTAACATAGGTAATAGAGCCCTTCATCTTAGAATCGCATATGAGAGCAGAGGGAGGGGGCAGGTGGCTGCTGTGGCTTGTGCTCCTATCTGGGATCAGGGCCATAGCTGCAGCTGTTGCCTGCCCCCCTCACCTCTATACCCCACCATATCCCTCTTGCAACCTGTTCCCCTCATCAGTGGGGGTTTCAGAGGCATCAGACCTCCCCAAGAACAGCACCAAACAAATCAAGCTGAGGGTCATGCACATAAAATCTTTCAGAAGAAATCGTTTTAACAAAGTGTAGATAAAAAAAAAACTTGTATACTAAAAATTGAACATCTTCTATAACATATTTTAATTTTATTTCAAAAAATATTTTTGTCCTTACTTATATGTGTTTGCATACTGTATATAGAGGTGACTGCATAATAGCTCAAAATAAAGTGTTACTCTTGTATATTTTGTGTGGGAGGGTAGGGGGGGTATGGCAGGGTGTGGGGGATGTGAAGAATGTGAGTATGTGTAGTGTGGGGTATGTGGTGGGGTGTAGGTGTGTATGGGTATGATGGGGTGTGGTTGGGGTGTGGCTATGTGTGGGGGGCTACCCAAGTGCTAGGTCCTGGGAGCTAGGCAGGGGGGTGGGTCTGCAGGTGCAGTCTGCCTCCCCAACCCCTGCCCCCAAATCCAAGGCTGTTCTCTGACACTCTGCATGGGGCCAAGTCCCACCTGCTGCCAACCAGGGCAGCCCACCCCATGCTTTCATCTGCATCTGCCCCACGCTCCTGCCTGCACCCACCCTGGCCCCAGCCAATGTACACAGCGTCCTGGAGGGGACAGCTTCCACCTAGTTGGCCACCCACAGATGGCTTTTGATTGTTGTGGGCAGGCAGAGTGGCTGGAAAGTGACTGGGAGTAGGAGCTACAGCTGGAGCACCATGTACTGGGGCAGGAACTGCCCAGCTGCAGCTTCCCCCTCACCTGCTGTCACTTCCCCTCTCTACCTGCTGTAGCAGGGACAGGAGGAGGAGCCACTGCAGGTTGGGGAGAGCCAAGCAGTTTCCTGTGCAGCTGCAGCTGTAGCAGCAGCAGCTTCACCAGGAAGCTGTCTGCTCTGGCCAGGCCAGGTCCTTCCAGCAGGTGAGGGTGGGTATAGGTGGAGTTCAGCCCCGTGTGGAGCATAGCAGGGGCAGCTGCAGGCCACATACTGCAATTGGTGGGTGTCCGCCCACAGGCCGGATCCAAACAACTGGCAGCCCAGATCCAGCCCATGGGCCGTACTTTGCCCACCACTGAATTAGTCAACCTTTCAATAATTAGATTCTATACATGGAGAATTATAATAAATTTATAAATTTGCTGTATATAGAATCTACTTATTGGGGGTCATCTTAAATTTGGGATGGTCTTAACTTGGAGTAAATAGTTACAATATCCTGTGACACATGTTTTCACACCTAACAGTACTATAATAGTGTGGCACTCCATGGCATCCTTGGAAGGATCTCAAGGCACCCTGGAGCGCTGAAACGCCTGGGTTGAGAATCACTGACTTAGCCGCTCCTATAAGGGTTCACAAAACACAGACTTCAGAATGAACCTTGTAAAAGGGTGCAAATCACACCTGAATACCAGGGATCTTTGGGAAGCCCTCAGCCTTCCATGACTCCCTGTAAGGTTCTCCCTATTATGTATAACAGATGAGAGCTAGCCTCTCACTGGCTTAATTTCAATTATGCTGATCAGCACATAGGCCTTTGAAGGGGTCTGTTTCAGCTGCTGCTGGCAAGTGAGTCTAAATTTAAAGGAGTTTTTTTGTTTGTTTGATAAGCTGATGGATAGGAACCAACCATGGAACTGAAGATCTTTCCACCACTTTCCATCTTGTGCTACATTGTGGCTTCATCTTTAAAACATTTCTTGTTCTGCACCACTCTTTACAGTATCTATCCAATGTATAGCTTAAAGAGGTTTAAAATGGTTTAAAGAGAAGCTTATTTTTTTCTACTTCATTCTGATATTCATTGCAATGTAGAATATCCTTTCCAGGTCTCTTCTTGACACGCATCCAAACCATCCCTACCACCTCCTTGAATCTTTCGTAACAGCATTATTTCTTGTCCTCGGCATCTCCTTATCACTTCATTTTTCATTTATGTGGTCTTGAAGCACTCTTTGTTCCACCCAGCTGACTCATTTTTGCAATTAATATCTTCCAGTCTTGATTTCCCCTCACATTCCCGCATTCTGACCTATACAACAGGACTGCCACAATTGTCTCATACGCTGATTTTCATTTTTCACAAAATGCCTTGAGCCTTCCAGGTATTGCAGATCTTTCTAAGGATAGTTGCAGCTCATGGAATTCTTCTTTTTTCAGTCATTTTCCAAATTCCTGTTTTTCAGTGCTAGTCCCCCAGAGAATGCAAAAGTCAGATTTTCTGGATTCATAGATTCATAGATTCATAGATGCTAGGGTCGGAAGGGACCTCAATAGATCATCGAGTCCGACCCCCTGCATAAGCAGG
>NW_005842023.1:2150580-2183426 GCF_000455745.1 Alligator sinensis | reverse complement strand
ACTACTGCCTCTTTAGCTTTTATGGTCTCCGAGAGCTGCCTCAGGAGCCCCGAATCTAGTTCTTCCCCTTGGTGTGGGGGTCTGTAGCAGACCCCTACCACCAAATCCCTTTCTCCTTGCCCCCCATGTAGCCTAACCCACAATCCTTCTACTTCCTCATCCTTGGATTCCGTCTTGATGAGGGTTGATGTATATTGCTCATTGACATAGAGCGCAACCCCTCCCCCTTTCTGGTCTACACAGTCAGTTAATCTCTATAGATCCTTATTGATAAGTGCTTTGAGGCCAGTATCATTATCTGCAACTCTGAGAATATTTGCTGTCTCCCCCTATAGAATGACTCCACCCATTTTATGTCTCAGCACTAAATTGCTTCCCATACAGAATTGAATAAATCTGGTAATAGTGAGCATCCACATCTTGCTCACATGTTTATCCTGAGCTATTGTGTTAGCTTCTTGCTAACTCTGACCACATTCACTGCATTCTATAGCAGGGGTGGGCAAAACGGCAGCTCTGGCTGGTGGCTGGATTCCATTTACCAGCAGGCCCTGCCTGCATCACTGTGGCATGTGGGCTGTGGATCGCAGCTCTGACCCAGCTCCGGACCACGCCATCACTGTGGCAAGATCCAAATCTACTTCCTCTGCTGTTTCCTTTGTTGAAATACTGTGCTTTATCCTCAGTTGATAACTGTTCCCCTCTTTAGTTTTCTTCAGTCCAGATCTTGGTTTCTCCAGCACATGAATTCCACTTTGATCTTACCTTTGCAATAAAAATCCCTTATCACTAGTAACATAGCTCATCTTAGAACATCTTCTTTGGCTTCTATCGATCCTTATAAAATTAGTCAGCTTCTTTCTCAGGCATTGCTGGGGTCAGTGTTTATACTGTGACTGTACTAGAATTCATTCTAAATCTTGTCGTCAACCCACATTATAATATTAAGTTAAATGCCACAAGTGTCTGGGTTGCCTTCACTTTGGCCCCAAAGCAATTGCCATAACCAGTGTCTTTTCTTACTGTAGTAGAATTGTCCTTTTTCTTCCCATTTAATTTCACATACACCAACAATTTCCCATTCACGTCTTCTCAGTTCAGGCATCATTACCGCAAGTGTTCAATCCTGCTGTAATCTTACTATACACCTGTTCTGACAGGTGTCTTATGCTGTGACTTTGAGGTATCATTCCCATTTTTGTATGATGTGTATTTTTTGTTCCAGTCATAAACTTTTGGACTGGTTCCTGTTTCCTAATGGTAAACATATTCCTTGTTTATCTGGGCACAAGTAGAGTCAGGGTACTCTTGTTCTTCTTTCCATTCATCATTTGGTTCCTGTGGTCTAATTCTTGCCAAGAGTTTGACCACAACTCCTTGGTTTTGTGACTGAGCAGAGCATCATGATCTGTCTGTAGTATGGCTTACAAGAGAGTTCCACAAGCACGGAAGGTACCTTACCTGTCTGTAAGCTTGTTCAAGCGCTGTTGGGACCGTTGTCTTTGGAAGTTGTTGTGCCAGTTGCACCATAAGGGACTTTATGTGCTAGACATACCCTTTTGGTAGCAGTTGGTACCAGTAGCTACCCTGACTAAGGTTAATGTGACAGTTGAGACAAGATGCCAGGGTGTGGCACTTCAGTGCACACTCAACTACTTGGAGCCTACTAATAGGAGTTGAGTGAATTATCAGGACCAGCTGCAAGCAAAACACTGTTTGCGGGTGTGGCTATCTACTATGAATAGGTACTATTTTATGAGCTTGCCTCATATACCCTTTTAAAAAGGTATTGGCTGCATATTTAATTAACGTCCTAGTTTTTGTGCATGCTTAAATCAAAATGAGAAGATTAACGACAAGTTCGTCCGCTCCTGTTTGCTTAAACAATGAATCTGCCTCATTTTCAGATGGGTGTTGAACTGTTTGCATAGGTTTTAAGCTAGTGCCAGATGAAGTGTCTGAAAGGTTGTTATTGCCTGTTTAGAGATGTAACTCATTCTGTGCATCAGCTCAAAAATATTTGAGAACCTTTGCGTGCATTTGGCATAAGGACGATGAGAAAAATGGAAGCATTGACTTTTCACTTTTTTGGTACGTGCCATGTGTTAAAATGCAAGCTCTTTTATTATGACCAACATTCATAACAGTATATCTGTATGTATAATTACAACTTCTGTTATGAGATATCCAATCCTATGGTGGTATGTGTATCTAGGCAGAAGGCGAAGCATCTTCCAGAAAAATTTTAAATGCTATCCACGTAGTGTTTGCTGTCTTCCGTACCTTCAAAATAATTCTCATTTCCTTTAAACAGTCTTGCACAAGGTCCCTGTTAACAAACCTATCAATTGGGAATTATTCCACTGAAATCAATAGATTTACATGATGTGAAACCCATTTAGAATTAGGTCAAAAACTTTAATTTTTTTCAATTTTAAAATTACATTTCTAAGTAATATTCACATTCCCCAATAATTGCTACCAATTTTGATTGTAAAATGAAGCATACTAAAGGATTTCTGTATTTTAAAAGTGGGATTTTTAATTTATGGTAATAGACACAAATTAAATTGACTGTTACACATAGTCCTTGCACTTGGATTTTTTTTAATACAAGCTGAGAACATATAAAATTGTTCTTCTTGGAAAGACATCAAAATATGAAAACAGCACTTTGTGTGTACATATCTATATATGAATAGCACACAAAAATACAGGAAAAGAACATTGTTAAGATTATAAAGTCAACTACACAGAAATTAGAAAATGCAAGAATTATACAGATGTACCAGTAAACGATTTTTTCAGTTTGCTGGCTGAACCCTTACTTCGCCACTTCCAGTCCCAGTCTCCTTTTTATGCCAGTCTCAATCCCTACCACACTGATTCCTTATCTAATCTCAGTTTTCTTCTCAGCAAGCTGTCTTCCAGTCTCCCCATCCCTCCCCACTTTCATATCTAGCTCCCAGTCTTGGTCCTTCTGCCAGCTTCCAGTCTTAGGCCTGAGTATTTCTGTATATCATAGATCTAGCTTTTCTCCTTTACATATTCTAATTGAGCAATTTCCTCTTCCATGCCACCTGGGTACCAGTGGGGATTTGGTAGGGGGGGCAGGGAGAATTGAGATCTCAGAAGAGTCAGGATCCAGTCTCCAATCACCCTGATCAAGGTCCAGAACAGTTCATGATAAGGAAAGTCCAGCTTCATCCCTGTGAGTCAGGGCCAGAAGTCTTGTGTCCATTTCTTTTGTCATGCAATGTCTGGTCAGCATTAGGAACTGGGAGCAGTTTGAGTGTGCTTGTTGAGGACTCACCTGAGATTTTAGCTATCAAGTTTTAACAAGTCTTCAAGCTTGTGGAAACCAATGTTATTCCAGAGGTGTATAACTTGGCTAAATGTGGGTGGATTTTCACTGGAATGGTAAACAGCGTATCTCTGACATTTCAAGGCTGGTAGCGCTGGATTTTGCAAAACAAACATCACCATACATTTTCTAATAGGGGTGTGCGAAGCGGGCCATATTCTATTCAGATTCAGATTCGGCCTGATTCGGGGGACAGTGATTTGATTAATTGATTGGATCACTGTCCCAATTCGATTTGGCCAAATCCAAATCTGAAGATTTGATGCTGATTCGGAGAATCGGTGATTTATCCATATGCACAGCTTTAAATGGTTTTTCTACACACCTCGAGGTACCAGGTGTGGCTCATGAAGACTGAGATGGTGGGGCAGATGGAGCGTCCCAGAGGAGCATGGGGGCCCCCCCGTGTGCTTGGTGGCGGACCTGGAAATGGACTGGAAGTACTTCCAGTCCACTTCCAGGTCTGCCACCAAACAAGTCCCCCCCAGCCCCCCGGTGCTCCCCCAACTTGGTGATCAGCTGTGGGGAGACCCAGGGTGCCCCCCCAGACCAAAGAGGCAACAGTCACCAGGGTAAAGGGGGTGTCCCCCGTATGCTCCACATTTGACCCGGAAGTGGACTGGAAGTGCTTCTGGTCAACTTCTGGGTCCTCCACTGAGCGCGCTGGGGACACCCCCACCCCCATGCTCCTGTGCGATGTTCCATCCACCCCACCATCTCAGCATTCACGAGCTGCCTGGTACCTTCAGGTATGTAGAAAAAACATTTAAACCTGTCTCTATGTCCGAATCATCGAATCTCTCTGAATCAATTCGGAAGGCTCCGATTCGATTCAGAGAAATTAAAGGGTCTCCTGGTTCGATCTGGATTTGGAGATTTGGCCCCTGAATCAGGCTGAACCTCTGCCAAATCGAATCAGTGACTGGAGCTTCACAGTCCTATTTTTTAATATTAAAAAAACTGTTCCTTCTCATCTTTCTCAGAAACAACTGAACCATTTTTGGTGACATTTTCCAAAAAGGTTCTGCAGAGGTCACTTGCAAAGGGAAGTGATCCTTTTGCTTTATTCAGTACTGGGTCCAGGAGTACTGGAGATTCACCAGGAGTTCTGTGTCCAGGTTGGGGCCTATCACTTGAAGAAAGTTGTGGACAAATTAGAAAGAGTCCACCAGAGAGTATAAAAAAAATATTAGAGAATATTTTATAGAGAAAAATATTAGGGAAATGTGACTTACAAGGAGAGGCTGAAAGAACTAGGGTTATTCAGTGTGAAGAAAAGAAGACTGACTTAATAAGCAGTCTTCAAATTTTTGAAGGGTGGTTTTATAAAGGATGGAGATAAGACTATTTTCTGTGGCTGCAGGGAAGATGTGGAGCAATAGTCTTAAATTGCTGCAAGGGAAATTGATGTTAGATATTCAGAAAAATTTTCTCACTATGAGGGTGGTTAAGCATTGGAATAGGCTACCTAGAGAAGCTGTAGAATCACCATCCCTGGAAGTTTTAAAAAATGGGTTAGACAAATACTGGACTATAATGTTTTAGTCCGAAATTATTCTGCGTTGAGCAGAGGGTTGGACTACCTGGGCTCCTGGGGTCCTTTCCAGCTCTATTTTTCTGTGATTCTATAATAACATTTCCCAGTCTGGGAAATATTAGTGGTTAAAATCTGCAGCATTCTACACAACTGAAAACAATACGGTTTTGTAATGGGAAATGTTGGTCAACCTTAGTAATGTGTAGTTCTACTAGCCCTGCCTGTAAATACAGGTAACTCATGTAGATGCATACTTTTGTATTAGCTTGTGATGTAATGATAGCTTCATTGTGCTTGCTGCATATATGGTACAGAAAACCTCCAAGATAAAAAATGTCTGTTTCCACAAAAGTAGTATAACCATCTTTGAAAATGTGTAGTCCTCTAACACAGAATCATAGAAGATTAGAGTTTGAAGGGACTTCAGGAGGTCATCCAGTCAAAACCCCTGCTCAAAGCAGGACCATGCCCAATGAGATAATTCCAGTCAGGGCTTTGTCAAGCCAGTCCTTAAAAACCTCCAAGGATGGAGATTCCACCACCTCTCTAGGTTACTTGTCCAGTGCTTCACCACCCTCCTAGTGAGAATGTGTTTTCTAGTATCCAACCTAAACCTCCCTTGCTGCAACTTGAGATCATTGCTCCTTGTTCTGTCATCTGTCACCACTGAGAATAGTCTAGCTCCATCCTCTTTGGAACCCCCTTCAGGTAGTTAAAGGCTGCTATCAAATCCCATTCAGTCTTCTCTTCTCCAAACTAAATAAACCCAGTTCCCTCAGCCTCTCCTTATAAGTCATGTGCCCCAGCCCCTGAACCATTTTCGTTGCTCTCCGCCGGGCTGTCTCCAACTTGTCCACATCCTTTCTATAGTGGGGGGCCCAAAACTGGGCATGGTACTCGAGATGTGGCCTCACCATTGCAGAACGGAGCATAATAATTACTTTCCTCAATCTGATTGCAACACTTCTGTTAATGGAGTCCAGCATGCTGTTAGCCTAGTTGGCAACAAGGCCACACTGCTGACTCATACCCATCTTATTGTCCATTGTAACCCCCAGGTCCTTTTCTGCGGAGCTGCTGCTTAGCCAGTCAGCCCCCAGGCTGTAGCAGTACATGGGATTGTTCCATACTAAGTGCAGGACTTTTAACTTGTCCTTGTTGAACCTCATGAGATTTCTGTTGGCCCAGTTCTCCAGTTTGTCTAGGTCAATGGCGAAGTACCTCAAGCTTCATTGTTCTTGTTAGGAGTTGGGGACAGTTTCCCAGAGGAAGTGCTTCACTCCTCACAGATCAAACCCTTCTGTTAGAAAAATGCCTTCCATCACTGAGAAACTCAGACCCAGAGAAAGAGGCACTGGGCCAGATTTGTCACTGTGCTCTGCCATTGAGGCTGGCAGAAAGGATCAGCAGTTGGTTAGGGCATATTGGGTGCATTTACACATGCTACTAATGTGACTGAATATAAACTCTGGCACAGTTCATGCCAGTGTTTATTGCTCCCAAGCACCACATTTACATATGTGCCCAGGACCGCAGCACACTGAGCCTGGTCAGAGCAGCCCCAGCTGGCAGGGGGCCCCAGGGATCAGCCTGCCAGCCCATGGATGCTCCAACCTGGTTCAACGTGCTGCAGAGTGGCTGGCTGAGGCACAAGAGTGCTCCAGTGCAGGACTAACCTATAGGTAGCCCCTGCACTGAAGCACCCTTGTGCTCCAGCCAGCCCTATCAGTATCTATATGTGCACTGCAGTGCACTAAATGATGCTGACATAAGATGATACTTGTGTTGACAAGTACTAACCTATGGCAGCGTTTATTAGTTTACTGCGGCCTAATAGGACAGCATGTGTAGATGCTGAAATTTTACTGCAGAACTAATTAGATAACTCCACAGTAAAGTCTCATGTAGGATGCACCCATTGTGATGCAAAAGGGTGTTTGGGCCTACCCCCCCCTCCCCCCCAAATTCTTCAAGTCACCCACAGCAGCATTCTGGATGGGGCAGTCTAGAAGGAGGAGGAAGTAGCATAGCTAGAAAATTCTCGCATAGGGACTATTGCAATAGGAGCACAAGCTAGAGTAGTTTTCAGGGACATACCAGGGACTGAAATAAAGAGAGGTGTACAGGTAGCCTCACATCTGTACCAGAGCCTCTCCCAGCACAGGGATATAAGTTTTTTCCTTTGCAGTTTTGATCAGCACAATCTATCCTTCACAAGGGGAAATGTGACCAGTGTAACACCCTTTAAAAGTACACAATATAAGCCTTCATACTGAATCCACAGGGCACATAAAAGTAGCACAAAATGTTGACATGCAGTTAATATTGTGGTGAAGAGTAACATGGCCTTTGTTTTCTATATGTTTCTTTCTTTTTTTTTTTTTTATCCCTGAAACCTGTCTTGTCTGTACAGTCATAAAATAGGATAAATCTACCACCAAGCTCAAACAAGCTGTCTGACACTTCTCTAAGCCATGAGGTTGCCCAGAAGGATAAGCTGATTGATGCATTAAAGTGGTTTTATAGTGCAATGGGGGCCTAGCATCAGTTATTGCAGTTTACCAGGGAGACATTGTCGATTACTCCAACTGAACGGGTGAACTTGCATTTGTTCAGAGATGAGCCACATGGTAATGAGCTGCCTTGTCTAGAATTTCCAAACGCCCTGCAGCTGTGCTATGACAGTCAAACTGAGCAGAAGTCAGCGTTGGAGGGTGGGGGAGAAGAGCAGGAAGTGAATGGGGGTTCAGATAGAGGGTATTTGTGGAAATCTAACCTGCCCAGGTTGTGTGCATAGTCAGCAAGAAGATACATTTTTTTTTTAAATTGTTTAGGTAACACCTCAGGCCATAGTGTGACCTGCAGATGACTTCTGTCTTTGGGACTGTGGAATGCAGAATAGAGAGGAGAGAAAAGTAGCAGCCGAACGTGGGTAAAACGATAATCTCCTACTACTTTAACTGTCCTTCAGGGAGACTTTCATTATCTAGAATAGCAATCTCCTTCCTTTGGTTTACTTAAAAGATCTTGCTGCTTTATATTAAATTGGATTCCTTTTTTCTAACCAGGGTTTCAAAGGGCTTAGTCTGCACATTTAAATATACTGAGCATGTGCTTTTAGACTCTAAGCTTCTCAAAGACTTTTTCACATTAGCTTGCACCAAACCCAGCACAGTAGCCCCTGCTCTTAGTAGGGACTTTGGCCAGTACTATTACAAATTATCTCTGTTTATTAATATTAATGTTATCTCCTCAGTGAAAGTGCTTTTACATCCTCATTTTTACACACACAAATTAATTTCATGAACAGCTATGATTGGTATCTTACAATCATAGAGAAGTAGGGCTGAAAAGGACCTCCAGAGGTCATCTAGTCCAACCCCCTGAATGAGGGAGGGTCATCCCTATCTAAACCATTTTATACAAGCCATAATCTAAACTCTGCATAAGACTACCATAAACCTTGATGCAACACAGACCTAACACCCTAACCTGCCACAGGTAAAGCAGAGGAACCACAGTAGTGAATGTCCTGCTTCTGTGAAACATATGCTCAAGAGATCCCAGATAGAGGGCCATGTTCCCCGCTACAGAGGAAGGTGGTAACCCCCATGTTCCATACCAGTCTGACCAATATTCCTTCCTGACCCCAGATATGACAGTTAGTCTGAACCTGAGTGGAAGGGCAAGACCCTTAGCCAGGAACCTCCGGCTTTGGTCCCAGCAGGAACACTGGAACACCCCAGTCAAAGTTCCCAGCCTTGGCTGTAGCCAACCCCACAATGCATCTGTGGAAGGCTTAAAAATACCCTGATACATGTAGCAGAAAGGGGGTGGGTAGAGTGGTAGAAACCAGCAAAAGGCAGAAACAGAGGCTAGCTACTGAGATACCCAGAAATCAAGAACAGATTAACAAATGAGGCAAAATTGTCATGTGTCCCTCCAAAAGATGCAAAAGTCCAGATGAACATACAGCATTTTAATACCAACCTCAGACTGAGAACAGATTATGAACTGGGCAATGCATCTTTCCCACGGTTTAATTTGGTCCCTTCCAAAGCCCTTGCTAACACTGTGTGTCCCCAGCATTTAGTTCCAGGGGAAAGATTTTACTCCATCCTTGTCCTTAGAACTAAGCAGCACTGTTTAGGAGAGAAAATGACTCAAACTGAAATGACAGCTCTGACACACCTGTTGGGTGGCTTCTGATCTATTCTGAGCATTATTGCTGGTTCTTCTTCTCTATGATGGACACATCACTATTTGCAAAGGTGGTTAGCTGACTTAAGCAATTAGTAAATCAAGTCTGACATTGAGATGACAGCAAGTTCCAACTCACATGAGGCTGCCTTTGAACCAAGCAGCCGTGGTCCAGAACACTGAAGTAATGAAGGGACCGTGTATAGGGAGGACACGAGGGAAAAAGCCCCTTGTCTTGGATCTGGGTGGGTGGAGGGGGGACAGGCAGCTGCTGAAGCTCCAGCTCCAACCCTGTCAGAGCTGAGGCTAGAGCTACAGCTGCTGCCTGCCTCTTTCCTCACCACCCCACAAAGCCTCAGGGCTCCACTCCTCTTCTGTCCCCCTCAGCCTCTGCAAGGGGACAGAGGCAGTGGGGAACAGGCACAAGGGGGAAGGCAGCAGGAAGAGCAAATGATAAGGGAGGGTTAGGTGGCAGGGGGCAAAGTATGGGGATGCAAGGGGCAGGAAGAATTATAACAGCTTTCAGGGTCTTAAATTCAGCAGCATCTTGGATTTGGGTAAATATGGTCATCATCAGGCTGCCCAAATCCTCCTTGACAATGCACACAGCTGGTATAGGTGATACTTTCGTCTTATTAGTCTGGCTCCCATTTAAATTAGCAAAGCCTGGATTTCAGTATGCTCATGTTAGCAAAGTTTTAGCTAAGGACCGATTTCCTGTAGCAATTACTTTTCATACTTTTCTTATGAAGGAAGTGTTTTCCATGTATAATAATTAAAAATAGTTGTAATTCTTGTACTTCATAAATAGATTGCTGTTTTTATTTAAACTATTCATATAACTCTCCTTCCTAATCCTCATAACATTGGCTGTTTCTATATACCAGAAGCTACAAGGAATCATAATTGAGGCAGGATTTAATGTATCTATACCAGTGGTTCTCAACATTTTTAGATTCAAAGTAACCCCACGAAAAATGTCAATTCTTAACTTTGGGTAGATGTGCTTATCTTTTATTAGACCAACTAAATAGTTGAAAAAAGGTTATTTGCAAGCTTTTGGGCACAGGAGAACCAGAGTGCAGGAACCGTGAGTCTCGCTGCAGCAGAACTGTTGACTGGCCCAGGGCACCACCTATCCATATCCATTTGGATAGGTGGCACTCCCAGCAGCCAATCAAGATACTCACTACTCCTAAAATGGGGCAGAGCTCATTAGCTGGGGCTTGCTGCAGGCATGGCTGCTGAGGTACTTGGCCCAGGCTGGTCTGCCTGATCAGTGTCCCTGACTTTGGGTAGCACAGCATCTGCCCTGTACATCAGATGGATAGGGGAATGGAGGAGCTGCTCTGCAAGGTCTCTTCTTTAGATGAGAAAATTAAGCATCAACTTAAAGAGCAGATAGCGTACAAAAATTTCTTCCTTGCTGTCCGATATACCTGGCAAGGTATCCTTAGTTAAGTGGTATTGGATCTTGGGGAAAGGTAGGCCCATCCGTCCATTTCCACAGTATCCATCTCCACAAAGTGCTACAGGACTGATGGAGTAGAGTGCTTAATTTAATCTGATCCTAATGAGTCACCTGAGCCTGTGCTTACTTCACAATGAAAGAGGCAGAGGGGTCCAATTTCCCCATACATATATCCAAATGCCTTCTATGGGCATTTGGATATATGCCTTGTATTATACCACCAGGGAGAAAAATTGCACTGTCCATTCTACCACGGGTGCTGCCTCTTGCTCTGTCTGTGACATTGGGGCCAGGGACAAAGCTACCACCTGGAAATTACAAGAATTAGAAATACAGATAATATATTTCCTCCCAGTTGAAATACTTTCTCCCAAAAGATCAGTTTGATCATCCTCCTTAAGAAAATCTAAACACTTCTGTATAGTTTGAGTATAACCATATTTTAAAGAGTGCTCTGTTTTCACCTGAGCACTTGCTGTTCTTTGGTGCTGAATCAAGTCACCTCTTCATAGTTTCCCTATCATTTTATGCTCTTAACGTGCTCTGTGAACCTGGGCTGAACAAGCATGAAATAAATGTTAGATACTGTAACATTTAGAAGAATAATAGCATTACCAGATTCTTGTGTTGATCTTACAGTCATAGACTAAAAGAATAACAAGACATACTGGGATATAATCTGCTTTAAAAGTATTCATGCAACTTCCAAGAATGCCCTTGGGAGCTACAGGCAAAGAGAAAACACCAGTGGCAACTGTGGTGTCTTTGATTTTTCATTTAAAGTTGCACCAATGAGAGATCCTAATGGAAAGATTCCTAGTAATCTTAATGGTCTTTGGGTCAGAATTTAAGAATTTATAGGCCTCTGAAAACAGTCTCTTCCCTCTTTATGGATGACAGAGTATGTGTATGTGCACTTCTGGATGTACAAATATATTTTCAAATTAGAGGAGTAAGGTGGGGAAGAGGATAATAAGAAAAACAATGTGGTATGTATCTGTAACACGTTAGCAAAGAAAATGACAGCATCCTTTGTCTTCCAGTTGGTGAGGTAATAAATGGCAGGAAGGGGGTATCTACACTGAAGACTGCAATTTAGTATTGAGATACATAAGGTAGCTCATTTAGCGTCTCAGGAGGGTACACTAGCCTGTACTGGGCCCCACTCTGCCACAACTAAACTACCTCCAGTACCTGAACTAACCTGGAGTCTCTGCTGCAGCACAGCAAAAACCCTGTGCGTGGTGGGACAGAGCACAGCCACACATCATTAAAACCAAACAAAAACCAAATGAGAAAGTTAACAAATCTTACTATTTTGTGTTTTAGTTTTTGTTTTATTTCATAGGATGAGTTGGTTCTGTCTGTGTCATTCTCTTCATGTAGAAAAAAACCCAGCAGACATTCCTTCAGTCAGGCTATTTGATGATGTCATCTTTAAATGTTAGGTTTAATTTTCACCATTTTAGTTTGTACTTTACTTGTATGCATAACCTACTTTAATATGTTACAAAAGAGCTCAGATTCTGATCCTAGATTACTTATTTATTCTGATTTACTTGCAGTTATATAACAGATACTCTTTCTCTGTATCTGCATCGTCTTCCCACAGTGGGATACTGGCATTTGTTAAGTTTAACAAAAATCAGATGCCATTGCTGCTAGGAGTAACTGAAGTAGTAAGTCAGGTAATTTAACTCATAAACAATCTCCTTTCCTTCTTAATTACTTTAATAGTAGCAGGAGGTTTTTGATTTGCTTTTTCCAAAATAAATGCATGCATATCCTTGTTTCTTTCGGTTCCTAAAGTTAGTACTTTTTATTTTTTATGAAGTAAACTAAGGCATGCTTTGCACAAGTATTCAAGAAGTGGAATTGTTAAATCTGATTTAATTCACTTCCTCTCTGCAGTACTGTCAGCTGTTTGAATGACTGACCTGTTATAATATAGTTACCAAAGACAAATCAGTGCTTCTGTTTCAGAATGACAAGCCAGTGGTACACATTTCTTTTTATTTTTCTTATGTTTTCCAATTCAGGGTTAAAGGCTCAATCCTCCAAAGTGCAGAGCATTTCAGTTCTCCCACTGAAAAGTGTATTTTTTTCAGGATTGGGGCCAGGGCACTCAGGAACTGGCATGATGGAAAACCAAATCCGGCTTGCTTGTTTCCTTCGTTATTGTTGCTTTATCAATTTGTGCTATTCTAAGGGTATTTATTACTTATACGTAAAGGCAGACAATAATAAATCAGTTCCTGGTTTATGTTACTTTCTTGTTCTTTGCCTGATCTTTTGGAAATCCTGTTAGAAGTATGTACCAGTTTCTTTCAGTTTTACGTCTCTTGATATTTGACCATGACTTTGGGGACATATGTTGCTCTAGAGAAATAATGGGATTGTGGAATTTTGATGGGATTAATCAAGATTACCTAAAGGAGAAAAAGTCCAAGTTTGAATAGAACCTAAATGAAACTGAGATGGTAAAGATGTTACATTCTCTACCAGAAATTTAGGTTAATATACAATACTGTATATACCTTTAGGGATTTGGGGTCTTTTTAGTTGATGATTTTTAAAAAGCAACTTAAAAATCAGTATTTAGAAGCAACTGTCTGGAACAACCACAAACCCATCACATTTTTTAAACCTATTTCAGTCCGGTTGCTGCTCTTCTTGTGCTGACATTCTACAAACTGATTTTCAAAAAGGACTGTCACCATCAATTTTTCTTTTTTAAAGGACTTTAATTCTTTCAGCATGTCCATATGGTTTTATAAAGCCCCAGATACATGGCAAATCCCCTTGGTGTTGTAAGACAAGATTGCTGTTAAAAAATGTTTAGGCTTAGTCAGCTTCTTCTCACCACTGAAGTCATGAGGGACTCTGGGAAATGGTGTTTATACTAAGCTTAAATTGATAGGGCAAGTTTAATGCAATCAGGTCAAAGGTACAACTGCTTAGCTAGTCTCATCAACCACTCAGGTTTCAGCATCAGTTTATAAGTAAAGGCCTGTAATGATAACATCTGGCTGCTAGCGCATGAGCTGCATTTTGTGTGCTGTGATTGAATGCAATTTAATGGTGGGGAGGAGCAAAGCTGAGGGCAGCTTCATTCCTGAATTATGATTCCAGATAGATAAGGGTATAATGCCAGACTTTGATCCATCTGGGTCCTGCTCTCCATTCATTTGATGGAGAGCCTTTCTTCAGCTCATCCTGAGCTAGGCAGGTCCCTGCTGAGTGGAAGAGTACAGTCCGTTACAAGAGCTTTGTGTGGGGAAAGTTTGGTTCAGGCCAAGATTTATCCCTATCCAAGGTTCTCATTCTAGCACTTAATTTTCACACTGAATTTATCAGGCAGTTGGTTCAGGTTTTACATTCAATATGCATCAGGCAATCCAGGAAATGGCCAACTCATTGGGTTGCTTTCCTAATATAAGGATGGTATACACACTAATAAGTTACCATCTGTCTCCCAAAGCCATCCAGGTTTGTTTATGCCAACCCAGTAAATGGTTACTGTCAAGAAGTGTAGGCTCTAAAATATACCTTTCTTAAGAAAAGGTAAACTTCTGTAATATCATAAATTTTTAGCTATAGGCATGGCTGGCTGGTAATGCCACCTATTATGACAGTTGCCCCATGTTTCCTGATTATGCAACCTTGTTTTCAGTAGCTTATAACTTTGTGAAACTTCAAGCATCTAGGCTGAAATTTTCCATGCCAGGTGTCTGCCTCAGGCTAAGGAATTTTGGAAAATCTCAGCCAATATAGTTTAGTCATTTCCAAGAATGAAGTTATAGAGAAAAAATATGGTGTTTGGTCCATGCCAGCCTTTTTGTTAAAAAGCTCTAGCATTTCATGCTTTGGAGCAGGCACTTGAACTTAGGTAAGAACGTGGCCTCTATATATCAGGGATGTGCCTTTTACTGTTTCCTGTGAAAATGTGACCAAACTAAAAACCTTTGAAAAATCACAGTTTATACATTTAGCAGAAATGTCTTTAGTTTTAGCAGCTACAATCTCTGCAGCTTCCATTTGCACTGAGCATGCTCAAGCCCCTCACATCTGCTGCTGACCAGGCTGCACCATGCCTATAGAGTGACCAAGCACATTCTCTCCAGCCCAGGGGTTACAGGGGTAAAGCCAGACTTGGTCTGTAATGGCTGTTCCAGACACGAGAATTACAAGGTGCAAACCTGTCTCTGGGTGCATCTGCTCATGCAAATGCTCCAGGGTGGGTTTACTCTAGCGTAATTTACTCTAGATAAGAATCTCCCAGCCCCCGCTCCATCATTGTGGAGTGGGGGCTGGGAGCTCCCTGCTTCTGGGGCAGGGGCTTTTTTTCCCTGCACTCCTGTGGCAGAGCCCGCCCCAGCAGCAGGCAGCTGCCAGAGGCAGGGAGCAATTTCCCGTCTCCTTCTACCCTGCTGACCAGGAGCACATTTGCTCCCAGTCAGCTGTCTACACGTGCCATACTACACAGTAATTACTCCCAAGTAAATTTGCTAGTTGTATTTACAGGTAGCAAATTTACTCAGGATTAGAGCAGATTACTGCACAGTAAGCATCTGCACATATAGACAGTGACATTTAGTAATTTGCTCTAATCTCAAGTAAAGTGTCTTGTATAGACATGCCGTCTGTGTCCTGGCTATTTCCTAGACAATGTGGAAGAAGAATTGATTGCAGAGGGTGCAAAACCAGACCAGAGTGGGGGAATAAAGCAGACAAGAAAACTGGCGAGACTAGGACCAGAGGGGTTGAAAGAAACTATGTATGGTTGGTTAAGGATAGCATGAAAGTAGCAGGGGAGGCTGGGATAGGGGGATGACAGATGTAAAAACATCAGGGACTGCTTGGACAAGGAAATTGGAATTAGAACCCTTGAGGAGGTGTAGACTAGGAGTAGGAGGTAGTAGTGTTGGGCTAGGACCCAGCTGGCTGTAAGGGAGTGCTGGGATTGAGCAAGAAGCTGGTTGGAAACTTGAACTGGCTGGACAGAGACTAAGACAAAGAACCACTTGCAGAAGAGTGAGGGAGCAAGTGCAAGACAGAAGATACAGATCTAACAAGAAATTAAGAGTATGAGGGGAAAACCTGAAATAGTCTGGGCAAAGAGATAGGGACAAAGACTTAAGGAGTGAGAAACTGAGATTGGTTGAGAAGTCCAGAGATGATGGCTAGAAACCACAGGGCATGAAGTGAGGGAACAGATGGGGAAACTGGAACTGGATAGTGAAGGAGACCAACTACAAGAAATTGGGGAAGAAGGTAAAATATTTTGTGACTTACTTATCAACATAAAACTAGCTTATGTTCATGGTAATGGATAGATCTTCAATCTCTTTTTTCTGCATAAACTTGAAGCATATGCATTGTTATGTTTGCAGTTATAGATCTTATAATAAAATACTTACTAATTGCATAGTTAGTGATCAGCCAAAGGTTGGCTCACATTTTTTCCTACTTTTGGACTGCCTTGTTTTCAGTGCTTACATTAATCCATTTATGTTTCTTCTGTTCCAGATGGAATGGAACTCTTTCAGAGCAGTAATGATTGTATACATTGTACAGCTAAAAGTATAAATTGCCTTTGAACATATTAGCAAAGGCTAAATTACCAACTGCTAATTCAATGAATCATATTTTGCACAGGAGTGCTTTATAATACATATATAAAATCCAACTGTATATGTATATGGAAGGCATATATTTACACACCACATGTGTAGGATATAAATGATCCTGATGAAGACCACTGGAGTAAATTATGTTAATACTTCAGTTAGAACTATTTTTACATTAGTTTCAAAATGTTTTTGTTATACTGTAGATTGGATGTCGGCAAGATAAAGGAATCTGGACTCTTAACTGCAACCTCTGCACTGCAGTGTGGCTCTGTGGGGATGTTCAAAATTAAACATTTGGCTTAAGCATTAAACATTAAAGTTTTCCTTTTAATTCCTCGGTCTGTGTTAAAGCAGATTGGGAAATGGTTTACAATATCTCCCAGTGGGGGCTTCCACACTGAAGCTGTCAGAAATTACATCACTTTTTCTTTTCTTTTTTTCTAGCAAAATGTCACGCATAAAAGAAGGCTCAAAATACCAAGAATACACTTACAAATGTATATTTCAAGTAGAATTTTGCAGTGTTTTCCTGGTAATACAGCTTTTTCCTGTAATTTGTGTTTCTCCAGAAAAAGTTCTGAGTTTCCTCATTCATTTGTACTGGGCCTGGTAAATATTGAAAGACCCCATCCCTAGAAGGGTCGTTATTGACTCGGTCACTTCTGCTTCCCCACCACAGTTGCCCACTTCATTCAGAATAGATGGCCAACTGTGCACAACCAGGCTATCAGCATAGTTAGGAGAACCGACTGACCTCTCTCATGACTTCTTCAGTGCTTTTCACACAGTGTCTCATGTGATGGAGCAGTAAAGGGAAGCAGTATCCATACCTGCTCTGCCTCCAGCAGCATCAAGTCTCTTCTTTATGACTTAACACGTCAGTATGTTGGGGGGAATTAATAACTTAGTTTAACCTTACTTACCCAGTTGCGATGTTGGCTTTCATTGGTTTGTGTTGAAGGAGGCCATACTTCTCAGACATGACTGTGAATCTCCAATGTAGCTGATGGTTTGAGTTAATAAAGTGGATCTGAATTAAAGTTATGTACTTTAACATTTTCTCCAACTGATTATGTGTCTGGAAGCTGCTCTAAGTTATGCACAGCACACCCAACTGGCAGTAGTCCTCTGGGTTTTAAGGGACCCTGGGAACACTTCCCCATGGACCAGACCCCTTCTGCTCATTCTGGATTGCAGAAAGATATCCTTCCATTTAGGTGGTACTCCCAAAGTTAGCTTTAGCTGTTTAGGACTATCTTAACTCCTGGGGAAAACCTGGAACAATTTTCTTATGTATTTATGTACTGTGGGAAAATGGGACCATGGTGTTATTATATAGCTTTTGGTGCAGGCTTATTAGTATTTATAAACAAAACATAATTTGCCAGGGGCAAATGATACTCCTGTATTTTAGTTTCATATGACTAGACATGAGTGGAAAGTTATTCATGTATAAAAGGGTTCAGGGTCCTGCCAAACTTAGTAGAATATTCAATCCACTGAATCTGATCCTGGAAACTTAGTGTATGTCATGCTAATTTAGAGTATGCCCATTTCTTTGCCATCCAGCTATGATGATATGAAGGATTACACATTTGCATAGAAAAAAACAATGAGAAATGATGAACTTGTAAGGCTTGTCCAGAGAAGCATGCATGTGCATTTTCTTGGAGACAGTAGCAGTGGCACATATTTGTACCACTGCTACTTGTCTCTGGGGAACACCCATGCGCATACGCTCTGGCACATGGCAAGTTGCCTCAGGTGAGGTAGCGGAGGCTGGGGCCAGCACCTGGGCTGGCCCCAACAACCTTTCCTCAGGTCCTATGGGGGGCCTCCCAGGGCTCCAGCAGTGGCGATCTGGAAGCAGGCAGCCTGGCCAGCAGCTGGAGTGTGGCTCTGGCTAGCCAGGCTCCAGCTTCAGGTGATGCACGCTGCCACCACATGCACCGCCTTGCTTTTTTCTAACATGCTTTTTTTTACACTGGGATCTCCCAGTGTCAAACCTCCCCCCACCCCCAACATTGCAAATTAGCAGCATGGGGAATACCTGTGTGTGCAGTGCCGCTGCCACGTACCGTACATGCATGCTTGTCTGCATACCTCCATAAGGACCCAGAAATATTCTTACCTTATCAAACAAGTAATCCATCCAGTCCAGTACTAGAGAGCACAAAAATGTTGTACTGAATAATACACGTTTGCAAGATTGGACCCATGTGTCCTCACTGGATGTTTTCTGTCTATTACACACTAGACTAAATCTGGACCCCAGAATGCATTTTTTTTATTTGCACTTGTGGAAAGTTGTTGACATAGACATAGTCAGCCAAGGCATTCAAAATGTATCCAAACCTTATTTAAAGTAAACCTTTGGAATTCTACACTAGAGCACAGAGCACTGGCACTGACAAAAGAGTGACTGCAATATGGTGGGTGATTACTTTAGAATGCTGTAGTAGCATTATCTTAATAAGGGAACTGTGGGTTGCATTGACTGCTTGCCAGGAACCTGAGGGCTATGTCTAATTTGCATTAAATGGAGCACATTGTAGCCACCCTCATCCTTTAATACAAAGGTGTGTCCCTTAATGACTGCAGGTCTCAACATGCAGTGATCCACTTTAATCCAAGCAGGCAGGCCAGGAACGATAGAATCTCTGCAGTCTGCATATCCATGTTAAAGATGAAAATGATAGCAAGTCTCTTTTTGGCTACAGTGGTTGTGGACATACTCATGCTAAACATAAAGTTAAAAAGAGTGCAGCCAGTATAATTAACTTCTATCTTGCAGAAGTTCAAAAAGAGAACTTTTTCACTACCATTCTGTTTTCCTCGTCTGCTCAACAGCCATTTCAGTCATTGGTGGTTAATGTGGAAATTAAAGGGGAGAATGATTGTCATAGCAGCATATTGACATCTAGGGGTTATTTTATATACTAAACTGCTGAAATTGCTGACAAAATGATCAAACAAGACTTTGTGTTTGTAAATGAGCATTAGAAACTCATAGCAACATTTTAATGATATCAAATGATCAAATAATTTAATTCTGTACAGTTGAAGTTCTCTGTCTTTCTGTAGACATAAATAATTTCACCTCCTTACTTTTATGAGTAGATTAGTGTTTTATGTGCACAGAGTTGTTTTGACAAAGATTCATTTAGGATTTATTCAACAAATCATACTGAGGAGTAAAATGAATGAATCATGAAAAGATTCAGTTCAGCCATGCTCATTTTTCAGTCTGTAAATAATAATAATAATGTTTCAACTCCATATAGAGTCACTTGCCAAAAGCTTCAGCTCAGGATCAGGCATCTCCTTTTGGTACCAATTACTATATAAGTATTGTCTAGTAGCTGCTTGCATTATTATAAGGTTTTTCAGTCATTGATACCCTGAAGAATATGCACATTTAACACTCTTCAACTGCTTTGTACACAACAGCATACTTCATTAGTGAATGAAAAGTCAAGGCAGATTTTTCATTTTCATTATGTACATAGTTATGTTCAGTCATCTTCAAAAGTGAAATATAAGCATATTTTAGTATATTCCTATAATTTTATTACTTTAATTATATCAGTTTTCTGATGGTAACCTCATATGACACCAACAAAGAATGTAGCTTTTCTTTACTCCTTTTTATTAACACTGAGCAGGTAAAATTTTAAAATTCTGGATTTTTAAATTTTTTATTCCATTTCATTTCATTACTTTTTGAATGCTACAATTAGGAAAAGGGTATTCTGAAAGGTAAACAGTACCACAAAATGAGTGCATCTACACATGCCGTTAAGGCGATGTGATAAACGCCAGCACATTTCATGCTGGAGTCCGGTTTTCCCAGGCACAGCATCTGCATGTGCATCCAGGACCACAGCAGTTTGAGCCTGGACGGAGCAGCCCCAGGCTGGCAGTGGGCCTGGGGGGTCAGCCCCGGGCTCCACGTGGCAGCATCGGGTGGTGTTTGGGTTGACTGGGGCATGAGGGTGCTAAAATGCAGAGCTAGGCAGCAGGCAGCCCCCCACTTTAGCACCTTCATGTCCCAGCCATCTTCTGTCACCTTCTATACATGCATTTCAGTGAACTTAAGTACTCTGCTGTCAGATAGTACTGTCCCCAACAGTACTATCTGACAGCAGAGTTAATTAATTTACGTCACCCTAATATGGGTGCACATGTAAATGGTGATGCTTTACTGTGGAACTAATTAGTCAACTCTGCAGTAAAGCACACAAGTGGCTGCACCCCGTATCTTTTAATTTAGTTTTCATACAGACTTTTAGCACCAGAGAAAATTGCACTAGGTGACTTGAACAACTTGTGAAACTAAGAATTAGTAATACTGGTTACACTAGTTTAGGACACCTTGAAGTTTTGTGTCTTTGGGCTTCTCCTCAAAATTCACCAGTTTCTAGTATTCAGTACCAATATCTGGTCTGTCTAATGTGCCAGATTCTGTGAGTGGTAACCAACAATCACTAACACGGCAAAGAAATGAAAAGCATTGGTTCTATTAAGCGAACTTATTAAAAAACAATTTTAAAAAACTTTATTTATTATTCAACCATCCTTAGTTTGAGGGTTTTTCCAGAGCTAGCTAGTGTTGCTTGATTGATTCCCCCATTCTGTTCTCTTCTCTGTGTCCTTTATCCACACTCGTTTCTTTCTTCCCCGCCTCATCCTTCTTTCCAAACATCCATGAATGATTATCTTCTCTAACCACAAGTCCCAAGCATTTTATCTTCCTTCTCTTAATGGCGTTGATAAGGTATTTTGTTACAGTCTTCTCCAACACCCCATCAGATTTTTTTGCTCTCGTGGAATTCTCAATACTTTTGGATAAGACTGTGTTTCATACATTTCTAATATCTGAATTCTCTGTTTTTCAGTGTCTATAAAAAAACACAGCTAGTACATTTACAAGCAGTTACTTTTTTAGATGTACTTATAGAGCATGGAAGCAGAGCATTAGGGTTTGGTCCGGGCTCCAGAGGCATGAGTTTGAGCCTTTCTCAAGTCTCATGCTGAAGGCTGCACCCAGTTGGCCCCGCTGTAAATGGGTGCCTGGTCAAAGGCTGCAGGGGTTTAGGTTGTAGCCGTGTTGGTCTAAGGACATAGGCAGACAAGGTTCCTTGGGTGAATTTGATATCTTTTATGAGACCAACCCAAATGGTTGGAGAATAGTTATTAAGCAAGCTTTCGGGTTCAAAAACCCTTCGTCAGGCTAAGGAAGCTTCAGCAGTCGGTGTGTGCTCTTCCTGGATGGAATGAAAAGTAAACAAGCCAGGGGCGTCAAAGGCTGGGGAGTCAAAAGTGAAAGCCAACTTCAGTGCTAGCCAGACCGCTCCCTTTAGTTCTGTTGGTGACAGAAGCTGGAGTGTCTTAACCACGGTAGCCCACTGACAGCGGTGCAACTAAGGCAGGGCAAACGGGACCAATTTGGGAGAGCAAAAAAAGAAAAAGTGGCTGCTACCGGCATCTGGGCAATTGTAGTTGTAATCACGGCAGCAACTAGAAGTCAGTGCTTCCCCTGTGCCCCTGGCACTTACCTGCATCCCTGCACTGCTGCCCAATGGGCCCTTTAGGATTAGGCAAACCATGCCTAACTGCTAGAGTAATTTATTCTATGTTGTAATTAGTTGTGCCATGCCTTACTCTATCAGATTATTCACAGGGATGGCATTTATTGCTGATATATTAAAGTGGCATTCAAAATGTTTGGGAGTTGATACAGTTTTAAAGAGCATTTCATTTCTGGTTCCTGTGATCTTTCTGTAAGGTTATGAGGATTGTAGGGGTTTGGGGTAAATCACCTGGCATATTTAAGGTATAAATATTATAGTTCTTATCTCAAACTAAACTCACAATTTGAGTGAGAATAGATAAATAAATAAATGCAATTCTATTTCAGTGATAGAACTTCAAACTTCACTTCCAATATAGATTTGTAAATCTGCTGTATCACATTTCAGCACTGTTGGAAAAAATAAGATGGCTGCTATTGAAAAGGAAATATGTCTTTTCCAGTTCATATGTGATAATTCCATAAGGATACATTTTAGCATACTGGACAGCAGATCATATTTATGTAAGACAACTGAAGATGTAATTCTACCAGTTGGCATCCTAGACGTCTTTGCAAGTAAAATATGTTTTAAAGACAATAGGCCAAATTGCTCCCTAGCGTTAGATCCATTGAAGCCCTCTGGTTTGATGCCCCAGATAACCAAATATGAACACTGTTATAAAAAAAAGAGCTTGGAAACATTTGGAATTTGATATGGACAACTCTGAGTTAGGATGATATCTGAAAATATTGGCTGGATGTAATTGTTACATTTAAAATATTTGCCTAGATTTGCTTAATGGTTTATGCCAGTTTCAGAGGACACAGATACTCTTGAAGGGGGAATCTATTATGGAAAGAAATTATAACTTGGGAAAGCGGCTGTTGTCTCCCTTGTTGCAAGGGGCAGTGCCAACCAGGAAAGCAGAAGTCCTGTCATCTAATCACTGGAGAGTGTATTGACTCGCCTTCCCACCTTCAAACCTCCTAAGGAACACCCTTGGGAAATAAAGTTCTCTGCCTCCTCACACGCCCTGCGGGAACCATAAGATCCTCCCTCAAGCAGCTTCAGCTAATCTTGTTTACTAGATAGTCATCATTTTAGAAAATGGTTTCCATAGAGGATTTCTTTTTGTTTTACATTATAATGATGCAATGCTTGTGGATGCCCTAAGGTGTGATCACCCTGTGAGAGGTCACTTTAAGGCCAGTACCACACCCAACATGCAGTACTATCATGTATGATCAGTACACACAGTTGTTCCCTATTGCTTAAATTTGGAGAGGTGTATCAGTCTTTGTCAACAAATTTCACTGTTTTGGAGATATTGGAATAAATATTTCTTGAGCTAAACAGAGTAGCTCAGAGCCTTATATTAATGTGGCACCAGAAGCACTTCACTAGTGCTGAAATGCAGCTGCCTCAGTACTGGAGCATGGCAGCCATTTAACAATTTAACAACACTCCACAGTGTTTAGGAAAGGAAGTTAATATGCTATAATCTTTTCTTTTTTTTTACCAAAAATGGTAATTTGCAATTCTTCAAATTATTCCTGGGTCCAACATACATATTAGGAGAAAGGGGATGACTGAATACATTGGGATAGGTCCTTATTTTACACTGGTGTCATTTGGTGTCAATTAAACAGTTGTAGCTGCATAAAATCAGAATCAAGCCCCTAAGATAGCATTCATGCATAGAACTCAGATATGATTGGCACCAAACTCTTTAAGAGCCATTTTTCTCCCATTTGCAAAGCAAAGCTCTAAGGAGAGTTGTTTATTATTATTATTACTAGTATTGTTGTTGTTAAAGGGACTGCAAACCCAAGAGGGGTTATGAAAGGGTAGAATAGCAGCTGAAGGTACAGTATAATTTTTGTGCCTGTGCTTTAGCTAAAAAAACACATTGATTGACAGTATAAACCACAGTCGCCACAAAAAACTCATGATATGCTCCAGTTATTTTAATTTTTCCCAGCTCTTCCCTCTTACCTTTCAAATGTTGTCGTCTTTTCAGCTGCCAGCAGTAACAACCTTAGAGAAACACCATAAAAACCTACCTCCTCTCAATGCCTATGCCGAACACTGACAAACAGTTTTTTGAGTACTTCAAATATTACTTGGCATAAGCTTATGAATACTAACAGCATAATGTTTAGTGGCAGCAACAGACTAAGTTGTGGCCAAAAACATATTTTTTAGGTCAGGACCTAAAAGAAAAGCCTAATGAAATTATAAAAATGTGTACTAACGTTCAGGCATCATGAGTAATGGCAGTAACCAATAGTTCTATGAAACATGAATGTTACTGTATGTGCCTTATGTGTTGTGACTTTATGGAAAATTACAAACTTAGTTTTATGAAGGCATGTCACCAATTCTTTCACTATTACGACATAAAAGTCTGAATGACATCTTCATTTATCATTAAAATAGTTATGTATTTTATATAATATGAACATTATAACAGAGCCAGAATTCTGTTATAACAGTATTAAAATCTCTGACACCTTACACAGAAATGGCTTGATTTTAAGATGCAAGGTAGCTGCTATATTATGCGGGTAGGCAAATCCATTTAGTAGTTCCAGCTAGGATATAAGGAGAATATAGGGTTAGGTAGAGCAGAGATATTACTGAGTAAGACTTAATGTGACTTCCAGGGAGAATGCAAACCCAGTGCAGATCAATGTATGGGTTATTATTTACCAGTTAGGGTAAACTAGGGAAGTTTTGGATGCTGCTGTGCTGAGAGACAGTGGGGTGGGACTCTGTCCTATTTCTACACATGCATGTAAAATCAGAAAATTATTAAAACAAGATACGACTCTGTAGATATATATACTCTTTTCTTGGCCTTCACCATAATGTAGCTGAAGTTTTTGCCATGCTTATTTTTGAAGCTATAAAAAGAGTAGCGGGGAAAAGATTATGAAAGAGTTCTGGTGTGTATTGTAGAATTGGAATCAAATTCTCAGTTAACATGTTGTTAAAGCTAGATAGGGAAGTACGAAGGCAAAGTTTGATTTGTAAGTTGTTGCCTATGAAAGCTCATGCCTTCTGAATCCATTAGTCTCTAAGGTCCCTACGCTGCCTCTTACCATTTAAGAAATTAATTTATATTGTCGCCTCCCGGTTTCCAATTTTGTGTTCTAACTTCATTATGGTGACTTTTGTTCAATCAAAAATTTCAACACAATGAGTGAAGGATAAGATGTCCTGACCTCTGCTCTGGAAGTTCTTTATATCATAGTTAGAATACATAAGAGCCTGTAGCGCCTTTTACAGCTGTGACCGTCTAGTGGCTTAGAGGGAGGCAGAACATATCATAGAAGGAGTCTATACTTCTGCCCGTTTGTCAGAACTAACCAAGATAGGCCAACTATCCCTGTAAATGCTTCTGTCCCCCTAGGATCTCTGGTCAGGTAAGAGGTGAAGAGACGAGATTGGGTCAGTCCCTTCTGGTACAGTTTTGGCCACAGTCTCAGAAGACTGGCAGTGACCAGAATGTAGGACGAGCACAAAAATCACCTTGGCAAGCAAAACTACAGTCACTGCAGCACCTCAGTACCCCACAAGGTGCTAGACAAATAGGGGAAGCTGTGCCGGGGAGGGGATACGTTTGGAGCAACCCTAGGAACTAGGCATTCCAATTCTGCAGGGATCTCTAAAAGAAAAAGTGATTGTGTTTTTGTAACTGACAACATTGTTAGGAATTTGGCAGGGAGCCATGAAGGTGTGCATCAGCTCGTTAAAATGATGGAAGGCCATTGTAGAAAAAGAGCTTTGATTCTCCTGTCAGCCTTGAAAAAAGATTAGAGTTGTGAGTTGCACAACCCTTCTCTGATGCCACTGAGGGAAAGGGTGAGGCTTGGGGTGAGAAGCTGGTCACATCATCTTTACAGACACAGCAGAGGAGGACTGGAATGTAAAACAAGAACCTGAGCATCTGTTCTTGTATTGTATTAAAAAGACAGGAGTTTGATGGCACCTGCTTAAATAACATTTGCAAAATAGCTTCATTCACAGCTCCTGTACTTCAGGCTCTGTAACTTTCAGAAACACTTGTCTTTTCAGTTGAATATTCAGTGCTTGGGTTCTGTCCAAAGACAAATTTCATTAAGCAGAATCCTTTGTGCTCTTTTTCCCCCCTCAAGTTTGGTGAGGGCAGGGGAAAAGCACCATTTTCCATGTTTGAATAACTAAACCATAGCATTTTGACACAGCTAAAGAAAAATGGCCAGAGGCTGGGACCCGGTATTGATATAAGTCTTTACTGATGCCAAACACATTTAATTTGTTTGGGAGAAAAATACTGGTTTTGAAACACTATTTGAAAAATTGTGTTCTGCTGGTGCAGGGAAGTAGATTTATGTCTCAGGTGGTCCCTCCAATGTAGAAATACTGCTACCTTGTGTACAGCTGATAGAGTGCTCAGTAGGGCTAGGGACAGAGATTCAAAAAGCCTGAGCCTGAATTGATTCAATCTTTGCAGGTTAGTCAACTGGTATGCAAGTGCACAGACATTCCCTCTGGATTGAGGAAATGCAAGCATATGCCTGCAGTGGCTAAGGCTAGAAACCAGGGGGTGCTAGAGCAGCCCTCCCTTCCCTTCCATAATGCTGTGCTGAGGGGGGGCATGGCCAGGCCCCAGCAGGACCTCTGATTAGGGAGGGGTTTAAACCCCCACCCTCCCTGCACAATCCCAGGATTTTCCCCACTTGCTGCTCAAGGTGTGGGAGTGTTGCCAGCCCCCAGCTAACACTCTGAGGCAAAGCGGAGGGGTGTGCATTGCTGGCATCTGTTGATGATACTGAGCTTTTCAATCTCCCTTTCCCTGCTTCTTCATACTGCCTGCAAACATGACAGGCGAGAGAGCCAGCAGGGAGCTGATAATACAGCATTTATCAGCCCGTCAAAAAAACAAAAGCCTCTCTCATTAGTTCAAGCTCTTCTTAACAGCTTTTTCCAAGGAAGGAATGGAGGAACATTACCAGCTGACTTGTTGATTAGCTTCAAAAAAGCTCTAAGTGGACACTGTCCTGTCTGCTTTTGTCCTATCTGCCTTTGTCCTGCCCCAGTGAAATCTCACACACACACACACACACACACACACACACACACACACACACACATATCCCCCTCTCTCTCAACATTAGGAAGCATACTACATGCTAGCTGGGGTCCATGCTATAGGAGATGGGAGGGAAAGAAGGAGGGGTGGGGCGGGGAGAAGCTGTGCCTGCTCTGGCTAGGAAGCAGAGGGGCAGGGGCAGGGCTCCAGACACCCCAGCCCAGCCCAATGCTGCAAAGTATCTGGGATGCTGGCGGTCCCTGGTTTAACTTAAATCAGGAAGGGGGTCTGGGACAGGCATTGCATAAACCGGTTTGATCCAAATTAGTTAAGTCTGACACTACATGCAACCAGGTTTATCTTAAACCAGTTTCAGCCATTTTGAACTGGCTTATGTGCACTGAACTTATGTTCTGATACAGGTTTAAACCAGTTTCTGTTCACTTAAACCAGTTTATGTGTAATGTCTGTCCCTAGCTCAAAGGCCTAGTTGAAAGACAGTTGTAGTTAGTTGCAGGCTGTTGATTTCAGTGGGCTTTGGATGATTCCTGTAGCAGAGAGTACACTTGTTGTTTCAAATAAACCCTCAAGGTCTTCTGGCAAGGATTTTTAGCCAGTCTCCTCTTGTGTGGCAAAATGAACAGGTAGCAGTCAAAATGCAGACTTTTCTGATTACTTATTTTACTGAGATTCACAACAAGTAAAGATAATCTGTCACAGTAATTGCTTTCAGTAGTGGGTCTTTCAGTGCTGTTACATTGCTGTAAAACTCCTAGTATCTTCTGTGTAGCCTAGTGGCTGGACCCAGGGTTTTTCCTCCAGGCTCTGACACTAGCTTACTATGTAACTCTGAAAGAGTTGCTTATCTTTCTAGATCCCTGACTCCCTATAATCACCTATGGAAAACAATTTCCTGACAAGTGGTACACAAGTACAAGAAATTATATTATTAATATTATTACCAGAACTGTTAACTTGACATTATTGAAGCAGAAGCCTGGTCATGTCAGAAAGAATAAAACAGAGGAAGAGAATGGTGTGTCTGCCTGAATGGGATCAGAAAATTTTATATCCTCCCTGCTGTCAATCATAATTAACATTATTTGATGACAATACTGTTGCATTGTTTTGGTAATCTTCCAGGTGTCTTTTCTTGCACTCATGAATATCAGTAGCTGTTGCATAAATAACTATTTATATATAACCTGTCAGGGGTGTCAAACTCACCTTGTGCCCCAGCCCGGATCTGGACCGCAGGCCTTTTTGCAGTCTGTATTGTGCCCAGGACACTAAGAAGCTGTGGTGTCAGCAGCGGCAGCTCTGGCTTCTACCCAGAGCACATAGCAGCTGCAGTGGCATCTCTGACTTTGACCCAGGGCACATGGCAGCAGCTCCAGCCCCTGCCAGGTGCCCTGTACCAGAGCCGGAGCTGCTGCTGCCACTGCTGTCACTGTGTGCCTTATGCCACAGCAGCAGCAATTCTAATTGCACAGCTCCAATGTGGGGCATGTGCAAAAGCCAGCAGCCAAAGAGATGGGGCTATGGTAGTATAGATAGAGAGCGACTGGAGCTTTGTTAGTCCACGCTCACCCTCCTGCCATCAATTGCCTTGACCACCAGGGCCAAAGGGCCCCTGATTCTATGGCAGGCCACTGCCCAGCCACACTAGTAATCTGGTGGACCAGATAAGTGGCTCCATGAGCCGCACCCAGCCCCAAAATGTATGTTTGACACCCCTGCACGTCATCAGTTCATACCAGTTGACATTTTTATTGTGATGCAAGTTACAATTGAGTAGTTATCTGATAGGTCATCTGGTTTTTATGGTGCCTGATGAGAAATATAGCTGTCATATATAAGGAATTCCCATCATAAAACCCAGTGCTCTCATTTCAGTATCTGAATGAATTCCGCCTCAGGTGCTGATTGTGCTAATAAACACTGAGGAGTGATTTTCCCCATTTGCTTCCCCTCCTTCCATTTATGTACTGACATATTTCTTACGTACCGTTCTCAGACAGCTGATGCTATCAGTGCTTGCCATCAGGGTGCTATCAGAGATCCACAGTAGGTAGTGAGCGCAGCTGGAATGTGCCTGTGAAAAGGTCTGGAGGGATGGTAAGATATTATTTACCTGAAGTAGTGTCTCAGCAGAGAGTTAATTCCTTGGAACACTATCCATAATGGAGCAAACCCATTCAAGCCACAGAACTGTCGCAGGTCCTAAGCAGAGCTTACAATATTCAATTTATGTAAAAAGTTTCTTCTGTGTAAGAAGACTGTGGGAATGTTGTATGTTGAGATCAAGACACAATGTCACCATAAACTGGAGCTGTTATCCATTATGTTTAGGATTTTGGGTATAATTTTCATCGAGGTGAATAGGAGAGGAAACTAAACATCAAACATGAGGACTGAGCCAAAAGTGAAAATTCCCCTCTTGGATTCACTCTCCAGATCTCACCCTGTGTTTGGAACAGGCTGCTTGTCTGAAAGTGCTGACAAGCACCACTGCACGCAGTGTTTGATTTAACATTGTTTTACAGTCTTCCAAAGAAAGTGTGTTGCCTTTGTATCCACATGCCTTTGATGTTCATGATGGTGCATCCCCAAAAGATGGTGTGGTTTAGCTGAAATTGTCTACTTCTCACAAAAAAGAATTAATGATTCCTATACTACTGTCTGAAAAGGTGGATCTGGAGCCAATTTAATGAGCGTAAGTTACAACTGACTTTGGAAGCAATAACTTACACTTCTGAGCTTCCTCAGATGGATAGCCAAGGAGCTGTCTGACTGCATGTGTTTTTACACATCTTTTAGCTAAATTTGAAATCCAAGTACAAAATTCAGTACTTTGATATATCAAATAGATTTGTGACCCTCCCAGAAGAATGTCAGGTCCATAAACCAATGACTGTGTCACCTGGATTCATAAACATAGGGTTTTTTTCATCTGTGGCAGATACAGTCACCTGAATTATAGTCATTATTAATCTTAAATAATGAACCCAGGTCTCATTTGCCTCCATCTTTGCAAATGACACTCTCATGGACCCAGAGGGACAGACTTCCCTCTTCAGCTCCCTCTGTGCAAAAACGAAGTTTATTTCCTACCTATGGGGACTTTTTACCATCTTGTACCATCTACACTTTTCCCAGAGCCTGATGAAGGGACTTTAATCCTGACAGCTTGCAGAAAAGGACAGTTTTCTTGCCATTTTCCAGTTGGTCTAATAAAAGGTATCATTTTGGAACCACGAGTTCTATTTTTTTGTATGTCTTTTTGTCTCAGACCAACACGGCTAACAAGTACACCTCTTTGCAAATGAGGCACTCACTTAACTGGAAAGCTGAGAAGTAGAAATAGCCAAACTAACACTATAGCTTGTACGAGGAAATGGACAAGCGTTGAGTATGTTTGTGTTTGTCAAGGTTGGAAAACTTTCAGGTCAGGGGCTATGGAACTGAAGGTAAGATCATGGTGAAGTGAAGAGCAGACTCATTTGGTAAATGTGAAAGAGGAGAATGAGTCTGATAGCAAAATACCAATGGAAAGAGAGAGTCTAACCAGAATGCACTGGGGAATGGCCAAGAGCAGCCAATATAGCGGAAAAATGGTTGAAAAGATCTGTATCTTCTGCTGGCACTTGTGAACAATCTCCCCTTCACTTCAATTGATTTTGCATCAAGCAAGAGGAAGAACACATGAAGGAGATTACAGAGAATAGGAAGTAAGACAGATACAAGATAATATATGCTCTGGCAATCAGGACTTGAACCTTCTGGGGTGGTAACATAAATGGAGAGTGTTGAGAATTAATGTGAGGAAGTACCTGCCTATTTTATCTTTTCTTTTAAACTCAGCCCTTACTTGGTCATGCTCCCATTGATTTCAGTAGGAGCTTGCCCAAATGGTTTGTCTGCTTATGTGAGAACCCCCAGAAAATAGCAATTGCTTATGTGAAAAAGTCAGACACATTGGACAGAAGAGTGAATTGCTGGAGCATCAGATAGGTCTGTTTACAACATGTAGACAAAATTTTCAGTATTGGCTATGCCTGGAAGCACCTGGAAAAATGGATTCTTTTCAAAGATGCCGAAAATCCACAGCTCTTACCAATTGGTGGAAACGTCTCCACTTGAAAAAATCAAGCCAGTTTTAGCTAGGTGTATAACTATCAATTGAAATGTTTCACTTTCAGCACCAAAGCCTGCAAATATTAGCCTGTGCAAATTGAGGCAGTCCTTTCTATGCTGCTTTGTCTGGTCATACATCACATGTAGTACTTTGAGATTTCCAATGATCTTATTTTCCTTATCTAGGGACAGATTCTCTGCATTCCGTGCATGCATGCTTTTAACATGAGCCTTCACTACATTGTACCTTGTTTAATCGACACTACTGCAAATCAGAGGCATAGATAGCTATTTTGTTGCGGTGGACAGAGTGGGAGGAAGGAGGGATGTGCTGAGCCCTGTAGAACAGGCTTGTCCAACATGTGGCCCACCAAGGCATTTTCTGTGGCCTGCAGTGCTGCGATGGGAAACAAAACTAAACACGATTTACTTTTGTTCCCACCCCTTGTCCCTCCCCCAGCCCCTCAGCAGCTTCCTAATGGCTGCTGAAGGGCTGGGGAAGGGACAAGGTTCCCACATGCACCGCGTCAGCTTGACGTTGCCGACACGGTGCGTGTGGGAAGAGGAGTAGCCATGTGCCACTCAGGACAGGATGAACCCTGTCGGAGCAGCAGGGGGCTCAGCCGCAGTTTCCCCCTACCTGCGCTGGTCAGTCCCGAGCGGCACACGGCTCCACCGCCGCCTCTGCTGGCTGGTGCTGACCCAGGCAGATCTGTCCCATCCGGAGCAGCATGCAGCTGAAGCCAGATTCCCACATGCTGCTGGGGACGGGAGGAAACCGGCCAGGTCGGCACCAGCCAGCAGAAGTGGTGGTGGAGCCATGTGCCGCTTGGGACTGACCGGTGCAGGCAGGGGGAAAATGCAGCTGAGCCCCTGCTCCTCCGGCCGAGCTCATCCCGCCCCAAGCAGCACATGGCTACTCCTCTTCCCACACGCACCGCGTTGGCAACGTCAAGCATTGGCACACCCTCTAACTTGACACCCAGGGCTGGTGTCCCACTCACCTATCACTAATTGCTGCAAAGTATGTGCAGGATGAGTATTAAACACTGACTAATCAATATGTTAACAGCTGACATGGTGCTCATGTCTGTAAGGTTCAAGTTCTATGCACCTAATTTTTCCATGAACATTATCATGACTGATCACACAGTTCACACACACTGCTCTCAATAGTGACTGCCCAGGCAGATGGCCAGTTAATTGTCTAGCACAGGGGTCAACAAACCCCAGCACGTGCCGAGCACGGCACATAAGACCATTTTGCTCAGCGCACCACCACCACCCTGGGGTCTAGGCAGCTGCTGCCAGCCATGAAGCCCAGGCTGCTCCCAGCAGGAGGCAGATGCAAGCCCTGCTGCAAGCAGACCAGGCTCTGTGGTTGGCAGTTCTGCCACAGAGCAGAGCTCTGCAGCTACACAGAGCTCTGTACAGAGCTACACAGAGCTCTGTGCAGAGCTCTGCAGCTACACAGAGATTGGGCCAGCTGCAGTCAGGAGGCTGAAAACATCTGCTCTGGGCTCCGGCATTAGCTCCATACTGGCGGATGCACGTGCGCCTCGGAACGGACGGTGTGAGAGGGGCCTGAGGCAGCACAACCCCAGCTTCTCCCCCACTGCCGGCACAGAGCTGATGACTGGGCTCCACAGCCCGGCACAGCTGTTTGTAGCCAGCCTGGGCTCTGGGCAGCTGCAGCAAGCAGCAGGCAGGCTGCAAACAGCCCTGCCTGGCTCCACAGCCCCAGCATCAGCTCCATGCTAGTGGCGATTGCACGTGCACCTCAGAGCAGACAGCAGGAGGGCTGTGCTGCCTCAGGCCCTATCCCCACCATCCACTCCGAGGCGCACAAGC
>NW_005842023.1:2124944-2150538 GCF_000455745.1 Alligator sinensis | reverse complement strand
GAGCGTGGACCAGCTGTTTGCACCCTCCGGGCTGCAGCCAGCCCAGGCTCTGGTAGCTGCTGCCAACCACAGAGCCTAGGCTGCTTGCAGTAGGGCTTGCAGCTGAGCCCACCTGACTCCCACCGGCTCTGAGCCCAGCCCCGGCCCAGCTCCCCCACCAGGATGAGGCTGGCCCTGACCCTTGCCAGGAGCACCACACCTTTTGCAGGCTTAGCTGTGCAGGGTGGGTGGGTGGTTGGGCTGATGGGCAGGCTCCAGGTCAGGGCCTCAGCCAGCAGCGCTGCAGCCCAGGGGGCTGGCTCCTGGGGAAGCACAGGGGCTCTGGCGGGACCAGGGCATTGTTGGGTTGGACTTTATCCAGTGGTCCAAGAGCCCAGCTCCATATGGCTGCGCAGCTGGTTCTGTGCATTTGTCTGCCTCTGTCTGGTTCTGTGTGTGTGTGCATATATGTGTCCAGTTCCAGATGTTTGTGTGCATGTGTCTGTTCTGGGTGTGTTCTGGTTTTCTGTGTTTGTGCACGTGGTACTCTGTGTGCGTGTGTGTGTCTGGTTCTCTCTCTGTTCTCCTTTTTCTTTCTCTCTCTCCTCTTTCTCTTATTTGTCTCTTTTTTTCTCTCTATCATTGCAACATGCTTAACAGAAAAGGAATACACAACAACAAAGACAACATTTATAATTATTAAATATACTAATATGCAGTGCATCTTGCCATGTCCACCCCTTCCCCACTGCCCCCATTTTGTTTTTCTGGCATGTCGACACTCCGGCACCTTCCAAGGTAGACATTGTGGGGTTTTTGGCACTGTGGCCAAAAAACGTTGCCTACCCCTGGTCTAGCAGGTCATTGTCATGTGCTCTTAACACAACTGCATGCTCAGTTGTGATAATGTATGTACAAAATAAACGAGCAAATGCACGCCTGGAATTATTAAAATCTCTCACAAAATGTCCATTGGAATTGTTCTGCTGTTTCACATGAATTGGAATAGAGCTGAGTAGGAAATTGTTCTTAAATTAAATGAAATGGGGCACATAAGTAGATGCAAGAAAGGCATCATTTCTGTATTGATCTGATTGTGGTTTGAATATTGACCCTGTTTGGCAGAAGCACACATCTGTAAACCAAGCAACCTCCAAGCAGTTCTACCAATGCCAGTCTGTGTGGGCAACCAGAGAGCAAAATAAGCTACATCCTCCCAGTCTTGAATAAAGATCGTCTTAAATTTTGCATTTAAACACCTTGCTCTTTTTATCTAAGATCATGGGGAGGACCTAGTCATTGCCTGAAGCAATTAAGAATCAGGCTGTAGCTGCTGAGAGAACATCTTAGTCTCTGTTTCTCTCATTTGCAGGTTGCTTTTCCATCAGTTCCAATATGCCCTTTTTTCCCCTTCTGCAGACTTATTTGCCTTAAAGGACTTGTTGAGGGAAAGAATCAAATTTGCACATCTGAGGAAGGGAGGGAGGTGTCCCAGAAGCTCTCTGGGATTTTTTTTTTTCATGAGTAATTTATGACCTGCAGTTTAATTACTCACGTTTTCCTAACCTGTGTGACAAGCTGAGCTGAAGAGGAAGAGAAATGATGAAGCCACAGAAATGCCAACCACTACCTACGTGCCGCAGCAGGCATAAAGCAGCACGACCATGAAGTGGTGGTGCAGGTTGTGATCAGATCCAAGCTCCTTTTTCAAATGGATCACAACTCTGACTCTAATTGTCCTAATAAATTATTCCAAAAGACCAGGAAGCAGTGAGGAGCCACCCTTCTCCACCCCCTTTCTAATTGCTGCTTGTACAGAATAAGTTTGTGATACTTGCTGATATATCCTATTTATTCAGAATACTAAACATCCATAATGAATTTAATTGATCTTTGAAACTAAACTGCCAAGCACATCTGTCAGGCTTGTAAAATCATTTTCTTTAATTTATTTGTTTCTCATTCTACAATTTTAGTCCTTATATTTTCAAAACAGACCTTAAGACCCCCAAGGTTTAGTGACTTTCCTTTCATATACAGTATGCCAGTAGGTTGTTAAACTGAATTAGAAGCTATCGTAGCATTTTGGTTTGGGGTTCTTTTGTTCCACAAGTTACCAAAGACTGTGGGTTGCTACATGTTGTAATCTTCAGTGTGCGCTGCTTAGTGCAGGGTCGTTGAAAAGGTGGAACATCTTCAAACAAAAAGTTATCTTAAAATATTTAAAGAAATTGCTTTGGGTATAACGCAATTTTGTAAGTAGCTCTGCAGTCAGCTTTTTAAAGAGCTGTACATGTTTTAAATATTTTGATATTTGTTGTATTTTTCTAAAAAACCTTGAAGGCCTTCCATATTAATTTTTTTAAAAGGTATAGATCATTGATATGATATGGAGTGGCAATAAGATGGTAGTGGTGGAAACTGTTTTTCCCTAAACCATAGCATGAAACATAACGAAGGGTCTTTTGCAGCCAATGAGAGACAGGATTACTGACAGAATAGAGTGACACTGAATTCTGCTCAGTATTATGATGTCCAATTTTACCTCTGCTATAAAAGTCATAATAATCCTCCTCAAAAAATAATGTCCCCAAAACCTGAGCTTCTGGAACCTGTGATTAAATAGGAATCTTTCTTTTCTTTCTTTTGTTTTTTTGTTTGGTTTTTTTTAATGAGTTGCTGGACATTTCAATTGTGAAGAAAATCTTGAAAATATAAACCCTGAAAGATCAACTTTCAGCAGATTTGAAAATAAATGGTTCCTTATTTTTATCTCATTATTTTTAAGTGAATCTTTTGTGGATTTTTTATGATTTCTGCATACTTGGGGGTTTTGTGATATTTTTTTTTTAATGTCCAAAAAGTTACAACAGGAAGCAGGAAAATCTAGAAACTAAAAGCTGATGCTTTAGATGAGAGAGAGAAATCTAGGGAATGGAAAAAAATGGAGACAAGGTACTTACTATAGTAGAGGTAAAATAGAGCGTATGACCTGCAGAGCTGATGGAGGAGGAATGATTTTCTAAAGGCTACATCTTACTATGAGTTCACAAAGGAATAAGGAGGCATGTAATAGAGTCCAGAATTTGATCCAAAGTGATCTGAATACTTGGAGTGCTATATAGGTACTAAGATATATATCTTAATAATAAGAAAGTAGCATGGTACAGCAGATAATACTTGACTGAGCCAGTAGACCTGGGTCCTTTGCTCTGCTAATGACATGCTATATAAAGTTGATCAAGTCATACAGTTTGTCTGTGCCACAATTTCAGCCTTTGTAAAATGGAGGTGATAATTCTTCCCTGCATTTGGAAAATGTGCTGAGATGTATGAAAGATTAGTGCTGGGTATTTCTGTTGTTTTATTATATGGAATCTGTATCTTTTTTTCTGTCTTTCAGTTAGACCATTATTTAATACGCCAGCACTATCTTGCATTAGTAGTAATAGTTCTACTCTTGAGTCTTGCTCAGATTACTAACAGAGAACAGCTACCGAGATACTTATCTAGCCTGTTACTTCAGTTGATTCTTGGTTGCACTATTGCTACCTGGCACCCCTGCCATTCAACATTTTCTGTGTTGCACAATATTGCCCATGACATTAGAAATAGATATAATCAAGTAAGTCAAATTATAGGAATTAGAAGTGACATATACCAGAAAAAAGATATAAAACTTGGAAGTGTTCTGAGGAAGCATACGTTTGATATTGACAGCTTTTTGAAGGGTTGGTGGGGTGGGGAAGAACTGCCATTTATTACGTATTTGTGCAGTGTACAAAGGGACTCTCACCTAGCCTTTGTGTGTTACCACAATGTAAATGAAAAATATAGGGACAGCTGAATATCAGCCTGTTTGAAAAACAGTTCAGTCTTTAATTGTTATTTAAACATCTCAAAGGACTATCTATTCTCAAAAGAACTAAGTACTGCATGATGCATCTTGCATTTGGAATATCACACACGACAAGTTAGGGATATTTCGATCCCCTACTTACTGGTATATGTGGAGCCATGCAGAAAATGACTGTGGATTTTTTTAAATCCTGGTTTGGAAGAAGAATTTAGTAAATAGGGCAGGTCTATTAGAAAATGCTTACGTACTTGTCTCTCACTATAATACTCTTTCATATTTGACTGCTGCAGGGTGAAAACAATTTAGAATTTGTTGGTAACAGATCAAAAATTCCTTTCTTGTTTAATTGAAGGTGTTTAAGTGAAGGAGGTCATAGAAAGGACAGCTTTAAAGCTGTGGTATCTTCATTCAAGAGTACTGTGAAAAGGAGCAGAACATATGTGTGCTTTTAAAAGTGTATGTGTACACGCACATGCATGTGTACACATGGTGAGTGTGTGTTGCCAAATTTGTCAAAGTTATGCTTCTAGGCAACTTCTCTGAGCAGTAATAGTGGTTCTCGTGTATGCTTCTTTTGGACTTGCTTCCAGATACTGCAGTAGTTTTAGTCCTGTCAGCTTACTCACTCTGTGTAAGGGGCATGGCGTATTGCTTTTAAATCTCTGCAACAGTTTCAAGAAGACTGAGGGTGAAGGAATGAAGAAATTTGATCTTTGTATCATCTCAGAGGTTGGGACAAGTAAAAAGGAATAGGCTGGTGGCATAGGAAGAGAGGATCAGGGCAAAATGAGTCTGAGGTAAGAGACAGCAATGGGAGCAGAACAGCCCTAGCTAGAGGAGAAAAGGGGAACAAATCTAGCATCTCCTGGTGAGATGATAGGGTGGGAGGAAAGGAGAAATGGGATGGGCATAGGCATAGGAGAGGCAATGGTGAAGTGGAGAGATAGGGAGAAACACTGAATGTGGGATGATAGGGATGATGCTACCTTAAATAGGAGATTGGACTAGATGGGAGTCCTGAGGTCTCAACCTGCCGTATTTTTCTATTATTCAATGAGTCTAAAAGAAGAGAATAACATTATTTTAAAAAGTGAGAAATTAGGTTTTACAGGAGAATAAAATAATTTAGATATTTTAACAGAATGAAAAAATGAAACGACAAAGACAGTAACATACGGAATAAAGTGGAAAAGATGGGAAAAAAGAAGGACGTTTTATTTAACAGGAAAATACCTTTATTAGTGTTACTGAATCTGTGGTTTACTGGTAGTTTGGGTATTTTCTCAGGTTTTTTTTAATTAATTAATTTTAAAGAGAGAGTGAGGGAGAAAAACAGAAACATTTCCCAGTCCTTCCTGTCTCAGGGGTTTAGGCTGTCCCCTAGATCTGGCAACTTCTGTGCAATCTTTACCATCCCTCTTTTCATTCTCAAAAGCTGAAAGTTACATCTAGGAAACTGTTTTTATTATCAGTCTGGCAATATACAACAGTAAATCACAAAGCATTTTGTGAAAAATGAGTTTATTTTGCAAACTGCAACAATAGGACTCTCAGGTATTAATAAGTAAAAGCTTGAGTTGAATTTGAAGAGATGTGAGCTGAACTCACTGCATTACCCTTGTACAATATACACGTGCTAGCTGATTTGTGTCACAGACAAACAGATGTATTAAGTATATTGTTTACTGACTGTATCTTCATTATTTTATGTTCTGGAAGGGCTTCTTCTAAAACAAAAAATGCACTTGTTTGATTTACTTTATAAATGTGAAATCATACAGATGTAAAAGGGATGTTTCATTTTCTAGAATTAATATAAATTGAGTTTGAGGATAACATTATGAAACTCCATGTGCATTTAGACTGGGACATAAAAGGCACCAGTGTAGAATACCCAGGATGTCTTGAATGCTAGATAGATGGACAGAGACAACAATTGCCTTGCTAAAGCATTTTGGGATCCTTGCTGAAATGTAATGCTTAAGCTTGGTGTATCTGTTATCTGGAGTAGGGCTCTCTTGTGTTCAGATCAGGGTCCTGCAATACATTTTCCAAGATTCTAATTTTTTACTTTGAATTCAACATACTGGCATAATAGAACAACTCAGCCAACCATGAACATAACTACAACTGAGAGATATCCCCTTCTATTGAAATCAAGAGTTGAAAGTGCTTAGCTCTGAAAATCAGGTCCTGTCATGTGTAAGTGGCTTTTCTTTTTAAAAGATTAAGTTCTGGGCCCAGTTTTGCAGGTAGTTGAGCCTGCTCAGCTCAGAAGTCAGGAGGGAGGGAGGCCAAGGTGTCCATATACTATACTGATGAAATATCTTGCTCTTGGGATGCCCATGGATGCTCCAGCTTGCAACTGGCTAGTTGCAGTGGGTCATTCCTGCAGCTAGGGGTCACCACAGTGCAGCAGCACTTGGACCACACCCCAGGATCCCTGCCCTAGGACTGTGAAGGTGAGAGAGTGCAAGGAGGCAGCAATGCCATGTCTGCACTGCTGGAGGATTCCTTTCTTGCAATGGAAGTTCTCAAGTGCTTGCTCAACTCAAGTTTTACAGTGGCCAGGATCTGACCTTTTGTCCTTGGCAGTCTTATTTGGCTGAATCCATATTCAGAATAAAAATAAACATATTTAGAAGCAGGAAATACAGCAGCCTCCTATTGGGCAATGAATGAGTTTGCAGTGTTAAATATTGCTGCTTTGTTGCAAATACATACCTGCAAAGGGTTACTGTTTGTAGTGTCCTACTTGGACCGGCATTCTAAAGCTTTCATCAAAGTAAATCTGATTATTTTGCACATGGTTTTCCTGAAAGGATGTTATGATTTTCTAGATGTTTGGTGGCTGGTGATAAATTAGGCTTTTATGATGTCATGTGAAAGGCCACCACTTGGGCTTCCTACTCTATCAAGTGTGCTGAAGGATGCATTCAGGGCACGCTCCAAATGAATAATCCTCTCCTATCTTGTTTGACTTTTTAACTCTTTCATGGATTTCTTGCTTTATAGTGAGAGGTGTTCTGCAGAGAATAATGCAGCCTATTGCATCAGTTCCATGGAGATGTTTGCAGCACCCCTTTTTATGTACTCAGAGTGCCTCTAGTCTTGTAAAAGGAAGATTACTTCTGGGCACCTCCTGAGCCATAAGAATCCTGCCCTGCCTGTTTTTATCATCTGTTGAAAAGGGTTTCTGAATCTGGTATTTGTCAGTGATTAACTGAGATGCAGGGAGGCAAAAAGGGCCACTGTGAGATTTACAGAGAAGATGTATAAGAGGCTGCCTCAGAAACGGACGGTATTAGGGACAGTATCCCTGCTTTGTCCCAGACAAGGAATTGTGGCTCAAGGTGCTACAGGGTGACCCAAAAATGTACATACTGAGCAAGGAGCCATCTAGAACTAGCCAAAAGGAAACACAAAGCACAAGGGTGAGTTTGAACTTCTATCCCTGTCCAGTGCGTAGGCCCCTGAGTCACTGCAGGCAGGGGCCTCCCTCCACTCGCAATGCAGACCCCATAATTCTTTCCTGAACTAAGCCACCCCAACTGTTTTTTTGGAAGGAAATGTGCAGTGGCGATGCTGGTCTTTTCTGCATTAATAGTTGCAGCATTTGCTCAGAAAGCTGAAGACTTGGGTTCAATGTCCTCCTCAACCTGAGGATGTTCAAATCTACATCTCCTCCCTCCCAGGAGAATGCCCTAACCCCTAGACTAGGCTGTGGGGAGGAACTGTCTACCTCTCCAGTTAAAGCTGTGCCAATAGGCAGAAAGGAATGCAAGAGTCATGAGACCTAAAGAAGAATGTGCAAGTGGGCACATGGCTCTAGTCCAGTTACTATAAGCACACTTGACAGGGTGAGCAGTGGGCTACAATGGGACACGCGGGTCTGGGAGTCAGAGTTTTAGACACACGCCTTTCTTCTATATTTCCTATTGGCTGGCTTATGTGTCTCCCCACTCTCCCTCAATCTCCTCAAAGGACTGGCTAGCTGAATCCCATTCCAGACCCTTTAAGCTGTATGGAAAAGGTGTGTTTAAACTGGTATAAGGTTACACTCCAGGAACCAAGTGCAAATATCTCATCACACCTAAGTCCTTACAGGGACCTGGGCCTTATATATTTGGTCACTATTTTGTTGATAACTTAATGAAGCACATTTACAGAAAAATGCACGCCTGTCCATTTTTTTAATATGACCTTTTTTAGATATGTCTAATTTAATATATGCAAGTAGAGTCACTAGTTTTATTCACTTTAATAAAATCACTAGAGACCACATGCCCTGTAATGGTATAGAGCGTTACTCTGTAAATGGTAAATAGGGAGATATTCAACTGTTGCTTCATACTTCTTTACATATAAAATAATCTCAGTGTTGTAATGATTACTGTCTTCTTTCTGATACTTGCATGGCAATGATTTGTAAACCCGTGATGGTTATTATAATATTAAAATGGTTCTTAATTATTTTTTTGTGGTGAAGGAGGAGTGATGTTAGTGAGACAGCAGGAGCAGCTGAGAAGGTGGCCAATTCTCCCTTTCATCCTAGTATACAAATCAGTGTTGAAACCTGATCTTTTTATGTATGGGTTAGCACATTTATGCCCTTAGCAATTAGGTCAAAATTCCACTGCCATTGGGAAGTATAATTCTTACTGTGCAATTAATCACACTGAAATCAAACTGTTTTACAAATAGAGTAATTTGCTAAATAAATAAATACAAATAAAAATAAAAGCAAGATAGGAAAGGGGAATTTAAGCTTCAGATATAGCACAAAGGACCTTTTTGTAACAATTGTGGTTAAGGATTGAAGAGGTATCAACCACTTGCTCAAGTACCCTAATAAGTACTCTGCCTGGTGATGAGAGCTTACAGGTTCAGACCACAATTACCCAATATCTCATCCTTACTCAAGCAAAACTCCCATTGACTCCAAGAGTAAACATATGTACACAGCATTTGTTCCATGCTAGGATGAAATGCTGTGATATAATATAGCCCAATAAGAGACGAGCACATTGATTGATTAATTAAAAGATAATCTGGCATCTAGAACACTCTCCTGGTGTTAATTCTTTTCTTTTATGACAACCAGTCCCTCATTAGCCCATTGGGAAATAATTTATCCCTGAGGCTCCTACTGTTATTAAAGCTCACTAATTTCCCTAGAAACTTTGGATGACTTGATTTTGTTGAGAAGCTTACTTTTTCAGAAGCTTACTGTAGCCCAAAGATCTTTAATTCTTTGTACATATGTGGGGATAGGTGATGGATGGATACAGTACCAGAGCACGTGTATATGTCCACATCACTAAAGTCTAGTTCCCATTTAGAAAATAGAATACATATTTCAGTTAGGGGATGTGATTTTTTTTAACCTAAAAAGTTTCATCTATAGAAGCTGTAGTGTGGATGCTGCTTTTTTCCAGGAGAAAGGTAATTTATGGGTACTTTCCTTCCTATATGGAAATAACTAAATTGATATAGTTACTGTACGTGCATCCATTGTGGGGGGGGACATTGCAGTGAGTGATGGAGTATTATACCCCCTTTAATAGCCTTTTTGAGTGAGTTCTCCCTGTTGTAGTGCAGGGAGCAAAGACAGTGCATTGCAGATTGCAATGAAAATTTCAGTCTTCCACGCTAGGGAAACTTAACTTTTGCTCTATCACATATGTTAAATTTATATATATGCACATACAAAGGTAAACTTGTCCCATGTATTGGGTTTCTTTTTCCAAAATAATCATGACTCATACAAATGGCACGTATCGTATTGTGGATTTAATCCTACTCATCTTCCCAGGAATTCTCCCAGTTCTCTCCTTGGGCACCTGTTACACTTAAAGGGATCTAATTGTATAAACACTTCACCTGAGTCAACCGTGCCACCAGTTGTCATTATGTTTACAGACTCAAAGAAGTTGGCGCTGAAAGGCCCATCAGTTCATTTGATTTGTCTCCCTGTAAATGTAGACTTGTGCCCTGAGGTAAATTGCTATTAGGTGAAATCTTGGTGCCACAGAATTCCATAGAAATATTGCCACTAGTTTCAGTAAGGCTTCCTCTGATCCCATGAGGAGACTAGTCCATACTTAATATTGTCACCACCCAGGGCTGAAGAGTCCTTAAGGGTTAGCAGCTCTCTTTTGAATTCCTATAGTATTAGCTGGCCTGTGGAGATAGATCTCCAGTTCGGACAACTTGCATTTAGCAACTAACGGCCTGATCCAAAGCCCAGTAAAGCCAGTACTTGTTATTTCTTTGCATTAGGCTCTGACTCAGGCGGAATTTAGTCTGGCCCAAAGGAAAACTTTCTTCAAGACATTTTCTCAGGCTTCCTCTGGCAAATTAAGAGATTGAAAAATACTCAACCATATTCACATTCTTAGGCATGTAAATCAGTTGACTTTTGCACAAAAGATAAAAGCAGCCGTGATCCAGTGTCTGCCTATGCTCTTGTAAGAGTACATGAGCATTATGCCCTTGTGTTGATTAACTGGTGCACTACCTCCATCAGAGTGATTACGCTCTGGCGACAAGAATTGTACAGCAGAGAGGGCCAGCTCCCTCTGTTTTGCTCCATTTGCCGTTTTATCTCCAGTGTCAGTGTGCTTGTCAGAGCCAGTGCTGACTGACTCAATTTCCCCGAAGTTGAGCTGAAGCATTGTTTTAGCACTGACGGCATTCTCTTGGCCCCACTGATGGACAATACCACTGATTCCCAACTTCCTGAGCAGACCAGACAGCTTGCTGTTTTCTTCTTGTCTCTTATCACCCCCTGTCATTAAAAGAGAGGTCTGGCTTCAGCTTCAGTTTGTGCAGATACACAGCAATAAAATGGAAAAGGCATGAGGAAGGGGAGAGGGAATATTCATTACTGTTATTATCACTCTTGTGTTTGTTGCTGCTGTGAGTTCATTTGCTCTGTGGCAATTGATCCAATTGAACATTATCAAATAGCTGAGATACAGTTACTGTTGTAACATCTGCTTTGTGGTGGAAAAGCAAGAACTGATTTGATTTATTGGGTAAGTCCTCTTAATGTTAGAAGGACAATGGATCTCCTTTATAAAAAGGAGCTTATTCATAAAGTGCTGAGCACCTGCAATCTATTCAAGTCACTCAGGTTTGCAGGTCCTCAGCATAGGGCTCATTCTGAGGGATACTGAAGTTTATTGGGGGGGTTTTAATTTTATTTTACATGGAGTTTCCTAAGCAGAAAATCAATTTATATATTAAACACACTGGGAAAAGTATCAGAACTTCCACTACAAAGGAAACTTCACAGTATCCAAGTTTTGCTTTGAGCTGTTTCCACTTGATAGGCTGTCTGCAAACAATGCTCTCTCTCTGAAAAAGCTCACTTGATCCAAGAGTGGAAGCTAGCCTGCTTGTGCTGCATTAAAAACAAATATAGACCAGGAACCAAACTTGCTGGCATTCCTTTATTCCCTTGGCACTTTAACTGCTCTACAACTTTCCTTTCCTAAAAGCAGTGGAAGAAAAAAATAAAAATTGAGTGATACTCCTCATTGCCTTTCTGAAAGTCATATTTATTGGGTATTTCCTAGATTTTGAGCCTTCCTCACTGATGCACTTTGTTTTCATGTTCCCCTTCCACTTACTACACTTACCAACTGCTATATTCTTATATTTTTTTCTTATGGTACGATAAACATATACAACACTTCACAGACAAATCAAGATGGTGAGCCTTACCTTGAAGAGTTCAATCTTAAGGATCCCATTCTGCAACTACTTACAGGCAGACTTGGTGCTTATTGATGTGACTACTTTCATTTGCTCTTTAACTTGGTGTTTCTATTCATAGTGTTTGTACCTACTAATGATATTTCTGCACTCCCCTTCTGAAAGACTTTTGCTTTTATTAACTCTACACATTACAAGTCATTCAAATGAGGTCAACAGGGAATGCTCACATACTTAAATCTTTTTGCAGGAGCAGAGGTGTAGTTAAGACACAGTATATCGATACCTGTGGTGACAAATACTGGGTGTGTTAGAGGTATGGAAGGGTAAGGACAGCAGCAATTGAATTATGCAGTTAGTGAGGCAAGCATCCCAAATATGGTAAGCTGTTTGATGGGGCTTCTTCCTGATCTTAGCAAACATGTTAACTAAATCTTGTCTTCTTTTATAGTTAGGTGTAGCAGCCCTACAAACATGCTATGTGGCTGACCTTGGGTGCATCTACATGAGATGCCTTAATGCACAGTAGCCTATTGTACTGCACATTAGTGTGTCATGGCAAAAATCATGCTAATAAGCTACTGTGCAGTAGAATTAGTCTATTGCACATTACGCATCACGAAAAAGGCATGCAGTTTTGCTACTGCTCGTTAGGACAGCCTAATACACCTTTATATAGTACGGCATATTAGAGGTGCTAAATTTTAATACATGCACAATAACCTGAGTTACTGCATAGTAGCACTGGCAAACACCTATTTTGTGATGATACTGTACAGTAGCAAAAGTGCATTAGTGAACATGTAGACACACCCTTTGTCAATGAGATACCTTACAGGAGCTCTTATTAAAAATAAAAATGAAATGTTTAAATATGATAACCAAGAAACCTGAAGAAAAAAATCTGCATAATAAAATAAATATAGGAGGAGATGTACATTGAAGTTATCCTATCTCAAAGTTAGAGCAGTGGGGGACACTGTAAAATAATAGTCAAGTGAAATAGTGTGTTTGTTTATTTCATAGCATGAGTAGAACTTGAGAGGCAGAGCCGTGAGGAGATATATGGGGAGAGAATAAAAATGGAGCTAGAAGGAAACATTTTATTCAGACTGTTAAGACTCTTGAGAGCTAAGGGCAATCTAGAGGCCCAGGCTTGACAGCTTTTCTGCACTGAAAAGAGTGCAGGGCCAGGCACTTAGTTTAGTGATTCTTTAGCACTTCATTTGTCCACTCTTTGTTTATGAAAGAGCTGTAACATAAAAGGTCTCCTTCCTGAAAAACCTCTTGCACCATCTTGCAGATTTTGAATGTGATCACTACAACTTTTCTGACAGTGTAGAACTATTGTATGATCAGCTGCTTATTTTAGGGTGGGACTCATGTCTCTGCTGAAGCCAATAAGGTTGGAATTTCACCCCTGGTGTTTTATAGTGCCCATGTTTTCATTAGCCTTGCTCTTGATTTTATATTGTGGGATAACTGAGAGCAAAATCTGAGCTGAAGTACTGAGCTGAATTGATGAACATTCTAAATGAATGATACTGTCTGTAGTATTAGGAGAAAAATTACACATCTTGTAGGCATGAAGTACATCTCTCTCCTTTTTTTTCTCATGCTGTTTTGAAACTTTCAGATTTCCAATTGAATTAGGCAATTGTAAATTGCACTGTGAAGCCAGATCAATTACCTAATGAGTCAAAATAAAAGTAGTGATGACATCCTGTATCAGAACTCAAGAAACATGATATTTACATAGAAATATTTGACATGTCTTCCTTGTGGTTGTATAACCTATCTGTAAAAATGTCTGGCCATACTACAGAGTAGGTTTCTCTGCGTGAGCCTTTTTTTTTGTCTGAGGACCATAACATCTCCATAAGATGAAGTTTGATGAAACTTTAGGGGTTCTTTTGGGCACTTACACTTCAAACTATAATTAATGTGAAGGGGGGAGAGAGCTAGGCAAACAAAAGATTGTATCAAAGTTAAACTCATTCTTTCCCTGCCTAGAGAGAGGATCATATCACCACTCAGAGAACTTGTATCTTTTGAGTGTGAAACAGCAATAAGCAATTTGGCTCCTGTCTGTTACCCCTTTAGCTACTACACTGCGTACTCAACTCTCTGTATCCAAGAATAGATAATCACTTGCAGGTTAAACTTGCGATTTATGTCCTTCCTTTTCTCTTTCATGGAAAATAAAAATGTAGTGTCAGATCCTCCTAAAATGGCTGTTTAACAAAGGACAGTTTACTAGTATGTTAACTGGAAGTTCCAAGTAAAAACAACAGAAAACAAATTCTTACCTCCTGTACCTAGCCCCTTGGAGTATTCGTAATGTCAAAGAACCTTTTTTTTTTTTATGCCTTGTATATTTACATCACAATGGACGCATCTACACGAGACACTAGCTGCACAGTATCCCAATACTACCGCGCAGTAGCGTCCTATGGCAAAAGCCTTTATGCGACGCTACTGAGCAGTAATATTAGGCTACTTGCACAGTATCATCACAAAATAAGTGTTTGCCAGTGCTACTGTGCAGTAACTCAGGTTATTGAGCATGTATTTAGTTTTTGTTTATACAAGTACTAAATAAATGCACAGTAATGGTGACTCTGCAATAGCATTAGTGTAGACACAGCCAGTGATAAAGAAAAAAGATTATGCCGTAATGCTAACACATGAAATATGTTGTGATTTTATCACCTACTATTCCATCAGAAATAGGAATATTGACAGGTCTTCATTCAGTAGTAGCTCTGCTTCATGAATCACAAAGGTCCACTTTTCTTTTTGGGACCTATTCCATCTCTTTCACAGACTTTTTTGGTGTGCCTGTACCTCAAGGAAATAAAACCCTGGGCCTGAAAAGTGGTAAGCCCACAGAGTGTTATGTGGAGCTTCAGTTAAACCTAAATTTGAAAGTATCTGGTTGAAACTTTGAAATCTCTGGTTTCAAAAAAGACTTTAATAACATAAACAAAGAGTGATTCTGTTCCAAGAGGGTTTCTTTTTAAACATTCTTTTTATTGTAATTACCTTATTGTTTTCATATTATGAGCTACTTGCAGAAAAATACAGGAAACATGACTGCAATACAATCCTTTAATTAGTAATAGCTGTTTTCCAGTCATCGTTAAGAACATTTCTATTCTGTACTTCAAGCTTTCACTTGTAACACAGCCCTCAGATATAGATGTGATGTTAGGCTGGTTGGTTTAAACAGCAATATTGCATCTTATATCCATTTTATCTTATGTCTGTGTATTAACTTTCATAGAGCAATTTAAAATGTCCATAGGAATAATTGTGTTTATATAGAGTTATTTTAAAACAAATCTTACTGTAAAGTAGTGTTTCAAGAAAGGCTATAAGCTACTTTGGGAGAGCGTTTTAACCTGAGTCAGATGGGAACATTGCATTACCTTATATACTAAATATTTTTACAAACTAAGCACTGGTGTACTTTATTGTTAGAGTGTGTAACCTTTTTAAACATGTTTTTTGGACTCTTACACTTTAGAGTAAGAGTTAGAAGTACGTTGGACTTCATATGCAAGGCTTTTACATTAGTTAGCTTTACCGTTCAGTACCTTGGTAATATTTGTAATTTTTATTGCTTATCATTTTTTTCTTATATATGGCTACTCAGTGATTGAATGTGAAGGGCTTGAATTACAGAAGACATTTTTGAGGTAGACAATTTTAATTGGAGAGTATTTTTACAGGAAAGTTTAAAGTTTGCTCCCATGCTGTTGAAAATCAGAATAAAGCTACATACAGTGGAGTTGCATTCCTCTGTCTCTAACCCTTTTTCTAAATAAGTAAAGAATCATGACACTGGGTAAGGTTTTAAAAAAATCTGTTTTTGAAATAAAGATTGCATTTGTAAAGTTATGACTGCTGCAATGTTTATGAAAAATAAACTCCAGTTTTATGATGTAAAACTAGATGGAAGTAAACAGCTGCTAGCTAATGAATTAAATAATGTTTTAAATGGTTTATTTTAGTATTGATTAAAATGCAACTATTTTTACACTTTTTAAGGAGGGGGAGGGTCTTGTTTCTTCACATATGTGTCTTTGTAATGCACATTTAATTAAAATCCAGATAAAAAGCAATGGTACTTAAATGTACCCTTATGACCCGAACCAAAACCTATCCAAGGGGAGCTTTTGCCATTTTAGAGCCCATTTTGCGATTCATATTCATATGGAGATCGTTTCTTCAGAGGAGTAATCTTATGACACCCCACCAATGGGGGACCCCTTAAATTGGCATGGTTCTGAAGGATTTGGCCCAAAATCTCTATTGCAGTTTCCAAAAGCCACCCTAGAACTGTGGTAACAAATTAATAGGATAATTTAGGGAAATAAAGTAGATTTGTTCTAACAGTGGTTTGTTTTGAATCAGTTGTTTACTCTCTTCTGAAGGAGGAGGCTAACTCCTTATTTGTACCATGCAGTTTGAATTATTAAAAATGCTGCTTGGACCAGTCTCAGCAGACTTGTTTGTTCCATATCCCCCATTTCAGGATAATTCCAGGAGTGATTTTCCTCTGCTCCTAGAATAGAGCTGCCTAGCTTTATGTAGCATAATTATGAAGAATTTCCTATATTTTGCTGTGCAAGATCTGTCAGTTAACATAATGTGTGTCTTTGTCTCTCAAAAAGAAATGCAAAACTCTAGAACTCTTGATTCAGATATTATAACTTGTATTAGACCAACTAAGAAATCACCAAAAAAAGTATCTTCTTCTGCAAGTTTTTGGGCTCAGTTGTCCTTCCTCAGGCTCAGGGAAAATTAAAGATGGTAAGAAGTCCACCATCTTTAATTTTCCCTGAGCCTGAGGAAGGGTGACTGAGCGCAAAAGCTTGCAGAAAAAGATGATTTTGCGGGGGATTTGTATCTAAAATGCACGGTGCTCTTCGAGTACTTAAGCCAAAATGCTCATCAGCTTCCACACTGGACAGGAGAGTGGAGGATGGAGAAAAACATATTTCTCCAATTTTAAAGAAACTTAATCTTGCTGTGTTATGCCACTGAAATCAAACCCAAGAGCAGAATTCAACCCACAGATTTTATCTCAAGGTTAAAGAAAAGACCTTGCTATACAACTATGCAGTTATCTTGAGTGGTCTCCTACAGACAGCTTTTAATGATGCTTTAGATGAGAATGCTTATGCAAATTTAAGCAAAGGGATATTGATCTATACAACTAACTTTTAATTTAAAAACAACAAACAATTTATAGTAGTCCTTAATTTCATTAGAGATGCAATAAGTGTATATTTTTGTAGCACTTTAAAGGTACTTGAATCAGTAAAGATATATTTGACTGACAGCATCTCAGTTTCTTCAACAATATTTCAAAGTTGTTTCTGCTTTTATGTATCTGGTTACTTTCTTTTCTACTTGGCTGTTCAAATTACTTTAAAAAATATTGCGTCAAGAACTTTCTCGTTCCCAGTATCAACTGGCTGTTCCTACCCTACCCTGTAGCCATGCAGTCACAGAGATTCTTAGCAGTTTAACAGCACTGTCCTTTGCTGATCACATGTTTTTTATTTGAAAGAACATTTCAGTTGTCATGTTTGCTTTGTGATTTACTCTTATTTAAGTAAAAGGTGATTTTGGGGTGTGTGCATTGATTTGAAACAGCTCTTGCGGTAGCATGATCAGGATACATGACAACTTCATGTAAAGTGTTCATCATTAAAGAGTCAATTAGATTTGATGTAAAAAAAGAATTACCCCTTTACTTTTTATATGGGTTGGGCAACGATTCTTAAATGTTGCTTCCTGGTGATTTATAGGCATCTAAGGTTTGACTGAAACTGAAGCACTTCTAAAAGGAATTGATTTTTTTGTCTGATGTTTCTAAAAATGGCCTGAAATGATGTAGCAGAACTGTGAACCATGGCCTTACCTTTCCACCTATCATTGCAACCTGTTAAAGAAGCCAGGCTGAAGTTTTCCTTCGCCTGAAGGCTTTTATTCTAGCTTTTCTTTTCAAGACAAATTATAGCTACTGAAGGCCTCAAGATGCATTATATAAGAGCGAACAGTACAATGGCAAATTTTAACGTTGCAACAAGGAGCCAGATGAAGAGACCTTACAAATGTTTTTTTTTTCTCTTCCTCAGGAGTTTCTTCAAGGAGACTGTACCAAAGCCAAACAAAAACTAAACTGGATACCCAGAGTCACTTTTGATGTAAGTTCTTCTACTTCTTCCAGTATGTTCATGCATGTGCATGTGTGCGCGCGTGTGTGTGTGTCTTTAAGAGACTCGGTGTGGGGGGTGGAGGAGTTCTGTGTTAATTGATTTAAACAGAAAAATAAATTACATTTTCAACAATGATTCAAAGAAGACTATTTTAAAAAAAGCCACTAGAGGAAAGTGGAGTAGTAATTGAATGTCTAACATTCTTTGGATGGAGCACTGCGGTTCTCAACATTTTGGAAAATAGCTAGCTTTGAGTTAGGATCCCAACCTTAAAACACAGGCCAAGGCCAAGACTGAATAAATCAGTATAATAGCAGCACAGCATTCATGTCACAAAGCCTAGAAATGCACAAATAAAATAAGCCACGGTTGTTTTTAATAAAGCATTTAAACTGTCAGTGCTATTTTAATGTTGACTCTATGGGTGGTATTATTCTATATCCATTTTGTGGTATTTTTAAATAAGTGTTCAACTTTACACAGCTCTAGTTGTGTTTTTAAGGAGATGCAGAAGGTTAGGTTCTTGGGGTGCACTGGATATTACAAATATGAATGTAGGCTAAATAAGGGGAAGAGTGAGTCTTCTTGTGGCGGATAAACAACATATGCCTCTGTTCCGTCTTGCAGGACCTGGTGAAGGAGATGGTGGACGCTGATGTGGAGTTGATGAGGAATAACCCTAATGCTTAAACCTGCTCCTGCTCCACAGCACTCATGTCATTTGCCCTAGGAAAAAAATAATCACTCCGGATGTTTGCTTTAAAGGATACTGTCTGCCTGTCAGTGGGACATAATCTATTGGAGGGGAATCCTTGGACTGGTGCAGGATGATTTGGTGTTGGGGCTTTTGTGATTTTATTTTATTTTCAGTCCTTTTGTAAAGGGAACAGTTTAACTTTTGGCCCTTTCATTTTGCACATGAGATCTCGCACGCCACTGCTACTCCATTCTGCTGTCACTTTTTTTCTTGCATTCGAGATTTAACCCAAGAGAGCCTTTTTGCCTGATCATGAACCTTAATATACTGGCTGAGATCTGACTGGGGATTGGGAGGATTCCCATGAATTTCCTTTTGATATTAAAAATTATCTTTCCTATTAACCAGGAGTGGATTTGAGTACTTTCTCTAAACAAAGGGGGGGGGATTAAAAACAAAACCAAAGCACTCCAGGCCTAGCACTTGGTCGCTGCTCCCTCTCTCCCTCCTCCCCAGCTTCCCTTTGCAGCACACTCCTTGTTTTTCTACCCTCCACCCCAGTGTCCCGTTTCCACCACTTGAACTCTTTCAAGTCGGGAGAACTGATCTGACTGACGGTGAAATCGCCTTTTGACCGTGCCGAATTAATTCCTAATTGCTCGAATATCTTTCAGGGCAAGGGGGGGAGAAGGAAGGGGGGTGCAAGGCTTTCTGAAACCTCCCTTTCGTCGGGGGGGGCACAATAAGTTTCTCTGTCCAGCACCTTTTCGCAGACTCGAGGCTTTCACAGCCCCAGCTTCTGCTCACTATAATTAGATCTTATTGAAGCGGCTGGAGAGAGCCAGCTTCAGAAATAAAAACAAAATCAAAGATGTGGGGGGGAGGGGGGCGGGCTGGGAGGTGAATAAATAGTGTTGGGCTGCGCCGTGCCAAGGTGCCCGGGTTAGCCAGAGGGCGGCGGAGCCCATATCCTCTTCAGCATCTGCCCCCACCCGCACTCCGCTCTCCCGCCTAGGAGGGGGCAGAGCCCGCCCTCGGGCCTCTCAGGCGACACCATGTCCCTACTCGTTTGCAGGCGTGTGATGGGGCGGGAGGAAATGGGCATCAGATCGCTAAGGTTTCGGGAGGAGGGGGAAGGGCGCAGAAGTGGACAAGGAGGGCAGGAGAGGGCGTGAGCCTGAGTGGGACTCGGACCCGGGTGGGGGGAGGCACTCGCCGAGGTGTGCCGGGGGGGGGCAGCGGGGAGCGGCGCGCGGCTCACGCGGGAGCTGCGGGCTGCTGCTAATTGGAAACAGATGCTTCCTTTCAGGCTGACCCGCCGGGCAGGGGCTGAGCACTGCAACTGCAGAAAAAAATAACCCCCCCGCCCCCTCGGCTTGCAGGGCTGCCTACAGGTGCAGGGGGGTTGCTGCTGGCCGAGAGATGCAGAGAGCCTGCGAAGCGCGGGAAACACAAGGATCCTCCCCCCTCTTCTGAGCCAGGCTTCTGCACTGCGACTGGCTCTCGCGGTATAGCTACACACATTTACACGACTGAAGACGACGCACGTGGCCATCAAACGCCAGAGGCTCGCACAGAAAAGCGTGAAAGCAGTCATTTGGGCATATATACATGTAAATGTATATGTAGTTTGCTAGTGTATATATAGCACGTAATATATGTACTGTATATCCTTTGCTATAGCACGTAATTTGTATGTGCTAGGTACGTTGTTCGCTATTTTATATAGTTCGCTATTTAGAAACAATGTAATAGCGAACAACATATACCTAGCACACGTATTACATATTATAGCACATGTATGTTGTGTGCTTGTATATAATAGCAAACTATATTTATCACGCGTTGTGTTCTATAATAGCAAACACAGAACTAGCCCGTGGATTACGTGCAATAGCAAAATAATAATACAATAATACAATAGCAAAATATATGGCACATATGTATTACATGCTATAAAATAAATATATTAGTAGGTATGTATTACATGTTACCTAATCATAAGTATATAGCACACGTTTGTTTGCATAGTTTGCATTTTTTGCATATTTTGTTTGATATATATAACATGTATTATGTGGTATATATAATGGCAAACAAAATATGTGTAGCATGTATTATGTGCCATGTATAATAGCAAACACACATATACATACACATATATAGCACATACGTATTATGTCCTATATGGAATAGCAAACAAAATAGATATAGCACATACTATGTGCTATGTCTAATAGCAAACTATATATATAGCACATATATAATGTGCTATATATAATAGCAAACAAAATGACTGTTTTTCACCCTTTCCTGTGCAAGCCCCTGCCAGGAAGGAGGCCAGGTGCCTCTTCTTCGATCTTATCCGCGAAAATGCTTTCCTTTCCCCATCATGTTTTCCCCAGGAGGGAGATAAAAGTTTGTCCCTATTCGGATTTTGTTAATCGACCCGGTATGGACACGCGTGTGCGGCCTGTGCGCTCGTGTCCGAGCCGCGCTGGAGAGCAGCCGGAGCCTGCCCCCCGGGTTATCTTTTCGTGCGCAGTTAACAGGCGTGTGCGGCTGGAGATGCGCCTCTGCTCGTGTGCGTGTGCCCTCTCCCAGGCACCGACACACACGTGCGGGAGGAGAGGGGCTCACACCCACTTGCAGAATGAATCGCCGGCGAGGCTGGGATTGCGTTGTCGCTGCAGCTGAAACGCGAGCCCCAGCCCGGCTGGAGCAGCGGGGCTTTCGCACGTGCCCCTGCAGAGGGGCGCACAGAAGGTGCCCCCCGCCGGGGCAGGAGCGCTCTGCACGGGGGTAAAGCCTCCACCGCCACTTCTGCTTCAGCGGCGGCTCTTGGTCGCCAGGGGGTTTTGCTTTGAGGAAGGGATCTGAGAGCGATCTTTCCCCTCCCCAGTAGCTGTGACCCAGTAACGACACCATTTGTTGCAGATCTTTCTGCGCACATACTTAAAAAAAAAAAAAAAAAAAAAAGACGTTACAAGGCGCTATTCATTGCAAGGGACTGGTGGGGATTTTTTTTTCTTTAGCCATAATTTATTGGCTGATCTGTAACTCCGACCTGATTGGATATTAATTAATGCATCCCTTAAGAAGAAGAGGGGGGGGGAAAGCACTCTAGCTAGTTTACACACGCTAACATTTATTTCCCCCCTTGCTCCCTTCTTTTCTCCTGTGGCACCTCGAAAGCTGCTGGTGCACCCCAGGAGATGGTGCTGATTTTGTTTTGTCCATCTGTTTGGGGGGGGGGGGGAGGCTTGGTTGTACGCGTGACTGTGCTTGTTGGAGAGACTCATTGTGAGTCGAAGGGACAGGAGAAAAATGAACTATACGGATAACGTTTTTAAATAGGGGCGGGAGGTCTGTCAGGGCTAAATCTGCCTTCCAGAAATGCCCCTGCTTCCATGCCCGTGGTGTGTAAGGTTGGAAAGGTCCAAGCTGTGATTAAGATGAAGAAGAGCTGGCCTTTCCCTGCAATTCCCTGTGTTTTCATTCTGGTCTTTCCCTGCAATTCCCCGTGTGACTCCTCAGTCCTCCCGCTCAGCCACTTCTCGCTATACTGCACTAGCAAAATGCCCTGAGTTTGCCCGGGGGTTGGAGTTCACGGGACTCGGATGCGGTGACTGCGGGGTGCTGTCACGCCCCAGCGGTGCCCTGGGTGGGGGATACCTGGCGGCGACGTGTGGCCGCACCCTTTGGGCTCCTACTCCATTAGCAAGGGCGGCCGTAATTGCAAGTAGTCATTAAGGCTGATCTCCCTGTGCCACTAGTGACTGCAGCCTAGTCCCAGACACGCCGAGCAAGGAATGGGACAGAAAAGAAACGCTTCCCCCACCACCACAAAAGTCTCTTTCTTGCGAACAACTGGGGGCTTCCTCTGCTGAAGGGGCACGATCCCGGCCCCGGCCCAGAGGAGGCAGTGCCCGCTAAAGGGCTAGTGCTGGGGGCTCGCCCCCGTCCGGGCTGCGGGGGCGACGGGCGGGCAGAGGAAAGCCCCGCGCCCCTGCTGACGTTGTGCCGGGGTGCGGGGCTGGAGGAAATCACGCCCGCTGGGGGCGCGGGGCTTCCCGGGGAGCACAGGGGCGTGCAACGGAGGAAACCCGCCTTGGAGGGCGGGCGGCCAGGCCTGGCTGACAAGAGTCCCCGTCCCCGCAGCTGGCCCCGCTGCCCGCTGCCCTTCCCTTCTCCCACAAAGCCGCTTTTCTTTCAAGGCCCTTAAGGGCTCGGAAAGCCACCGGCGGTCCGTGCCCTTCCTTGCACCCCCAGCCACCCCGCAGGACAAGCGGGAGAGGGACATGCGCTAGTCAGCGTTAGCTAAGCAGGGCTGCACCTGACCCGTCCTGCCGCCCAGCCCCGCATCTCCACCTCCTGGTGCTGACCCGGGGTCGCTTCCACTGTGTACACGGCTGGGGCCGGAGAGCAGCCCCCGGGCTGGGCTGCAGAGCCACACACAGCTACACGGGGCCAAGCTGGACCAAGCACTGGGGCTTTTTTTTCTGCTTCTGATGCTCTCCCGGGTTTTTCTCTGAGGGTTTGGTCGGGTTGCTTCGCTCTGGGGGCTTTTTTTGTTTGTTTGTTTTAAACAGATCAATCCCCTTCTACCCCAACACCCCCCCGCCCCCCGCCTCGCAGCTCTCGGCGCGGAGCAGAGGGACAGGAGGGGCTGGGATCTCCGCCAGCGCGCAATACCCCTCCGGTTCAGACCACGAGGTGAGCAGCAGCGAGCCCGAAGCCAGCCCGGGCCAAGCCTGGCTGATACGGATCGGGCTGGTGTTTTCACCGTGACATTTACAAAACGACAAGAGGAGGCGGAGGAGGGCGCCTGGCTTCGGTCACAGGCGGCCGCGTTCCCTGGAGGGGACGGGAGCGGGTCCGCGGGGCGAACAGACGCGGCGATGCTCCGGCCGGGCACAGCCCCCCCTCGCCTCTGCCACTCCAGACACAACAAACCCCGAGAGGCCGCGTCGTGCCGGGCCGCCCCGCAGCGCTGGGACGCGAGAGGCAAACATCAGCGGGCCCTTTGCAAGTCCTGGGCCGAGGGGCTGGCACGGGGCTGAGAGCAAAGCAGCTGCTTTACTGCGCTCCTGCAATCACGGCAGCTATCAAACACATACATATACACACACGCGATTGCTCAGGAGGCAGCGAGAAAAGTTGCCTATTGCTTCCCCCCGCCCCCGCCCCAGTCCATTCTTCTTGCTTTATTTTAAACCCACTCTTTCAGGGGCAGCAATGGGCGAGGGTTGCCCGTAAGCACCTTAACCCCCCTCTCCCCGCTCCCCCTTGTTAAGAGAGCATTGCAGCCAACGCCTGGTTAAAACTTTATAGGGTTATTTTGCAGTGCCCGCGGCCGAGATCCCGCACCCCAGGCACCGCTGCACCAGCCTCTTCCCTGCCCTGCCAGGGTGGCACTCAGAGGAGAGAGGAAGACGCTTCGGCCCACCCTCAAAACAAGAGGGGTGAAGGGGAGGCTCAGGCAGCCCTTGCAACAAAAGCTCAGCTCCGGGCCGATGTAATTATCCTGGGCAGTCTTGCAAGCCCCGACACTGTTTAAACAACTTTCCCCTGCGCCGGACGATATTATCAGGATTTTTTTTTTTTTTACATTATCGTTCTATGGAAAAACATTCCTCTTTCAAATATTTACGTAAAAAAACACCCTCGATGGCTTAAAATGTCCTGGCGAGCAAAGCAGTGCCAAGAGCCTGAGGACAGAGGGTCGCACGGCATCTGGCTGCGCTTTAAATCGAGTGAGCGCGTCTGGACGGACACGCGTGTTATCTCTTGGACCTGCCTCTTCCGAGCTGGATCTGACCCTCGCTCGTAGTAACGAAGCGTTGCTTTCAGGCGAGAGGAAATGCAGCTAGGTGGAGAGTGAATGGCTCTGAATGTCTTGGTTTCCCTCCTTCCTCCCCAGAGGTGATGGGGAGGGAAAGATCCGGTACCCATCCATACATATTCATCTAGGGCTGGCATCGGGCGCGGGTCGCCCACCCGAGGCCGGGGTGAGAGGCGAGCCGCCCCCTTGCTAGCGGAAGGGCAGGTGAGTCTCCCGCAGGTAAGAGCCAGGCTGGCCGGGAGCCTCCCCGCCGCACATCCCCGCTGCCCACCCAGGTCGAGTCAAGCTGTGTTTATTTTGGGGGCAAAACAGCATCGGCGACCACCCAATTGCCAGCCGGGCGGCGAGCTCCCCCTCCCTCCCAGCGCAGCCCGGCTACCCCGCGCTTGCTTTCCGCCGGGGTGCCCCGCTGCGCCCGGCCCAGCCACTCCGCACCCCCAGGGAGGGGCTCAGCCCCCGCTGCTGCCTGCGGCCTGTGCAGCCACCGGCCCCGGCAGGAACTTAGCAGCAGCAGCTTAGTGGCTGCTGACAACCCCCGCGCGACTCTGGGAGACACACGCACAAAGGCCCTAGTTGTGTGTGGGGGTGCGTGTGTGTCACTTAGCGGGACACACACACAGTTAGTGTTAGCGCGTCAGTTTCGCCTCTTCCCCCATAATACGCCAATATGCTCCAATTTAAAACCCAGCCAGAGGGAAGGGGATGGGGGAGGAATCATGTAAACAACCAAGCCCCCCAGCCCCAGCTGTAATACAGAGCAGCGGGGCCAGGAGGCCTGGGGATGAATGTAAGGGATGACGGCGGGGAGGGGAAGGAAAGTCATCCCCCCGGCCTTGCTGGTTCACGCTCTGAGGCGACCAGCCCGTCTTCCCGCTGTCACCGCCTGGCCCTTGTGGCAGCCCCCGGCGGGCTGTCCCGCGGTGCGCGCCCCCCAGGTGAAGGCGACAGCCGCGCCACCAACCTAGAGGCTGCGGCCAAAAGATCCCCCCGGCGGGGTCAGGCCAGCAGCGCCCGCACCCTCCGGCCCAGCCAGCCGCCCTGCCAAACCCCCGGCCCTTGACCTACCCTCCCGTGCTCCCCCCGCCGCCGCCTGTCTTCCCGGGCCCTGAAAAATGACTGCGCTGCGCCGCGATTGAGTTTTATTCCTTCCTGACCCGGCCGCGTTTGTGGCGCGCGCGCCATCCATCTCGCCCTAACGCGACGGGTTGTTTATGCCTCGGGAAGAGCCGCGAGGGGCTGCGGGGGGCCCCGCCTCCTTA
>NW_005842023.1:2119628-2124726 GCF_000455745.1 Alligator sinensis | reverse complement strand
TGTTTGGGGAGGGGGGTGGCTGGAGGAAATGGTCTGAACATTAACAATGACCGTCTGAGGAGCAAAAGAAAATAGCGAGCTAAAAATAACGGGGTGATTCTTAATGAGAAGGAGCTACGCGAGCGCTGAGTAAAGCTGCCCGGAGAGGGTTTCAGTCCGCACCCAGCGCGCCTATTGACGTGCGGGGCTGTGCCACAGCCTCGGGCTCCCTTTCACATACGCTACACACACTCATGACGACTACTGGGCATTTACTGCCCCGTGTGAGCCCGGTGCCCGCGTTCCTACGCGAGAGGCCATCGGGATGCAACAAGAAGACTGTTCCCCTCCCAGGACACGACGCCCGGTGGCCTGGGAAATATTCGCCCCTCCAACTCGAAGCTTGTCAGGCTTCGTAGCTCGAAAAAACACTTCAGAAAATACGCGATTAAAGCCCTGAAATGTCTTTCCAGGAACGGCATGTTAATATAAAACTCTGCTTTCCACCACTGTTTTGTTTCTTTCCTTGAGGAGGGGGCAAAGAGGGCAGAAGGAAAAGGACAGATCGCTGCTGGGGCTAAGAAATGATAGTGGGAGAGAGATGCAACCCCCCGGGGTTATTCAGACCGGGAGAAATTTATGAAATCTGAGTCCAACTATTCAAATAATATTCTCAAGCTTCCTTTAGGGAGGGAAAACAAAACTAGCTTCGTGACTTTTCAATAAAGCCTTGAGATTTTGATTTCCTAACCGTATTTGTAAACAGTAGCAAACACACTGCCTGCTGAGCACAAACGTGCTCGCCAGGTTTGGTTCTTTCTTTCTGTCTTTCCTCTTTAAGTCTGACCTGGCCTATCTAGGAAAATAAATGTCAACGATTTGTCTGCGCAATGTAGCCTCTTTTTTTTTTTTTGTACATGGCTATAAACAAATGTCACGCGCTTTGTGAAGAAGCTCGAAGAAGACTAAGTCAAGCTGGAAGCGAGAATGATCTTGCTTTTAACAAGTGTGATGCAAAAGCAGCTTAGCTGAACTGCAGTATTGGGGGGGAGGGGATCCCCAATTTGGATCACTTAAAATGAACAGCGTCGCCGGGTCAAGAGCATCAGAAGAGAGAGTCGCTTCCCCAGAGAAAAGGCGATGAGAGGAGGGACGGGGAGGTGGAAACGGTGCTGGACTCCAGACAGACCTAACCCAGACCCCCATGCAGGGCAGGGGAAGGGCGGCCAGCTCTGCTCTTGCCGTGTGGCCGGGGGAGGGGACCCCTCGGACCTAGGTCCTTGGAGACCCCTCCCCGACTCGCCCCCGGCCCCCCAGGCCGAGCCCCAACCCGTGTCTCCTCGTGCCCTAAAGGCTCCGTGCGAGGAGGTCCAGGCAAGAGTCCGCCTAGGGACCCTGCTTCCAGCGCCCCGAAGACGGGGTCGCACAACGCAGCCTCCCCGTGGCCTCTCCCCCTGGAGCAGCAGCAGCCAGGCCAAGAGACCCGGCCTGCCCCTTCCTTCCCTACCCCACAAGCATCAGCCAGCGCCTGCCCTCCTGGGGATGCACCTCGGGGCAGTCTGCCACGATCCACCGCCTCTTCTCCTCCCTTGCTAACCATTCTTTTGCCGGGGAGCCCCTGGCCTGGCGAAAGCCCCCCACCCCGAGCTTGCTGGCAGAGCAGGCGGCCTGCCTCGGGGCCCTGCTGCCTGGAGGGTGTCCCGGGGCAGCGGGGGGGCTCGGGTGTCGCTACCCGGGGAAGGGCCCCGCGCTGTCCTCGGGAAGCGCCGCCACGTGTGTCCGCCCAGCGCCAGAGGCAACTGCGGAGCGCAGAGGTCAGCAACCCGACTTCCCCCCGGGCCAGGGCAGCGCAGCATCCCCCAGCTACCAGCCTTGCTCCTGGGGGCAGCGGGTCGCCCCCCGGGGCTGCTCGGGCATTAGGAACAATTACACAACACTTGTTCACGCCGCCCGGGTCCTCCCCCCCGCCCCCCGGCCAGCCATCCGCCGGGTGATTAAACAATCAAAGCTGGCGACCGGGTTTCTCCGCTCTCTCTTTTCTCCCCAAACATCTGATTTCTGGAGACCGCGGAGACAACCGAGGGCATCGGACCCTAGCTTTAAAACACCCCGAAACCACGGCAACAATAAGCAAAGCGCGGGCAGCCCATCTCCCCGCGGCCTGTCAGCGGATGGAGGGGGAAATGCAAAAGCAATTACCCTTCAGGCAGCTCCGGGACAAACGCGGAGCCCCAAAGAGGGGAGGAAGTCTAACACTTGCCAACATCATGTTTTGTTTGGTTTGGGGTCCCCCCCCCCTCGCTGCTGCCTCCCAGCTTCTGATCTGCTTCTGCTTTTAAAACAGAAAGAGAGAATCAGACGGGGGGGAGCGGGGGGGGGGGGGGGGGGGAATGAACTGATAGGGGAAATAGCCTTCCATTTCTGACACCCAGATAAGCCAAAGGATTCCTGCTCTCCTGCAGGGAGAAGACCTAAGCTACACATATCCGAGCACAGTCACAATATAATCGACGCCTGCTTAAAATCACGTTGGGGGGCCCTCAAATATCCACGTCGTGAGCCGGGGGGACCCGACACTGGGAACAATTGCGGTGTGTGCACAGCATTATGTTTCTCCCGTTAATTAAAAAAAGTAGCCGGCGAGCTAAGTTTGAAATCTCTGCTTTTCCTTACAGCAAAAGAACAACAAAAACCTTCCTCGATGTCACTATGCTGTGAACAAAAAAAGATCCATAGACTATACCTGTTCCTACTCTATCCATGACTTTTTTTAAAATGCTATATTTTTAAGGCAATGGCTGCAAAGAAAGCGTGCAGCAGATAACATTAAATATGTATTCAACCTGAACTCACAAAAAAACCTCGAGACCGCATATTGGATGTCCATGATGATTTCTGAACACTGGATTAGTGCTTCGGAGAAGCGGCGCAGTTCAAAAGCTACATAATAAGGCTTTACTGACATTACCTGGTTTTTATTTACAGTGTTACCCTGAACAATGAGAAAGCAATTACTGCTAAGTGTTGCCTTAAGATAAGAGGGCCTGATAGGAAACTGTATTATCTTGAAAGCAAACTTTAGGCCCTAAATATCTCTAATCAAATAATCGTCCTCTAAAAGTCTGACTGACGGGCCGGATCATTGGGAGATAATGGATTTATTACATTTTCTTCGTTATTTACAAAAGGAAAAGGTGATCCCGATCGCCCCTAGCATTTCATTGTAAATTGACCAGAAGGAGAGACCTCTGATCTGACAAATCCGAAGGAAAAAGGCCAGAGTAGATGACTGTTCTCTCCGATGTTAAGAAAGGAAGGTGGGGAGATTTCAGTGGTAAAGGGAGAAAAACTGCAAGAACATAGGTCTCCCCGTCTAATATAATTTCAAGCAGCTAAAGTATTGAAAGAAGAAGCTATGTTTATGCTGACAGGCAGAAAGTGGAAGGGGGAATCTTGTTTGTAAAGTAACTCCTGCTTATGTAGAAAGGGGTTTGGATTGTACTTTTAAAATACACATTTCACAATCTGGTTACTATGTATATATAATTATCCGCTCTACGAAACAAGGGTATAATCTATGCTTACATTAGAATTAAGGATACCTTACCGAATGTCTCCTGTATAAAAACTATATAGCATGCAGAATGCCATGGGTATATATATAGCTAGATATATCTAACTATATATATACATATATCACGATAGATAGATAGATAGATAGATAGATTTTAGCTATATATAGATGTGTTCTTTCTAGATAGATAGATTCTTTCTATATATCTGTATATAGCTAGGTATATTCTAGCTATATACAGACAGCTAGATATAATCTCTCTCATATATATATGAGGGATCTCTCATATATATATGAGAGGGATCTCTCTCATATATATGTGAGAGAGAGATCTCTCTCGTATGCCTCTCATATATAAATATGCCTCATGTCTCTATCTACATGCCTCATATCTACATCTGTCTAGATATCTATTTACCATACATATATGTATATGTATGTATATATAGACAGATACATAGAGGGAGCATATATATATATATATATATATATATATATGCTCGCTCTGTCTATCCAGCTATCTATCGGTAGAATTACTCATGTCATGCTGATAAGAAATAGATACATATATGAAATCCTGCTATAAATATGCACACACAGAGGGAGAAGCCTGTTTCACATAGCCTTACAGAGAAGACAATATACCCTGTATGTAATATTTGCATCTATATGAAATATGCCATGTCCTAAGGCTACTATGCATGGTCAAAAATGTCTTGACCATGCATTGCGAGGCAAACGTGTCTGTTTACATGCCAACTCAGATTTGCTATGGGAAAGTGTTGTTGTTTTTTTCCCCTAGCGGATAAAGCAAACTGAGTTGACCATATTACAGAAGAGATTAGAACAAAAATTTCGACCTGACAGTTCCTAAATAATCTTTTAATTTGGTGCAGAAAAAAAGGAACATGTTGTCCCATCGCTAACGTTAGCCATGACATCTTTCATTAAAAATATATATAGATGAAAGTATCCAGACGTATCAAGGTATTATTCCAATCGAATGGTAATTTATTAATAAACAAACAATGAAATACCTTCAGAATATTTTCAACAAAAAAGAGGGGGGAAAATCGATAAAATAAAATGAATACAGTTTCCCTTGTTTCATATAGAATTGGGGGGGCGGGGGGAGGAAATCAGGCAATTTTAACGTCAGGTTTTAAAAGGGGGCCCGGAGGGGGGTGTGGGGGGGCGACACTTTCTGGCGTTTGGTCCGCAACATCCAACTACAAATTAAAAAATAAATTACTATGTAGCAATTTACATTTTAAAACAAGTCCTTGTAAAGAAGGAAAGGGGGAGGGGAGTGGGAGGGGGAAGGAAAGGGCCGCAATGCTGGTCAGCTAGGCTGGAATTTATTTTTTTTTTGGTTTTGTTTTTGTCTTCCTTGAATCACAGGGCAGAAGGGGGCAGGGGAGAGGAGAGGAGAGGAGAGGAAGGGAGAGGAGAAGCGGGGGAAAGAGGATTTCTGAAAAGCAAGACAAACTTACGTGTTATTTGGAGTAACACTGTCCTTTAACAAACCAAGACATTTGGGGTGGG
>NW_005842023.1:2112029-2117633 GCF_000455745.1 Alligator sinensis | reverse complement strand
GGGGGCCGGGGCCAAAAAAGCAGCCGGGCCGGGCCCTCGGAGCCGCCGCGGAGAAAGCAACTCCCAGGCGCAGCGATCAAAAAGCAGAGGGATAGAAATCACAATCGCAAGGATCATAAAGAGCGGCGGCTCGGTCTGGAGAGAGATGCACGCAGCGGAGAGGAGAAAAAACAACAATAAAAAACACAAAACGCAGCAAAAACAAAACAAAAACAAAAAACACCGCACCAAACAAAACAGCGCCTGGGCGAGGAGGCTCCCGCACTCCCAGCGCCCGGTTCCGCGGGGATCTGCCACGAGCTGTCTGCAAAGGAGGGGACAAAAGCAAAAGGGGTGGGTGCTTGCTTTTTTCTTTTTTTAAGGGAGAAGAAAAAAAATAATATCCACCTTCCTGATCTCCCCGGGAAAATTCCCTCTCTCTCTCTCTCTCCCTCTCTCTCTCTCCCCCTCGCTCTTTTCAGTCTCTCTCTCAGTCGCAGGGTGCTCGGGGAAGCATTGGAAAAAACTTCTGAACTTTTGAGCATCCGTCACCGAGGCAGGAACTTTTTTACGCACTTACAGCTCGCCTTTTTTTCTCCCCCTCTCCCTCTCCTCAGGCTCCGACGCCCCGCCCCGCCCCGGCCCGGCGCCCAATGGGGAGGCAGCGCCGGGGACTGAATGGAGGAAGAGAGGAAACCTGCAGCGGCGGCGGCTCCGCGGGGACCTGCGGTCCCAGGACTGGCCACACACGCGAGCCCACGCGCGGCTCCCTGCTCCTCCACGCACACACGCACAGGCACACGGATTACTACACACACACACACACACACACTCTCTCTCTCTCTCTCTCTCTCTCCAGGACATCCATTGCACACGTTCGGACGTGTACACACACACACACACACACACACACACAGAGGCAAGCGGAGGGCAACTCATATTACTATTTACACTCACACACCCATTCCTGTACACTCCCTTGCACATGTTCGAATGTGCACACACACACTCGCACACATATTCCAGTACATCCTTTGCACACTTTTGGACGTGTATACGCGCGCACACACACAGAGGCACACGGAAGGAAACTCATATTACTATTTACACTCACACACATTCTTGAACACCCCTTGCACATGTTCGGACGTGTACACAAACGCACACACAGGCACACGGAGGGCAGCTGCTATACACACACATTCCAGTGCACCGACTGCAGATGCTTGGATGCGAAGACACACACAAACACACACACAGGCACACTCAGGCGTGGGACAGCCTCGCCCCCCACCCCTCCCCGCAGCAGATTTGCCTGGTGGCCCCTGTGGGCAGCCGCGTTGCCTCGGAGGACGCAGCCTTTTCCCACCAACCTCCACACACATTCCTGGACACACCCACGCACACTCCCCCGCAAAGACACACACAGAGGTATTTTCCCACACGCACAAAACCCTCGTCCTCTCCTGCAGCCTTGGCTAATTTGACACCAACTACCTAGTGGATCCTAGAAAAGATACCACCCCAAGAAAACCCTGCTCCCCTCCTCAAAGACACTCGTGGTCATTCTCCTCCACACACACACACACACACACACACACACACTTTTCCCTCTGTGCCGTGCCCACACTGACACACCACAGAGCCATGTGTACCTCGAGAACTTGCACGCACAACTTGCATCCACAGAGCCGTGTGTTGCCTGGACAACTTGCACGCACAAGTGCTCAGCTCCCTCCCTGCCCCCTGCAGAGGAGAGGCTCTCACAGCCCCAAGCCACTCTTCTCACGAGCCAGGAAGGGGGACACGTTTGTATGGGCTGGTGGGAGGAGGAGGGTGACAGGCCCCCCTTCCTCCCCAGCACCACGCTCCTTCCAGCCAGCTGCCGGACCAAACGCCCCTGAAGAGGAGCCTTTCTTCCATTTGACCAGCGTTTTATTCATCAGCCACCCAGGGCTTTCCTCTCCCAGTCTGCAAAGCAAGTGCCCGCTGCCTCTGTTTTTAAGAAGCCGGGCAGATTGCTTTCGACTCGTCTTTTAACTGGCTTGCTCGGGTGCTCCTTACAGATATGCTGGGGGATGCGATGCTTCATCATTTCTGATGAGGGTGGGAGAGAACATCGGTCTGCAAAAGATTTCACATAGTGGCCAAACAGGGGTGTGGACATGGGGAAAATGAGGTCCCAAACCGTTAAAGGGCACAACTGGCAGGACTTGATTTTTGTTCATGCCACCTCCTGTTTGCCTGTCAGAAATAGAATCTGGGCTCTAATGACCTGTTTAGATGCACATCTGAACAGGAATCAAGCAATGAGCTGAGGGGAAACACCGAGGGAGAAAACAAGTCGTCTCCTTTTTTTAACCGCGTGAATCTGCATCAGGCACCAAAACTCTGGGTTTGTCCCTTTAAAAATCGTGAATGGGAATGAAGAGTTGTTCGTGTTTTAAACATATTTGACAATGCCATGAGATTTTAAATCCAACCCGCCACCTTCTTCTCTTCTTTTTCCTTTTTTTTTTAGCCCACTAATCCTTGCCTCTAAAATCTCATTACTTGGTAGGACCATGATGAAGTGGCGGTGTCTGCATCGCGCCCGTGTGTCCGTGTGAGATGAGTTTCACACCCACGCACCCCAGGGTTTGTAACAAACTTTCACTCCGAAGATGTGTCAGAAGCCCCTTTTGGCTGCCCTGATTTCAATACCCCTTCCCTCACTTTTTACTATGTTTGCTTGCTCTGGAAACCACACCGCGTAGAAACAATGTGAACATGATTTCCCCGGCAGTGTTTTAACAATCCTGCCTTTTCTTTTGAATAACTAATCTACCGGTCATCCAAAATATTAAACAAGAAAGGCGAAGGGGAAGGGGGCGGCGGTGGGGGGAGGTTGGAAGTAGTGGGAAAGGAAATCGCTTATATATTGTAAGACTCAGACATTCCGGTTCCACTTCTGTACTAAATACTCGCCTTGTAATAAATACAGTGTCCCTGTTAGCATTTACTCTTCTGCATTTCACCTGTTCTTGTTTAATTACATACTTTCCCCCAAATACTGAACTTTGAGGCAGTGCTCTATATATTATGTTAGATGTAATTTCAACACGTTGTGTCTTAACTCCCCCCTCCCCCCACCTCTGTTTTGCTAAGAAAGAAAGACAGAAAGAAAAAGACTTTACGTTTCCCAGCTCAGATCAACCAGTTTTTTTCCCACGGTTTTTAAGTGCAATTAAAACGATTTCCATATATCTCACATTCATTTCCACTAAGCATTGTTCTTTTCTATTTAAATAACCTAACTTGAAATAGCTTACCATTTTACCAGGACACCGCTCAAGTTTTTTCACGCTATTTCTAACTTGAATTGAGCAGAAACACTGAGGCGCTTTGTTTTTTGTTTTTTTGTTTTTAAACCGAAATATATTGCATCTAATATATTTTGCAATAACACTTATCTCTCTGTCTTCTCTTGCTGCGAAGTGATGCAATGCTTAGCGTGTGTTAAATTACAGATCTGCAAGCAGTAAGACTCTGGTTTCTCTCGTCAAGGTACAAAAGTTGCCATTGTCAGACTAGTAACTGGCATGTGCAAACAGTATTTCGGGGGGGGGGGGGAACGTTTTTCAGAAGTAAAAAGATCCGTTTTCCGTCTGCTTTTCCAGTCTGGATGCAACCCAGGGAAAAAAAAGTAATTTGTATTGGTGTTTAGTATACTCAGCTATGCGACAGAGCTGAGTTTTAGATGACTTATTTATTTGTTTATTGTCATGTTCAAGCTGGCCTCTGGATGAAAGAGCAACATTTGGGATGTGTTTTATGGCTGGGCGACAGAAACGAAACAGGTTGGCCGCGTTAACAACTGTGTACATTGGAGGAGCAAAGCAATCCAGCTTCCTCTTTTTTTCTTCTTTTTTTTAAGAATTGTGCGAAGGATCCCCAAGCCCTGGTTTCAACCATGGCAAATCATTTTCAGACAGGGAGGACTTGCTCTTAACAGTTTCATAAAAACTTCAGTGTGTGTGTGTGTTTGCAGCCTTTACTTCCACCCTTTTTATTAAGGTGAAAGAAAGAGAACCCCACAGAGACACAGTGAAGGAATACTATTTGGGCTGATTAAAGCCCACAGGTGGATCCAAACAGCTGGCTGTCGGTTCTGCTCAGCTCAGACCTAGGGGTGAAGTGTTTTGCAGCCGCTGGCTGTTGATATTTATACCTAGTCACAGCTTCACCTCTCCCTCTCTCTGCTCTTGGCTCTAACATCACAGCCCTCTTCTTGCCACGTCCAGCCTTACCTCCCTCCCCGTTCCCGGCTTCTTGAATCTCACGATCTAGATTTCCTCGTTTCCCAAACTATGTGCAGCTTCTTTGCGGAGAATAGCTTTTTTTTTTTTTTTTTTTATCCGGGGAAAAAGAAATATCTGTGATTCAGCAACTGAAAATCTCTATACCAGAAAACCGACTCAGCCAGACATACCATGCTGCTAAGGATGGCCACTCTGCTCTCTATCTCGGGTTTATGACTAGGATCCGTTCGTTGGGATTTTTCCACCTGAAACTAATACAACAGATTACAGCAAAGGTCTATTTTGAGGGCATCAATGGATCACTTAATTCATTGATGCGATCGTTCATTTGTGTACAGCTCCCTAGCCCTCGGATGCAGAGGAGTCATTTTCAAGTTTATCATTTGAAATGAATGGCAGTAGGAGTAGTCCTGTATTCGTTATTCAGAACCTCTCTTCTTCCACCACTGGCGCCCTATTTCGTTAAATGAAGAAGTAACTCGGGAGCGGGTACAACGGTCATGGGCGATGCATCGATTTGCTTTACAAACCGCATTGACTTGCACCTTCTGAAACCGACCCCTACCCTCACTTCGCAACGCACAGAAGAAAAAAAAACAACCCCCCAGATCACGACTTATTTGCAGGCTCCGCTTCCGACCCCGGCACAATAAGGGTCTTGGGACAGCAGTACTAGGTTTATATCTATAGGATTTTTTTTTCTCTAAAATTGTGCACGTCTCAATCATCCCAAGCAGGCAGCGGTACAAACACTTCCGACTCTCCTGCCCTGGGAGGGGGGAAATCATGGACTATTGTTGTAGTGGCTGTCGATCACGACCAAAACGTGGGCAGAATAAACCACCGGGCAGAGTTTTCTAACCCTGGCATACGGTGCTAAAGGATCTGGCGAGAGATGAGACGTGATTTCTCTCTTGCACAGAGAAATGATCAACGGGGCTGAGTTTACCCCTCGGTTCCCTTCCAGCTCTCTCCCCTGTCTCTTTTGTATTGTTTCCTTTTTTTTTTTTTTTCTTTCTTTCTTCCCCTCGACTCCAGCTCTGGGAAGGGGCAGCGAGGGCTGGAGGGGGCTGAATCTATTGGATCCGCTGAGAGACAGCAACCAGACACCCACAACCGGGGGTGGGAGGGGGACCCTTGCCTGCCCGGCGCAGAGGGATGTGCTTGGAGGGGTTTATTTCCATGCGAGTGAAGCCACAGCTCGGAGCTGGGGGGCGAGGTATTTATTAGATAAAACAGCTCGCGATCAGCTCGCCGGGCGGAGGGCTCTTCGCACCGCCTCGCCTGGTTTGCTGTAAGAGGTGGGATGGGGGGTGGGAGACAC
>NW_005842023.1:2098888-2111754 GCF_000455745.1 Alligator sinensis | reverse complement strand
TCCGGGGCTCCGCGGGGCGGCTGCAGCTGGCGGCCACCTGTGCGGGGCTGGGCCCGGGCTGCGTGTGCCTGGAGCTCCCCCTGACGGGCCAGGCCGCACTAGCGCCTCCACTCCCAGCTCTGAGAGGTCCCCCCACCGCTCCTGCAGCGTTTTTTCTGCAGCAGGAGGCATCTTCTGCTTTTCCCCTAGTGAGCATTTTGCCCAGAGCCCCTGACTGGTGGCGCGGAGCGGTGGGCGGATTGCACCTGCCCGCTCTGGGCTTTTCTAGAGATCTCGGCTTTCCACTGAGTGCTGTAATCATTGCTGGACCCCATGGCGGCTGTGCAAGAGGACCATCTTGTACAGTGTTGTTCTCAAGCCTCCCTATCCAGATCTCGCTCTGTTCAGCGGGACCCAGGCTTGGTGTTGGTATAAAACACTGTAAGAATAGGCCTGGCCCTTCCCAGCGGTCAGCCCACTGTGCTGCTGCCCACAGGTTTGTTTCAGTAGCCCCGATCTCTCCCAGGAGCTTGTGGGCTTGTGCAAGACACTTTGGATGTTTAGACCTTTTAAGTCTGGAATAGCCTGCCATCGGAGATGGTTCAAGCACCTACTCCGGATGCCTTCAAGAGAAAATTGGATGTTTATCTTGCTGGGATCCTGTGACCCCAGCTAACTTCCTGCCCCTGGGGCAGGGGGCTGGACTCACTGATCCTTCAGGGTCCCTTCCAGCCCTAATGTCTGTGAAATCTAAGTCTCCATCCGTTCAGGTCTTTAGTTAACAGTTATTGGAACAGGTCATTTTTGTCATCTCTGTTATCAGGAATGATTAGGTAATGGCAGCAGATACAGGTGATGTCAAGACAGTGGGAGGCAATCCTTTCCCCACCAGGCTCTGCATGGCCTTCCTGCCTTAGGGTTTTGACATGGACATTTTGCTAAGGACATTCTCTCTCTGCCCCCCTGCTTCTAGTAACAGAGAAGCCTGAACAGATACACAAAAATAAGAGTGCCTTTCCCCCCAAACAGGCCATGCACCTCATCCAGCAACAATTTTCCTCAGCCTAGTTACCATCCACCTTCTAAACCAGCTACCCTTCCCATGCACTCCAGCACTCGCCAGCCAGCCAGCTAACCAGCACCATCCAAAGGACATCAACATCCCCCAGCCATGCCCAGCACCTCTCTCAGAGCCCTGCCAATCTCATACTCAATGTCATGGATACATCCCCTCACAGAACAGGCAGCACAGTGGCAGATAGGGCAGGGAGCAGAAAGCAAGAGGGCAGATCAGTCAGGGAGCACAGGGCAGGGAGCAAAAAGCAAAGCAGTCCATGGGGCAGTGGAAGGAGATAGAGTGGCTGTGGGGGAGGTCACGGGACTAATTTGTGGCACACCTGCCAAAAAAGTTGGCTCCCCACTGTTCTAGGTGATGCCAAGAATGTTTTTATGAGTTGCCCGGGTAGCCAATAAAGCTTGCAAATGAAAAAGTGTTGGTTTCCAGGAAAATGTACTTCTGTTTTTTAACCTACTCCTTTCTTTCCAGTTCACAGATACCACATCTCCAAGAACCAAGTTTCAGAGCACTAAAGACTAATGAAAACCAGCTGAGAACACCTCCAGTACCTGCAGCCACGGGTAGCAGAGTCATACATACATATAGGGAGACATCTAGATACATATATATTCAGAAATATACACATATTTTCTAGAACAGAGATTTACCAGACTTTTATGCTGGGACATGTTTGTACAGTGCCAATCATGATAGGGTCTTGGTCCCAGAGTAGGACCCTCAAGTACTATGATAATGCAAGTAATAACAATACATCATGTAACCATTTTCACACACACACACACACACACACACACACTTATTAAGACCTGTAAAGAACAGTATTTTTCCACCAGTAGTTGCACACTGCTAGACAAAACATAATAGAGTGCCCTGCACAGAAAAATGGCTAGCTATGTCCAGACCATTTGCATGGTAAATAAATAAAAAAGAGCAAAGCAAGCTATAGGGATTTAAAACAGAAAATGCAATTAAGAAAGCTAATTAGTCTTACTATTTGCCACGTCTAAGAAAAAGGACGACATATTGAATTAAACAGTGACAAACAGAAAGATAAGGATTTTTAAATGCAGTGTATAATTAATGCACAGAACTTTTGGCTGCAGGACAAGAATAACAGCAACTGTTACACTCAGCTCAGATTAAATTATATGGGCATCTATACTTTAACTTCAGGAAAAACACAGATCACTTGTTAAAGAAAAAAGTCATCGTTCACATCCCAAATACCCTTTCCCCAATTTTTCCAACTATAGGCCTTAGGGATATAACTCTTTTCTTTTTTTTCTATCAAGAGCTCCTTGTTTGGTATCTGAAGAATGTGAATCTTCCTGTGATTCCTGACCAAAATTGCATGATATTAGCAATTCTTTTCTTCAACCGGCAGCTGGAAATGTGGATTTGTCATACTTCTAATATTGAATCAGCTCAAGCCTTGCTTCATTCCCAGGAAAGAACAGCTGTCCAGCTCCACTAGGGAAGATGCTTTCTGATCATGAATAAAGCCTGACTGAACCCAAAACACTTCATCCCTGTTGCTTTGCATGATGGAAGAACTTGCCAGCCTAATGATGATGCACATATACACTTGAGTATGCTTTATTGTGTAACTGTAAATGCTGATTTCTGTTTTACTATTAAGAAAAAATGGGAGATTTTTTCAAAGTATTTTTAAGCGCTTACTATGGTCACCTTGAAAACAGACTCTTAGCATGGCAGCTAATGCATATGTTTGACAATAAATTGGATGTGTATAATACGTATATGTAGTTGGATTAAAATGATATCTATATATAACTGTCTTATTTTATTTCATTATTGCACTTAATGGCAGGGCAACAACACACATTTAGACTGTAAGTTGCCTGTATGGGATCTTGTTATATTGGGACGTCCTCGGTGGTTGGTGATTTGTTTTGTTATATTTAGGAGAGAATACCATTTCAGTATTAAAGAAGCATTCTGGCACATTGTAGTGAGTTTTCCAGGGTACTTCATAGCTCCAAAGAGACAGCAGAAAGCACCATATCTAGTAGGACAGGGAACAACCCCAGTCACAGGAAAAAAACCTTGTATCAGGCTATTTGCTTCTCTTATAGCAGGTAGCAGCCAGAAGCAAGAATTGCTAAAGTAACTTGCCTTGTCGTCTGCCTGTATCTTTACTAAAGAGGATCTGAAAGCTCTGTTTTAAGAGCAGACAGACATGATTAGCTTGAGCTTGAGACACAAAAGCCCAAGCAGTATAAATAACTACTAAATAACCTGAAGGCATCCTAATTAAATGGCATTACCTTCCCTTGAAGATGCAGTCATTACTAGTAAAGCCTCATTGGTTTTTAACTGAGTTTTCCTCATTAGGTAGATTCCCTGATAAGGTGCATCTAAATTAAATGGTGTGAATTGTGTGGAAATGTGTGCTTGTGTTTGTGTGAGTGGCTCTGAGTTTTTCAGAAGTGCCTGGTAATTACAGGTGCTTGAGTTGAAACACCTTTACAAGGAAAAGGGGATATCTTCACTTTCTGAAAAATCCCAAATTATTAGTCACTTTTGAAAGAAGTGTGAGCTTGGGTGCATGTGTGGGTATAAAACTATACTCCCCCCCACATTTTCACATTTAAATTCTCTATTCCACTTTAGACATGTCTAATGCCTTTGGAGGTATAAAGTCCTACTAAGCTGTACTTTGAGTGTACACCTTCATGGCCAGGACAAAAACCCATTGTTTTCAGATACTATGATTTCTGTAAGATGAAATGTGCCATACATTTAGGCAGCTGGAAAGTTAGGCATTAGTCACATAGCTTTTTAATGCCAGCATTTCATTCTAACCTAGTTATTTTTTATTCAGGCTTAAAGATCTGCACAAAGAAAACACTAACAACTGTATGGAGAAGGCCTTCTGAATGATGCTCCTTTCAATAGCCATGAGCAGAATCAACCAAGTGATCTTGCTGGAGAGAAGAGTCTCGGCTAAGGTCAATTGCCTCGCCCTCCAAAGTATCCTGCATAGCATCTGAAATGAACCTTTTAGTTGAGAGACTTCTGTAGGAGGCAGGAGTGGGAGGAGGCGGTTTCCTTTGGCAGCCAGTACTGCTGTGTCTGTCAGTGTGCCTGCTTCCTTCCCAGAGGCTGTGCTTGTCCTGTACCCACATGCTGAATGGGGTGAAGAGAGCAAGTCCTCCACCACACCCAGGGCTTCCCAACTTTGCCAAGCCTAATTGTCTATTTGTGACTCTTCAGACTGTAATCTTTGCAGGCCAAGGATTGTCTCAGATTACATGTGCCTAACACTTGATCCTGATTAGGGCCTTTACTGAAATCATGATTAATAGCTGTAATCATTGCAGGGGCATATGCCAAGGATTCCTGTTGGGCAAATTAGTTAAGGGATAAAGTATGCCACCTCCTTGAAAGAGGCGGACTTAATCATGCTAGTACTGTGATAGATATCGTTTTCATAGATATGCAGCATGGATTTGCATAAAATTAACAGCACAGCTTATTCATTTTCCTTTGAAAATAATGTGATGGCAGCAACCATCTAATAGTTGTTTCTCTGAAGACAGAGAGAACAGACTTTTTTGCTGACTTGCAGTAAAGATATGCTATTTAGTTGGATGCATTTTTCAGTCTGTCAGTCCATTAAGTTCTGCAGGTTTATGCTGTTATTTCACTGTAGAATCCCCTAACTTGGATACCCTTCTGCTATTGCACAGCAACAGTGTATTTTGTACCAGTACAGCGATCCATATTTCACTTTCCTTTTTTTTTTTTTTTACTTTCCACATTTACTAAAAAAAGTAGACTAGCTTCTTAAACATCACTGGGCTGAATTGCATCAGCTGTGGAACTGGTGCAGAGAAATTAAATGCAAACACCTGTACTAACTCAACACCCACACTAAGAAATTAACCATACAGAAGCCAAGATATATGAAAGTTAACATAAGTAGAGCTATGGGTAGCACAGGCATGTTGTTCTATGTGCTTTATAACTAAATCCCTGTGAGCAACACTGGGAAGAAATCTGCTGCTCAGCTATATAGCATTAGGAACTGATTGCTCACTCCATCCAAGGCCCAATTCTGTCTTTTGGTAAGTGCAGTATGAAATTATGGCTTTTTGCAAAGGGCAATATTTACTAAACCTTCAAAACTGCTAATATTACTGTATCTGGCTCCCGAAAAACCCAGTTCCTATGGCAATCAGTGGAAAGATTCATATTGATCTCAAAATATAATCTTTTAGCTCCTTTCCTCCTCTTCTTATTAAAATACCTTATCAAACATGCTTGATAGGAATCAGTAAGTACTGTTCAAAGATTTTCTCTCTTTGCCTAGAGAAAAAATTATGTATAAACTGAAACATGATGCTGAAAACTATGTTTAGTAGAATGTGTTTAGTCTAGTGCTGAATAAATAATGAAACCATGTATTAGTGAATAATCTATTTGACAATCAATGGGGAAAAAGGCACTGATTGAATTCTTTGTTCATTTTTCTATAGAACTGGCAGGACAATGCACAAACAAATCACTCATACTTATTCAACCACCAAAAGGCCAATGTTTGTCATGGAAATTATTAGTACTGGTTTTTGACCAAATCTAGTTTTCTGGAGTCTTTTGGACAGAAAATAAAAGAAAGAGAGTATTTACTAATCTGTGCATTTAACATGAATATTTATCTAATCTATCTTTTAGTTGTATTCAGAACTGTACTGAGAGTCATGCACTTGTAAATAGCCATACATGTTGGTAGTCCTACTAATACACTTCATGGTTTTAGTTCCCTTTAAGCATAAAAAAATGTAGGCCAGATCACAGAATTCCCTCACTGTCCCTTTTCTTTAATGTGTCCCTTGCCAACTCCTGCTGAGCTCAAAACCATGTATAATATGCACAATATTTGCTATGTGGAAATAAGAGACAACTCTTGTTAAACAGAAGGTACCATTACCAGGATGGCTGTAATCTGCAGCTGATTTGCCATCTAGAAGCTGCTTATTAATTTTTATGGGAGGTGGAATACTGAGGAGGGAGGAAGGTACAAGGAGCCTCTGAAGAACTGTCTGGAAGCCTTTTGCCTGGGGACAAAATCTCTGCATTTCTGCACACATTTCCTCCCACACCCCTTCCCATTCCCTATGCCGCACCCAGCTTCTCTCCTGACACTCCCTGTGTCTGCTGCCACCTTCACAGCTTCTGTGCTACTGCATATGCTGACCTCAGCTTCCTAATGAATGTTTTCCAAGCTCTCGTTCCCTGTCCTCTCCTTCAGGAGATCGGGGGAAACATTTTTTTTTAAGTGTGAAGTGTGGAAGCCACCAGGACAATTCCATGGCCCTTTCCAGGTGTATTTCGAACCACACAACTTGTCCAAAGTCCAGTGTTATGCATGCCATACACTTTGGATCACACCTTTAGACTGTGAGCTCTTTGGGACTGGAACATTAGTACAGATCTGACTGGCCTGATTGCCAGAAGAAAGGTTGCACACACACACATCCCATGGAGGGGGCTGCAAGCAAGACATGTTCAAAATCAGGCTCGTTTGGTGTATTTTCCCCACACCTACACACATAGAGTCAGAAAAATTTTCCACTCTGTGGAGCAGGCCATGGTAGACTTCATCCCATGAGTGTAGAACTACATCCCTCCCCAACCACTTGATATCTGGGGAACAGGACATATGAAGTCAACTGGAGGTGCTGCAGCATGAGGGGATGGAAGGGAGCATACGTTTTTACCTGGTGGTTACCAAGGCAAATTTCCTAGTAAGTTTAGGGGAATTTTGCCTGATTACAGACTAAATCAGCATCACAGAGTTTAACCCTCTGTCTCATATTACTTTTGTGTAGGGTTATACTTTGTTATAGACCTAATCTTGAAGAGGCCATGCATAACTGGCAAAAAATGCAAAAAGCCAAGGGAAACACCAATGCTCTTCCTTTACAAATCTGGTTGCCAGGTCTGGCTGACTTAATCTTGAAGAGGCCATACATATCCTCAATGATAGCAAAAATTCAGCTGAGTGACCAGTGACCATTTTTCTATTTTCCTGTCTAGGGCCAGCTGGGAACTGGCCCAACTTCTGCCATAACTTAAAGCAGCGTCTAAGGCTGTACCAAGTTATGCTGTGCTACTTCAGCTTCTTTCTCCTGCCTGTTCAGGAAGCTGGGGAGAGCACAGACACTATGGGCATGTCTCCACATGCAGAAACATGCAGTTGCTGTGGCAAAAATAGCAGCAGCACAAATTTGTGCCATTGTTTTTTGATTCTGCACGCACCCCTGCATATGGGGTTGGTGTGGGGCAAATTGTCCCAGGTGGGGTAGGAAAGGCTGAAGCCAGCACCTATGTTGGCCCTAGAAGCCTTACTTGGGGGTCCTAGGGGCCTCCTGGGGCAGAAGCAACAGCAATCCGGCTGCTCAGAGTCTAGTTAGCAGCCAGAGCATGACTGGCCAGGCTCCCCTTCCGGTGGCACAGGCTGCTGCCGCGTGTGCTGCACCACTTTTTTCAGGGGAAGTTTTTTTGACACTGGGATCTCTTGCATAATGCAAGCGGAATCCTTTACTAGCTGGTTAAGCCAACTTTAAGGCTATTATGCATGACTGGAAAAGCACAAAACAGGATTAACAAAGGCTATGGACCAGGCCCTCTATTTTTACATGGCCCTTATTCAAGTAGAAACCACTGCCAAAGTCCTGAAGTGGGGATTTTGGCATTTAGACCTATAACATTCATCTGGGGTGGTTTCTGTTAATTTCTCAAGTGAGTAGACTTTCCTTTGTGCATTCCTGAAGGGATTGCCTCTGCAAGCTGGTAAGGGTGAAGTTACACATTACACTTAGACCATACTGAGGGCACTTAAAAAACAAGTGTCTGCACATTAAAGGTCATTAACTCATGCTAAGTGCCCTTTGAGCCACATCAGGTGAGGGTTAACTCTTGGCCCTGCTCCTAGCTTGTGTTAGGGTGACTTCAGTCTGTTCTATGGAGATAAAACAAGCACTTTTCAGTCCTCCAGCATCCTAGGATTTATGGCTCCCAGACCTACCCCCCCACAAGAGCAAGTATAGAGCCCAGGTGCCATGGCTCCTCTCCACACCTCTGCTCACCAGCCTTCTAGTAGCAAGTCGGAGCTGTGTGGGCAAGAAATGGCATTAACCCCTAACATGCAACTGTTCATAGCATGCTCTGACTTTAACACCTCTTAACATTCCACAGATATAGTGTGGTCTATGTGTAACATGCAACTTCACCCTAAATGCTCTCCGTGACTAATGAAGCCAGAAGGAGTTGAAGGTGACTCAACACCTGGCAGTAATAAGACTTCAAACTGGTAGTCCTGTAGAAGCTCCATTCAGGTCACCACAAGATTTAGCATGTATTTTACTTTGTCCTTATTCCAGCAGAATTTCTTACTGATGTCCCTGACACTTCCTCCTTTAGGGTAGCATCCTATTCTAATTGTAAATGGCATGCAATTTCCACTTATAAATATGAAGAAAAACATTCTTTCCTATGGTGTTAGGTAGTTAAAATAGTTACAATATTTAGCACTTGTAGCCAGGCTTTTACTTTCTTAAATACTGGACAAGCACCAATAACTAATTTGCTAAGTTATGTGGCACCCTGTAAAGGAGGGGAATTGAATGCAGAAGTCCCTCCAGTGCAAGCAGACCCTAAAGGCAGGGGAGCGTGGGATTGTGACCCCAAGGCATCACAAGGCCCCCAGTGCTGCAGATGTGCATGGAATGCCTGCTTCTCTGTATCATTTGCAGGCCTAAGATGCAGTACTGTTAACATATTTGTCTCATTAGTTTTTCTCCCACTGGTATCCCAGACATGTCTGTCTGGTTCTTAGTCTATTGCAAAGGTTAGAAGGTGTAGGACAGAAGCTAATGCGTCTCTGAGCAGATTTTAAGCTGGGCTCTGTAGGGGGTATAGTATGCTAGCTGCTCTTCAGTTCCTTCCCCTTTCTGGCCTGATATGACTGCTAGATTTTCTGTGGAGTCTTAACTACCTCTTGTCCATGACACAAGGCTTCCTGTGTTTATAAAACTACAGCAGCACCACCTCTTCCATGCTTTAGTGAAATCTTGGTCATAGCTATTTCTTTTTCTGTTCTTTTTGCCTTGCCAAACTGCTATGGGGAGTGATGACCTTTACACACTTGGCAAAAAGAGTGATTTTAAAAAACAGAAAAGATATCATGGAGACTCAATTTTTCAAAGGGCCACAGCTTTGCACTTACATGTGCAAAATTGCCTGTACTTTTTTTGCTCCTTCTTACCTACTCATCTGGATTCCCACATGTAGAACCCCTTTGGGAGGATGTGTGTGTGTGTGAATGCCAGAGTGTATAAAACTGCGTGCATTTGTGTTTTCTTGTGTGGACTAAAGAGAACTTCCTTGGTTAGCCCATTCAGCCCCAAGTCCTCTAATGCTTTTAGTAAATTTGTTATACAAAAATGAAGGCCACAGGTCAAACATTTGACCTAAATAACTTCGGGAACCTTATACATTCTGCATTTTTAAAAGTCTTATTACTGCAACCTGTGTTTCCCAGAGAGACTCATTTCTGTACAATTTGTCCTTGCTGCTGCTTGTGTACTGTATATCAACTTAAGTTATTTTTTTACTAAACAAGCAAACTTGGCTTTGCATTTATTTTTAGGCAGCAATATATATTTCCTTTGTTTGTTTTTCCCCCTAAGCAATTTTTGGGAGAGAGGTTGTGAAGCCCCTGATGGGAGATAAGGGTAGGCAGTCTGCCAGCTGTCTCCTACACAACAACACTGCTGCCTGTTACATTTGTACAGATGAGAAAAATATGGTTCTACTTCATAAAATGAGGGCCCATACCAGTGTTGTGTGTGATTCCTTTGATCCCAGTATCAGTGAACTGGACAGAAGAACCTGTTGACAGATCTTATGATTTTACAAAGAACTTTGAAATCTTGATTTGGAGTGGAATTCTATTTCTCTGCATAAAGGGTGGTTTTGATACTTGAGCACAAGTTGTGATCCTATTACCCTTCCCTTGTGGACATGTAAGTATGGGTGAACAGACTGCATAGGCTCTGTTGGTCACACAGTGGCTAGGCAGGCATGTGGTTATGTTCCTAGCTAAGCATAAGTCCTGGAAAAAATGGAGGACCCTCCCATGTTTTAACTCAAAGCATTCAGCTATTGGAACACTTCCAAAGAAGCAGGTGAAAGAGGCCCTTCCTGATCTAGAGGAAGTTTGAATCTGTATCTCTCTGAGTTCCCAGCACACTGCTATAACCAGAGGTGTAACTGAGTGCTTGAGTGTCTTGGGCATGAACGGTGCGTGCCCCCGGTGGCTGAGTGGGCGCGGCTGCACTGGTGGTGGCAGGAGTCTGGTGGTGGTGGGAGCCCAGCGGCAGTAAGCTGAGAGCTCCCACAGATGCCACCGGCACTCTCTACAGTGGGAGGGGATAGCGAGTGCCAACCAAGGGTCAGTGACCACCCGCAGGCACAGGCGGCAGTGTTGGAGGTGGCCAGTGGCGATCACAGACTGCCGCAGACATTGGCAGTGGGGTGGCAAGTGACAACCACCTGCAGGCCCCACCAAAAATGTTGGCAGACTCTTTTTGCAGGGGGTGCACCCATGTGCACCCCCTATGCATCATCCCTGGCTTGGGTGGGAACTATGAGGGCTGTGCAAAACTTCGGTCCCCAATTCGATTTGGCAGTGATTTGGCCCAATTTGGTGGCTGAATCTTCAAATCTGAATCAAATCAGAGGACCCCTTAATCTCTCTGAATCAAATTGGAACGCTCCGAATTGATTTGGCACTTGGCAGCAGACCTGAAAGTGGACCAGAAGCACTTCCGGGTGACTTCTGAATCCACCAGGGAGCATGCTGAGATTGGGGCCACCGGTCCCCCGCCCCGGCTCAACAACTGGTGCCTTTTGAGTTTGGGAGGACACCTGGGGTCCCCATGCAGCTGATTGCTGAGCCAGGGGGGCACAGGAGGGCCCCCCAGCACCTTCAGTGGTAGACCTGAAGAGGACCCAAAGTACTTCTGGTCCATTTCCAGGTTCACCACCAAGCACACAGGGGGCCCCGCTGCACTCCTGTGGAACGCTCCATCTGCCCCAGCATCACAGTGTTCATGAGCCGTGCTGCCAGTGCCAGTCTGCTGGTGAGCATGCTGCCACCTCCCGGCTCGGCAATCGGGCACAGGGGGGCCCCAGGTGCCCCCCACCCAGACCCAGGAAGCACCAGTTGCTGAGTTGGGGGTGGGGAATGGGGGTCCACTTCTGGCCCATTTCCAGGTCTGCTGCCAAGCACATTGGGGAGCCCCCCACGCTCCTGTGGGATGCTCCATGCGCCCTACCATTGCAGTGTTCATGAGCCGCCTGCTGCCTAGAGGTATGTAGAAAAAAAATTTAAAGCTGTGTCTACGGCCGAATCGCTGATTCTCTGAATCAGCATCGAATCTTCAGATTCAGATTTGGCCGAATCGAATCGGAGGCAGTGATCCAAATCAACGAATGGAATCACTGTCCCCAATTTGGCTGAATCCAAATGCAAATCGAGTAGGGCCCGCTTCACACACCCCTAGGAACTATGTATGGGGCAGCATCAGTGGCTGAGGTCCTAGCACCACAGCTGCTGTTCTGCAACAGCCTCAGGCACTGAACCTTGGAGGGTGGCCCCCACTTCCCACCCTCCAAGGTTCAGTACCTGGGGCTGGTGCCCTGGTTACTCCCCACTTCGTTATGTAGTCACTCTAACCACCATGCTGGAGGTTAAGCTCTGTCTAAGCCCCTCGCCAGTCCTCCTCTTGAAGTGGAGCTATTTCTCATTTAATATTCACCAGATGGAGAGCAAATGAAGTGGGGAAGTTTTTGCCTCATTGAAAGCATGGGCACAGGCTAGAACCCAAGGTTGGCTCCTGTCCAGCAGGGAGGGCATCCATGTCACTGACCCTGAGCCACACGCACACCAAGCTGGGAAGTCAAAGAGACCCAACCACAAGGCTACTGGGGATGAAATGTTAGAGGCACCTTTTCTTTCTCTAGTATCTAACACCCATTAGTCACGGGCTTTTGCCCAGCTATATTGTTGTGACACACACACATCTACAAAGGGCACATGTACATGTCTCACTACACAATAGTCAGACATATGTGCTCAGTCTATGTGTGAGCATGTGCTCAGTCTATGTGTGCGTGTTAACATGTCTACAGTGCAGGGGTAATGGAATTGCAGCTTGTAAGAGCTTAAAAAGTTGGCCCACATGGCTCACAAACTGCCCTTGAGGTGCACAAGGAGAAATACAATTCTATCCTTGGTGTTTTTTTGAATGATCTCACTCTTGGGATCAACTCATTAGAAGAAAGTCTCATCTTTTTCTTACCAAAAAAGTTTAAAACTCCTGACGTTTACAGAGAAAAGCCTCCTGTGAACTGGAGTGCACCCCAAAGGCTCAGAAATGGGAGGTAAAGGTAAAGTTCTGCTTCCCCAAAAGGCAGAGTCCTGCTCCCTGGGTCATCTTCTGGGTGAAGAAGCCAATAAGAGTCTGTGTGAAGGCTGTAACCATTGTAACTTGATCTCCTGCTGCTGGGGTTATGACTTATGAGGATGGGCTTTCTATGGGACCAACCAAACACTGAAATCCTTCCTCATACTCATGCTGTTCCCATGATGTCAATCAATTGCTCAATCAGTATCTTACTCTGAATAAAATTAGTTACCATTTTTTCTTTTTAATCCCCTTCTAGGCTCTTTAATAATGGTTCAGCCAGACCTGGCAACCAGCTTTTGTAAAGGAAG
>NW_005842023.1:2078128-2098878 GCF_000455745.1 Alligator sinensis | reverse complement strand
CTTTGGCTTGTTGCATTTTCTGCCAATTATGATGTGATATTCCCCACCCTGACAAGTCCCAATCACATACTGCAAGTGCTGTAGGAATCCACTTTTCCCCCCTCATCTGGCATGAGATGTGCACTTTAATCTGAAAGCAAAATCAAGCCAAAATTATACTGGGGAATAAAATATTGTCATCTGCTTATTACTGATGAGTCAAACCACTTAACCCAATGAAAGATTCTTAAATGAGAGGTGAAACACCCAGCAGCCTTATCTTGTCTGCTCACTTTTGGGTAAAAAGGTGGAGCTGAGGAAACTTGAGTAACCTTATACCTCACTCAAGGGCACTTGAGAAGAATTAAGTGGAGCTCAGGAGACTGCATTAAAGTGAGTGTGTGTGTTATTAAGAGACACTAAGGGTGAAAGAGAGGCTTTATCCACACACATGCACACGCATGCGCACACGCACCCCCCGCCCCCAATATACATATTTACTTATTCTGGTATTTCTATATAGGTAGGAGAATAAACAGTATTGGTATAAGGCAAGCGGGGCTAACCTGCAGCATGGATAGCATGAGCAGCTTCCGTATGGCATGCAGCAGATTGGAGAGTGGACAGGCAGCATAGTGGCAGGGAGAAGAAAGAGGAGCAGCAGATCAGGCAGGGAGCACAGGGCAGGAAGCAGAAAGGTGAGCAGCAGACGGTGTAAGGAAAGGATCAGAGTGGTACTTGGGGAATGCCAACAAGTTTGACCCTCATATAAGGCATCTCTATATTGGTATGACCATATCCATGTTGGGGTTGTTCTGGATAAAATTATACTTCACATAGTATAACTTGGCATAACTATACCACCACAGCGCCATGTATAGATCAGTCAAGTATCTGGCAGGAGAAAAGGGTAGGTCCTTTCAGAGTGGTGGCAGAGGTTATATCAGGGCAGTTCAAAAGATGTGACTAGAAGAGTCATCACGAGCCACCTGAGTAGGAAGGCGGTATTGCAGGGTGTGCTGAGGGGAAAGTCCTTCCTTGAGTTGTACACACACTGGTTTCAAGGGGATATTTGGTTTCAAATGATCCATTTTTAAAACAAAAGAGGTGGTGACAAATCTCAGGGAAGTGAGTTAACTTGCTATGAAATAAAAATCCCCCAAAAGATGTAGGTCTGGTGTACATGGCCTTGTTTTCTTGGTATAATAATTTTCATTAATGATATGATTTAAAAAAGATGAAACATATACTGGGAAAAGCCCTGTGTAGATCCAGTTATAATGGCATGGATGTAACTTATATCAGGGTAACTTATTTTTGCTTTTCAAATCATAGCGAGCTATATCAACAGACAACTTTTATACTGGTATAATGGTATCCACACTGGGTAGAGAGGAAGCCTTCCATTTTAGCTATTCCAAAGTCCTTGAGGGGGCAAAACTTTCTAGTGGAGGTAAGGCTTGAGTTTGAATATGATGGAAAAGTCTGTTCAGGTGTTTAAGTTTCTGAGAGGGAGTGGTAGAAAGCAAGTCACCTCAAGCTGGAAATCACATCATTGCAGCTTGACTAGATGCAGCCAACCTAGTTTTAAACTAGCATGAAGTCCCGCATGAGCTACCTGCTCAAGTGCTGACGTCTCATGCCGGACTCTGTACTAACACAGCTAGAGAGTTACTGGTACGTGAACCAACTTGTTTCGAGCTAGTTTGGGCACGTCTATGCAGGCTGCTGTCACAGCAGTGACTGAAGTGTAAATGTAAAATTGGATAAAATGCAGGGGTATATTTTACACAAAATAATCTATTATGTCAGAGAGAGAAAGAGAGAGAGAGGTTAAAGATTATCTCAAGGGTCATTATCATTTTTACTTTCTATGGTAACTTTTTGGAGGGAGGAAGGGGCAAAGGGTTGAGGGAAAAGACTAGTTCTTTCTATAATAGAGGGACTTCTCCCTCATCCTAGCCAGGCTCTGCTTCAGGTTGATCCCTAGGGAGCCTTCAGTAGAGTGGGTCAGGATCTGTTAGCTGAACATAGCTCACAATTACTGTGGGGGATGATAGCTCCACAGGGTTGGGGCAGCAGGTGGGAGCCAGTGGGCACTGGGATGCTTCAGCAATGCCCTCCCTGGCAAGATCATCTCCTTAGCTTGCTACAGGGAGTAGAGAAGCTGTGCTTGATTGATTGTAAACCAACAGGAAATCTTTCTAAAGGGATTGCCACTCCCTCTGTTGGGTGGTGCTGTTGGCCTTAGGGGCTATTTGTGTTGGGGAAGGGGTGGAAAGCAGTCCTACTGCAAAGAAGGACTGGGGCCCTGGCTGACCTCCCCCTTATTTAGGTAAGTTTTATATCAGGCTCCCTGAACCATGAGACTGGAAGGTATCAGCTAGGTTTGGTATGGCTCTAAGTCCTCCTCTGGTGTCATTTTCCTTATGTCTGCCTTCTCAGCACTGGCCCACATTGTGATGTGGGTTGTAGCCAGGCAGGGAGAAGTGCGTGGGCATCTCAGGAATTAGGCTGCATGGACTGAGGAGAGAGCTCAGACAGAGCCAAAGAGAAGAGGGAGTGCAGAGAAGGGCAGAGCTTACATATATGAGTTGTTTGTCTGGTTTCCCCAGGTCTGTTCTAGGTGAGCCTGCAGGGAGATGGCCCTGAACTTGCAAGCGGTATGGAAGAAGTTTGCCACCTGAGCTTGCCTCCTGGCAAATGCTTCTTTCTTTGGAGAGCCACTAGAGCCGATGCTACATTTTAGGAGCAGCAAAAAAAGATATAGAATTACTTCATGCTAACTGGGTTTATATGAAGAACATGGAACCTGAGAGTAAGGAGAGAGGAAACGGAATAAAACAGGCATTTGTCATTTTAAAGAAAAGCCAAGAAAACCCATTTATTTCTCCCCACTCCTCTAAAAGTGAATTATACATAACTAATAATTCATAAAGGGCTTGTGTTATGGCACGCTTGACAAAATCATCTGTCTCTCTCTTTCTCTAAAGGCACGTTCCAGATTTTATGCCTAGTTGTCATAAGCCTTGTTGTTATGATTTCATTATAAATTGATTCTGATATGTGTTTCCTGTGATGCCGTATTCATTGGAACTGAATTTCTGCTTTGGAAAACAGGCACAGAGCTTCTGGTTCTTCATCTTTCGCCCCCATATGAAAAAGAGTTTTTCAAAGATGTGTTCATGTTCTGGCTGCTGGCCCCAAGTTGGAGGGGGGAGGCATACATTTTACTGAGGTGGAGCAGTAGTTCCACCTTGTGGTAAGAAGGAAGTAAGGCACCTGCTGAAGCCCAAGCCCAAATGCACAAAGACAATTTGGGGGAGACAGGCAGGCACTGTTCTTTGGGTAAATGTGATATCTTTTATTAAACCAACGGAATAGTTGGAACAAAGCTCTTAGCAAGCTTTCAGGTGCAGTCACCCTTCTTCAGGCATAGGGAGATTCTGCTGTTGTTTTGAGACCTCCAAGGAAGCTAAAATTGTGACAGGAGGGCAATGAGAACATAATGTTGGGAATGCAGTCTCTACTCACAAACTACAGTGGTTTTATACTAGGAAGAAATGTAACCCACTAGGGGTCCCAGGAATGCTGTTCAGACAGTAGGCAGGCTCTTCACTCCTGAGTTGTTTCATGTGTGGTTGTACTGTTCACTTATTTAACACGTTGTATTCACAAGCTTGTATTTGGTTTGCATACCGGAGTAGTTGCTCCTATTTTTATACAAGTTTGGTTTTTATTCAAAGGATGAAGTCAGTAACTCATAACAGAGGACTTATCTAACGGACACCTCCTTTTTATTTGATTGTTGAATAATTTTACTTTTAAATGATTACAGATCTGTTCAGAAAATAGATCTTACTGACCTTCTGTCACACACTTAACTTCTTGCATTCATTGGAGATCTCAGAACAGCAGTGGACTCTTTAGGCTTGAAGAAGGGTACTTGTGCCTGAAAGTTAGCAAATAACTTTGTTCCAACTACTCAGTTTGTTTAATAAGATATCACCCAATGAACCTTGCCTGCCTATATCCTTAGACCAACACGGCTACACCCAAAAACCCTGCATATGGGAAACGCTACATTTTGCTCTCATAGGCAATGGCAGAGTATACTTGATGGCCCCTTTTGTTTTAACTTAGTATTATACTATACAATTTGATCGTTCAAGTAGGGCATGCAAATATGAATGTGGCCTGTAAAGTAAAACAGTAAAAAGACAAAATGTGGCAATCCTGGAAGCAGTAACAATCAACAAGAGCTAGAAGTAACAAGTATATCAGAATGCAGGGAGCCCATGCACTTGTAAAACACTGCATCCAAAGATCTCCACACATTTTACAAAGGAGGGTATTTTCATCTCCAATTGATTGAGGAGGAAACTCAATCCCAGAGAAGGTTTTATTAAGTAGTCTTTAAGTTTGAGCACCTCCATTTTGATGTGCTGAATCTGAAACATGCAGGACTTCAGAGATACTGAGTTGTCCTAATTCTATGTGACAAGTGTAGGCTGCCTGGTCTTCTGGGACAGGGGGCATCTTTTCTGGGTTTGTGTTGGGTCTAGGCCAGGAAGGGTCTTGGTCCATGGCTGGGACTCGCGTGTTACTGCTTTATGCACAAATAAATAAATAATAATAGATTTTCTGACTCTGAAAAACAGGCCCAAGATAGGTGGCTGGAACTGAGCCATTTCACATCAGCAAACACTTCCAAAGGTATGAAACCTAAGTGAGTTCAGGTCAGTGGCAGAGCTGGGTAGCGATTCCCAGGAGCTAAGTCCTTTTCCTATGGAAGTCGATGATAAATATCCCATCAGCTTCAACAGGGGCAGAATCTGGTCCCAAGTCTGCTGACTGGCAGTGTCCTCTGAGCGCTAGCTCTTGCCATCTCTTTTAAGCTGCCAGAGGAAATCAGCAAGGGTTTTATTTTATATGATCTCTCTCCCAAGACGGGTGATGGTGAGATCTCCACATACACCCCTCTCATTTCTACAGAGGATAGAGGTATGAGTTTAAAAGTGTAATTCTATCTACTAGGTGAGAATAAGGGCAACTGAGGTGGTTCTACAGAGAATGGAGGCATTTGACTTACACCTCTGGGTGGATTAAACAACAAAGCATGACACAAGGTGTGTTTTAAGTTATTTTAGGATGCTCAGGGGGTGTTATGAAACCCTGACACACTGCCAAGTGGATCTGATTCCCCAGGGGTGTGATTATCTCATGGTAGTCACACCCTCTGGATTGGCTGCCTGGATGCAATTATATAAAAAGTCTTTAATAACAGGGAAAAGTGAATAAGTTATATGGGAGGAACACACAGGTCATTGTTCCTCCTTGGCAGGTGACTCACTCACATTGAGCTGTCTGCTTAGGTTATCCATTAACATGGTGCATTAGGAAAGCCAAATAATTTTGTTCTTTCTTAAGAACACAATCCCCTCCCCCGTCCCCAATTTTCAGTCACCTTTTGAGCGCCCCCCCCCTTTTACAATTGTAGAGATGATGGTAATTTTTATTAAAGAAGAATCATCATTAATAATTATTCTCTGCCCCCTCCAGATTGAACATCCTTTTCTCAAAACTTCAAAGCACTTTACAATTATTAATGGATGAAGCCTCTTGATGACCCTGAAGGTAAGCAAGAATGATGGCTAATAAAAGTGTTACATCTTCTCACTGTCAGACCTCTGATCTTCCCTTCCCCAGTAGTAGAAAGGGCTGTTAGCTTTGTGGGAGCCTAAACCCCACCTTCTCACTCCAGGGCTATGAACATTGAAGCTCCAGGTCTGAGGGACCTCACAAGCCATGGGGATAACCCTCCTTTAGCCTTGGGTGGGCTTAAAAGCCCCCTGTGTCTAGCTCTGTAATGTCAGCATATAGCCTTATAGCCCATGGCATCTTGCAGATCATTTCATTGGCTGCCACTGGGGCAGGGAAGGCAAAATCTTATCCTCTCCACAAAGTGGCTATACAGTGACTGTTGGTTGTCTTTCTAACCCTGCTGCCACAGCTTGGATGGTGCTGGCATCACTGCTCCACGAGGTAGAAAAGTACATTGGAATCTATGTACAGATGCACCAGCTCCACTTGGGTCCCCCTGTTCCATCCTGTTATGTGTGCAAGACATTGCTCAGGGCCTCAACAGGAGCACCATGCCAGGAGTGCACACCCTCAGACCCCCAAGCCCTGCCTCCTTTTGCACAGAACTGCTCCAGAGCCAGTGCATGTGGTGACTGCTCAAAGGATGTAATGCAGTTATCTACCTGTAGAACCCTTCCCAGGCACTTTCCTTCCCTGTTTTTAAGTTGTCAGGGTGTTAACATGGGGCTGCCTCTGGGCTGAGGTAGCAACAAGAGTCCAACTAGTAGCCAAATTCATACAAAACACAATTCAGGCATTCTTTGACATCCTCTTCCTATCTCAGTGCTGCTAAGGTAGTAGAAGCAGCTGCAGGAAAGCTAATAGCAGGGTTGAAAGCAGACTTGGCCAGCAATTTCATTCCTGGCCAGACAGTCATTTTTTTCGTGCCTTTGTCTGGCTGTCTCTCTTTCAGGCTGTGTTCGGAGAGTAGTTTTATTTTGTGTGTGTATCTATCTTTCTGTCTTTCTGACTTTCTTCTGAATTCAGCTAGGACTGATGTAACATCTCAGTGGCACATTGCTTCCAGAGAGGTTTGAGTGACTGAATAATGAAGATAAAGAAAAAAAAAACTTGCTTTCCATGCAGCCTAAACCCAAGGACCTGCTTTTTGCCAACGACTTCCTGCAAAATAGAAGAGAGGCTTTTATTGTGTCTCCTCATTTTTTCTACATGCACAAGGAAAGGATTTTTGTTGCATTCCTGTCACCATCATGTATACCCTCTAAAACCAGTGCATGCCCCCTGTCCTCTCAGGAGTGCAGGGGGAGAGCAGTTACTTTTTTTAGGAAATAATTTAACGTACCTGTAAGTTAGTTTGCAGGAGAATTCACACTCTCTGTACTTCAGTTCAGCTGGGATACTCCTGCTGACAAAGGTGATGTCTACTGTGTCTTTGGCTTTGCAAGAGCATTTATTAAAATACCACAAGTTCAGACAATGCTGGTTACAAGAAGAGTGCAGTATATTACATGTGGGAGGACTGGTGCAGAGTTTCCTGAGCAATGAAATGACTTACAAAAAAGTCTCTTCTCCAATCTGGCACATCCCAAGGAGCTAATTCTGCATTTGTGTTTTGGATGAGGGCTGTCTTGCAGCCTGTATATAATGTGTGTACATGCAAACTTCCCAGAAAGTCTTGGGAATCATTTGGCTCCCCAAAACCATGCAGCACAAATTTCAAAACAGCCAAATTAATTATTTTTAGCCCAGTTAAAGTTTATTCCAGATGACAAGCATTGTATGCATTAGGCCAGCCACTTTAGTGGGTGTAAATCAGTATAGCTGTATGGATGTTGCTGGGGCCATGCTGACTTATGTCAGCTGAAGATCTGTCCCCCTGCTCCCCATCCCTCTTCCTCTGTTCTCCTTCAAATCCCTCCTATCTGGATTTGAAGAGCCAGACAGTACAGGAAAAAAACAAGCGCTGCAAAACAACCACACAGTGACAGCATAATGATGTCTGTCTTGGAGGATGCACTAATGTAAGACAATGTTATGATCTATTCATGCAACACTGCAGTGCTATATTAGGACATTGCATGGCTATTTTGTAACAGACTCTGTCTGCCTTGATACCTATATTTTCTTTGTCCATCCTTGTTAGCATCTAAGAAGTGAAAGAATGTTTCATCATTCCTTTTCCCTTACTCTCCTCATTCTGGCCAGTATGTAGGAACAGAAAGGTCTTTCAGGGCTCCTGTTTGCATGATCAGGGTGATCCCGTGAGCTCTGAGCAATGTTGTAATCTGAATGGGAGGTTCTGAGGAGTTGCTTGTGCTTCCAAGAACATTTATTGTCTACATTAGCTGAGCTAGATGACTTAATGAGTGCAACTCCATGACTGGAACTGAGGCAAGCCCCAGATCCAGGATCTTCACTCCATCTTTCCCCCCATTCTAATCCACTGTGCTTAACTCACTCCCGGTTCAGAATATGAGCTGAATCTATTCTAGTGTGAAAAAGGATAGAAATTTTGAAATTCTGCCTTTCAAACCTACAGCGATGGGATGTCTTGATTTTATAACCATTGCAAATCATCCTTTTTAAACATGCTGGATTGGTTCCTCTGCTAGTGTCTGTCATGGTAGCTGCACTTGAGACAGTGGAGTTAAGATGATTTACCCCACCTGAGAAGTTGATCCAGCATCTCTGTTTCAGGGCAGAAAATGAGGTTTTGGTGTTGACATTCAGAGCTCTAAATGTGCTGGGATTTGACCACCTGAGAAGCCACATTTCATCTTGTGTGAAATAGCATTGAGAATCCTGCCTTAAGAGAGTAGGCCTGGTTACAGGAGAGTTTCCTTGAACTAGACTGGATTCTGAACTCAAGGCCCTTTCTCTGACCCTCCACCCTTTCCCCACCACACACAAACCCCCCCAAATCAGAGGGAGAATGAACCAAGGGAGCTAGACTACTTTCGGTAGCTGACTCTAGGCATTATTATTATTTTTTTTTTTTGTTAAATGAATAAAGACACTGAAATAACTCTGTGCAGGGATAGGAACTCAAGACTCCCCCTCTGCCAGCTGCCCTCTGTAACTATTGGACTACAGTAGCAGCTGGCAAAAACTTTTCAAGCTATGGGCTGGAAAACCCAGCTCAGGCCTGACACAGGCCAGGTGGCTTCTGGCTAGAAGCTGTGTCCACACCACACCTGGGGGCAGCTAAGAGGTAGGGGGGAGAAGCAATGTGGGCAAGGGGGCAGCTAGAAGTTGCCTGGCTCTGGCATAGCCCCCTTAGCATAGGCAAAAGACTTTGCTAACTCAATCCAGTGAATCTGCAGACTGGATCTGGCTTGTAGGATACATTGCTGACCCCTGGGCTATGGAGTTATACTTCTTCCCGTGCACTCTTCCTCATCCCATTCTTACTGCATAGGGGCCCAACTGCAACAGGAAGAGCAGATGGTGTCTTCCACCACCAGGCTAGGCACCAGCCTAGTGGTTAGGGCAGCCTTCTTGGAGTGGGTTTTGAACTCCCACAAATTGAGGCTGGCATGGAGCTCAGGTTTCCCACTTTCTGGGTAAATGCTTTGTTCAAGAGGCCACCACTGTCACTTGAAAGGAGAAGGGACTGTGCTTTCCTAGAACGTTTGCAGTTGCCTCTCTTCAGGAGGGGAATCTGGGGTCTGGATCCTCAGTTGATAGAGGTGGTGTCTGTAGTCCTGATTCAGGTACCTCTCCTCCGAAGAGGGGGGAGTTGTCCTTAGTACAGCCTATCATCTAGTTTTAAGTAGTTCCTTGCTCAGCTTGCTGATTTAAGATTACCTTTCTGTGGTACCTAACTCTTCCCATGGCACCTAACTTGCTACTGCTCTGGGATGTGCTAGGTTGCCTTATTTGTACCTAGATCCAAAAATGACTTGGCTTAGAATCTAAAATTATAGACCTACTAGGCACACTGAAAAGCTCATGCTATGTTTTGGGGCCTTTTCTGTTCAGATTGGGTTGAAAGGTAAGGTGGTGAGATGAGGCTATTATGCTGGTTCTGTGTGTGTGTGTCTATCTGTCTATTTATCATTTCATATATATATATATGTGAAATTAGAAGAGAAATAACATTCACACCAATGGAAAGCATGCCTTTCCTTTGGTAGATTTCCATTGAGGTCCATGTGAGTTTTAAGCAGGACTTTCAAAAAAGCCTAATTTCCTTTTGAGCACAAGTTCCAATTAGGAGCCCCGTGCTCTTTAGGGTCCAGGCACAAGTATATTTGGAACAGTTTCAAAAGTGCAGCAGCTGTAACATTTTAATTGTTATGGCTGGACAAGCTGGGAAGGATAGAAATGTAGCAAATCGGCCCCCAATTTAACCCTGCTTCATCCAGTGTTAAAGCAAAAGCGGTTTTGCTATATTTGTATCCTTCCCAGCTTGTCCACAGGCAACAATTCAGAAGTAACAGTTACTGTCCTTTTGAAATGGCTCTAAATGTATCCTCAGTCACTTTGGGAAGTCCCACACTGACCAGAGTGAACTATGCAGGAGACATCCCTTGGCAGTGCACTTCTTTACCAAACCACTTCCCAGCAGCAACTGAAAACCACCTACTACCCTTCAAGAGGGACAGTGATTTCACCTATGAAAACACATTGGTAACTATCATGCTCTAGCTTTGAAATGAAGCTTTCATTCAAATACCCCATTCTTAACCCAACACCATGACACATTAAACTTCAGAAGGTTGACAGTACAGGAATCACTTTGACATTTATTATTAATAATGCTAAGCACTGCACAAACACAAGGCAACAGATAGTCCTTGCCTCAGAGAGCTTATGATCTAGATCAGGGTTGGTAACGTTTTTGTGCAGAGTGCCAAAAACACTGGCAAACTCATCTTGTAAGATGCAGGGAAGCTACAAGGGGCCCAGTCCTTGTTGTGGCAGTGCAACCCTGGCCCCTTCCCTGAGGCATGCATGTCAAGCAAAATGTCTTTGCATGCCATGCTCTGGCATGCATGCCAGGGGTTGCCCACCCCTAATCTAGATTAGGGATTCCCAACCAGGGAGCTGTCAGATCTTTTGAAGGGTGCCCTGAGCTGTGGGGCATTAGGAGATAACCACATAAATTAAGTAGCTCTGAGAAGTTTCAGGCTTGTCCCTATCTAGACAAGCTCCCATCCCCAAAGCAAGGCCCCTCTGCAAGGAAGTAAATTTGGTAATATATAAAATAGTTTTTGAAAGGGAGAGCCACTCAATTCGCAAAAGTTATGGAAGGGGGCCTTGAGTCCAGTGAAGGGTGCCTTGAGTCCAAAAAGGTTGAGAACTGTGGCTCTAGATCAGCATTTCTCAACCCATGAGTTGTAACCCAAAATTGGGTCACAAGAATATATGAAAGGGTCATGAACAAGCATTAAAAATGGATCATATTTTGCATATATTTAAAAAATAGATGCTGCTTGTGCTTCACTGTATGTTAACACTGGGCATACTAATAAACAGGGATCCAGGTTTTCCATTTGCTGCAGCAAAACATGGATTTTCTCCTTTAAAGGAGAAAAATGTGGGAACCCCCCCTTGCAGGTTGGCAGAGTTCCAGCCTGAGAGGGGCTGCTGGGCACTGGGAGGAGTGGGAAGAGGGTGATCAGGCAGGGGGTGCCACATGCATGTGCTCATACACATACACGTGACAGTTAGGCAGCATGGAGAACAGCTCTGGCAGCTCCCTGCAGGTAAGGCTATGTGTGTGTGTGTGTGTGGGGGGGGGTGTTGGGGGGTACAGGCTTTGTATTGGGGGGGTATGGGGGTACATGCCCCCCATATTTGTGCACCCACAGCAGTCATGGAACTGCAGCCTGGCCAGATCAGCATAGACAGGAGGCACCTCTGTGGCCTATCAGGCAGGACATAGCACAGGAGGCACCTCTGTGGCCTATCAGGCAGGACATAGCACAGGAGGGTGGAGCAGGGTGACAAGACTTGTTGCTGCCACCACTGGGACCCTTGCCCTGCTGTGCCACCAGCAGCATGAGGAATAATGGATGGGGGGGCCTTGCTGCACTCACCTTTCCCAGCTGCCAGTAGCTTGCATGCCAGGCCATGGCTCTACCCCACTGCCATAGCCTGACCATCCACTGCTGCTGCTCCTGTCAGGCTATGGCTCTACCCAAGAGGGGAGGTGGGGTGGTAGGCAGCACAGGCAGCCTGAGGGGAGTGGTGGCAGCAGCAGCTGGGCCACGGTGATGGGGTACAGGCGTGACCTGGTGCGCAAGCAGTTGGCAGTGGGAGGAAGTGATGACAGTACAGCCCTTCCCCCCTGTACATTACTGCTGGCAGTGTGGCTGGCACAAGGGTCCTGGCAGCAGCGGTGGCAGCAATGGGTCTGGGCATTCCACTCTGTACTCCTCTGCTGGATTCTGCCTACTGGGCCACAGAGGTGGCTTCTGCCTATACCAGTTCAGCCAGGATGCAGCCCCATAACCACTGTGGGTACACAAATCTGGAGGGGCACATGGTCCCCCATGCCCCACACACACTCCTCCTGCCCCACACCTCCACCCCCTTCCCCACACACCTGGGGGCTGGGCGTGGGGGGGCTGTGGGTTGGGAGTGAGGGGCACCAGCAGGGGCAGGGGGCTGTTTTCTACTTGAACTATTTACTGGGTTGGGACTGGCCACTGATGTTTACAAATGGGACCTGGTGCAAAAAAGGTTGGGAACCACTGCTCTTGATAGATAGGACAAGCAAAAGGAGAGGGAAGTGATATAACGTGTGAACAGAGTGATAGCATCTCACTCTGTCATGTTCCACAAGATCTTTTTGCTTGCTAAGAGAGAGAGTAAACTACATGCAAAGAAAAATGAAGGGGGTGGAGACAATGAAAGGGAGGCGGACTAGATGGAGAGAAGCATCCCAAAATTTTCTCTCTTGCCATTAATTTTTTTCTTTTAAAAACCAAATCCTAAGGTTACATCTAGGTTTAATTTCTGGAATCGGCACATAGCAATGCATTTTCTCTGAAGTGGTTACAGTGTATATATTTGGTCTTACAAGATTTACATTTTCCTTTTGGTAGCTGAAGCAAGGTATAAAACATTTTATTTTAGGCTCAGCTGTAAAAAGAGCCTTTAATAAAAGCAGAGCTGATGAAGGGCCTGATTTTCCCTCTTTTTTACCAGGGCTTAATGTGGGCATAAGTCCGCTTTTGTCAATGGATTTAGTCCTGAACTACCATGGTCTGAAGAACATCAACCACTTCTTACCTGAAACACACTGCATATTGTGTGGCTGTTGATCTCGGAGAGGAGATCTCTGATTTCTCTCATTCTCAAACTATAAATTCAAGATTGTGGGATGCTGCAATCATGTTGAAATGGGTTTTAGGAGTCATGTTGTCAAACAACCACATATACTGAGAGTCATGAATGATGTGTGTCCCTGGCAGCTGGGTGGAGCAAGGCAGTGCTGGCAGCAGCAGGAGTGCAGCAGTGGTAAGTGAGGAGCTCCCGCAGACACCACCGGTGCTGTCAGCAGCAGAGGGGGTAGCATGCTTTGGCCAGGGGTCGGAGACCACCCGCAGATGTGTTGGTGGTGGCCAGCTGCAATCATTGACCACCCAAAGATGCCGCTGGTGGTGTCAACAGCAAGGGGGGAGAGGGGGTACTTTCATGCTCAGGGGGTGCACATGCACCCATGTGCACCCCCTACACATCACCAATACTGAGAGTCATTTGTCAGTAAACAGTCTGAAAAGGTCAACTAATATGTCTGACCAACACTCCTTACCTGCAATTCTGGTGTCCCAGGAGCCCTATGGGCTAGGGACAGAAATTATACATAAACTGGTTTAAGTGATCAGAAACTGGCTTAAACCTATAACAGAGCATAAGTTCAGTGCACATAAACCAGTTTCAAAATGGCCAAAACTGGTTTAAGATAAATCAGGTTGATGTAATATCAGACTTAACTGATTTGGGTCAAACAGATTTATAGAACTTCTTTCTCAGATTCCTTCCTTATTTAAATTAAATCAGAGTCCCCCAGCATCCCAGCGTGCTTTTCAGATCTGGGCTGGGCTGGGCTGTCTGGTCCAGAGAGCAGGGCCTCCTTCCTAGCTTGAGCTCCAGCTGGCTGAGAAGGAGGTGGGGGACCGCAGGCATAGCAGCATCTGCCTGGCTTCCCCCTGCCCCACCCCCTCATTGCTTGCTTCCCAGTCAGGGATTCCCCACCTCCCTACCTTCCCTCTCCCACAGAAAAGACCCCAGCTGGCATCTGGTCATGGTCATACCACCCCCATTCTATCTAATGCTGAGAGGTGTCTCTGTGTGTGGGTCTCCAATTTTACTGGGACAAGCAGACAGAACAGTGTCTGCTTAGGGCTTTTTGGAACTAATCAGCAGGTCAGCTGGTAATGGCCCTCCATTCCTTCGCTGGAAAAAGCTGTTTGAGAAGAGCTTGAACTAATGAGAGAGGCTTTTGTTTTCTTGATTGGCTAATAAGCTTTGTGTTATCAGCTCCCTGCTAACTTGCTTGTTTCAAAGGCCACAATCTTTCAGTGTTCAAGAGGGGACAGAGAGAGGTGTGGGAAATGACCTGGTTTGCAATGAATGCAGTGCCTATCAGTTTGCTGTAGACAGTATGAAGAAGCAGGGAGAGGGAGATTGAAAAGCTCAGTATCATCAACAGATGCATACACTCCACACAAGCAGTCTTGCCTCCCCCTACCCCTCTTTGCCTCATTGATAGCTGAGGGGTGGGGTCTGGCAACACTCCCCCCACTGGCAATGTGTAGGGGGTGCATGTGCACCCCCTGAGTGTGGTGGTGTACCCCCTATGAAAAGGTGTCACTGACACTGTTGGTTGCGGGCAATTGCCGTTCGCCACCCCCCTCACCACTGACACTGCTGGCGGTGTCTGCGGGTGGTCAGCAATCGCCGCTGCCGCCAATGCTGGCAGCATCTGCAGGTGGTTGCCAACCCCTTGTTGGCATTTGCCACCACCTCCCCACATTGCCGACAGTGCCAGTGGCGTCTGTGGGAGCTCTCTGCTTACTGCCGCCATGCTCCCACTGACACCGCTGTGCTCTCACCACTGCCAGCGCTGCCATGCCCCCCAGCCACCGGAGGCATGCTTTGTTCATGCTCCCACCCCTTAAGCAGTGAGCCAGGAAGAGCCTGGTGAGGGCTGCTTCCCCCTCTACCTCCAGGCACACCCCGGCTGGGGCTGTTCAGGCCAGGGTGGGGGTTTAAACCTGTCCCTAATCACAGTGTCCTGCCAGGGCTTGGCTACACCCCCCCTCAGGCCAGCATTGTGGAAGGGAAGGGAGGGCTCACTCTAGCACCCCCCAGCTTCTAGCCTGAGTCAATGCAGGCATGTGCCCGCATTTCCTGAATCAAAAGTGAGGGTCTACCCACTTGCAAATTGGTTCAAACTCTGCAGATTAGACTAACCTGAAAAGATTGAATCAATTCAGGCTCAGACTTTTTGAATGTCTGTCCCTAGCCATAATGTGTGGAAGAGAGAGCCTCACTGTGTGTCAGAGTATAAACATGTCCTTTACTTCATATATTCATACATACTTACACTCAGATTAGGTAAATGTGAGTGTCTGTCTATTACTCCATTCATCCTAGGGATCTCAAGACTGGGAGGAAGTCCTTAGCAGGCAAAACTCTACCTTCCCACATAGAATAAAGGACATAAACCTTTGCTTAGCACTGTTACATTGCTCTTGTAACACCACACGGGGTTTCTCTTCCATGCAGGGAAATAGTGGAAGCTGGGTTTCCTCGAGTCAAGTTTAGGTTTACCTGGGATGTCAACTCAGTGGAAAAATGAATACAGTTTGAGCATTTCTTATTGTTTTAAGTCCTCCCTCCTGCTACTCCTATGTTGATGGACTCTGATGTAGAAAAGCCCTGAGGTGGCACATTTCCATTGCAGCTGCACTGTGAGGCTCTGGAGGTGGGGCTGGCCCTTGTCTGCTTGGGATCTATGAAGTTCAGAGGTGCAACCGAAACCTCCTCCCTTGATTGGCATAAACCATTGAATGATTCAGAGGAAAATCCTTGAGGGGAATATCAGAGATTTTTTCCCCTCTCCTGGTATCTTTTTCTCATGGGTCTTCCAATGAGAAGGAGATTTAAGCCTGGATAATTATCTGGCTACATCAGACTTTATGCTTGCTCTAATTCATCTGCCTGGGCACCTCAGGAGAAAGAATTCGTGGTTGACAAAGTTAGAGTCCAAGATCTTTGGCATAAAGCTGGAGAGCCAACTTCACAGAACTCGAATGTTAACATCTGGGGTGCAGCCTTAGGTGCCAGCTTTATTCTTTATATGTGGCATGGGAAATTTCCTTTGTGAATTTCAGCTCTCAAATTTAGTACTTTGTTTTCTACTTTCTTTCACAGAATGTCCCTGTTTTCCTTTCTAAGAGGAGAAAAGCAGAGACGCGCTAGTGTTCAGACGCCTGTTAATTTCCACAGGATATTTGGCTATGGGTAAAATGACCAAATGAGACAAGAATCAAAAACAGTGCTACACAGGAGGCAAAAAAATGATTTATGCCAGCCTCCTGGGCAGCTAACTCCTAGAGCTGGTATCTGCACTTTGTGGGTGGGCAACCTTCCACAGCATACCATTCTGTCCTCTGAATAGGTCAGCTTGTCACAGGCTCAGCATCTGCAGCTGTCTGCATGGAGTACAGCCTTTCCTGTATTGGTGTCTGATATTTTCTCATGCTGGGAAAAGCTGTATTTTCTCATGCCAGTACCCCCATGAAGTTCATTGGAAGCAAATGCTCAATACTGTGAAGAAGGGTTGGACATGAGAGTTACCTGTTTAGTTGCCTCTGTCTTTCACTGCATGGCTATCTATAAACTGTCAGGGTAACATGCCTTAAGTTTAGTAGATGCAAAAATACTAAGCTTGAAGTAGGTGAACTGGAATAATGGCTTGTGTTATATCTTGTTCCACCTATTAGATATCTAAGCAGTACAAACATCTAAGTAGCTAATGGCCTTTTTACACATGCTCTGGGAGGTGTTGGGGGGGGTGCTTCCGGAGTCATGCTAATTAAAAGCACCCGGATGTCACATGTATAAGCATCCCTGCACTGAAAAATGGTGGCTGGGCACTTTGAACTAAAGCTCATCAAATGGTCCTACCACCACTTTTCAGTGCGGGGACACCGATACATGTGACACTAGAGTCTGCTGGAGCATGTTAATTTCTGCACTTCAGCAGACTCAATTAATTGAGTCTGCTCCAGTTCCAGTGCATCAGAGCAGGCTCCCTCCACATTTATAGGAGCCCTAAGTGCTCTATGCTGCTGAAGTCACTGAAAAAAAACATTAATGTGAAAGATGGGTGAGTCCTTCCTGCTTTTTCAGACTGAGGCCTTAGGCCATGTTGAAGGTGCATTTCAAAATGTTTTTTCAGGGTCTTGAGCAAGGTGAGATAGGATTGGTGAAGTACTTAGACATGTCCCTGATTACTTTCCTGTACCAGGATCTGACACAGGACTAGCTCCTATTCTGCCCTTTAGGCAAGCAAGTGGATAAATATGTATTCACACTTAGGATCACATTGGTGAAGATGCCACCAAGGTGTAGGAGTAAAGCTTTATTGCTTGCTCAGGCATATAATTTAGGAAGTGTTTTCTAACACCCAACCTCAGTTCTGATTTACAGCTTCATTTCGTGTCTAGGCATCCCTGCTCTTTCTCCCTTCCTTTAATGCTGAGATCTTTCAAATGTTTTGATATGGTTGGTTACATAACATCTAATTTTTTTTGTGCAGTGCTTTGGAGCTGTCAAACACTATGTAGTGGTCAGAAGGGTTGGTGACTGATGGTTAATCATTCTCACTTCATTCTTTTAACTAAGCCACACAGGCAATTTTTGCTCTTTTTACCTTTCATTCTCACTTAGTTTTTGCCCCCCAACATTTTAATCATTGTTCATTTATTTTACTTGTTCATTTACTGGTACTTCAAAAATTATTGTTTATTTATTGATACTTCCTCCTGGGATGTTCATATCCACAATGGAATGTGTTATTTCAAACATGGTCAGACCAATGCTGCATAAAGATTAAAATATCATGCACCAGGAAGTTAACTCTTTTCCTCTGTACAGTCCAAGGTAACACTGAACTGCTTCAGATTGTATGATATCTTTTTTTATTGTGCTATCTTCTGTCACATTATCCTCTGCTTTATTGATTTTTTTTTTTTATTTTTTTTTTCAAAGCTTCTGATCTTCCCATTATGTTCTGTACATCTGTTTTTCCTGCAATATAACTTTGGCTTTCTGTATATTAAATCTTGCTGGTTAAAGCTAGGATAATCCTCACATCCCTGTAAGCCCATTTACGTTTTCCTTTTATAGTTTCTGGTTTACCCACTCTGCTCCCCCTTGCTAAGTATCAACTCTGAATATAATTAATAAGGTTTTCTACTTCTGCTTCCAGATAACTGCTGAAATTGTTAAACAAAAAAAGACTCTGGCAGAACCCTGCTAGACAGTTCATCCAAACATATCATCCTACAGCTCTGATAAAAGGATCTCTAGGATTTTGTTTCTTAATGAGATAATATGTTTGTGTTCATTGTAGCCAGTCCTAATGGGGTAGAAAGTATTATGGTCTACTTAACATACACTATTCAATTAAAAGAGCCATAAAAGAATGTAAAGACTCAGAGACAATTTGCATAGACTGCAGGCTTTATTTCATGCTATGTAGTTACCATATTTACTTGAATACAAAGCAAGGTTTTTTCCCAATCAGTATGGGGAAAAAAGCCCCATTCATTAAACTGCTGCCAAAAGCAGCATGTGCTCAGTAATGGAAACCAAGTATGAAGTTAATTAAATGCAGCCAACACCGAACATGACTATAAACACATGGTCCATATTGAGCAAACATACTGATGGGACACTACAGGGAACTGTCACAAGGCCTGCAATACTAGGCTGGCACTGGGAGGGCCAGAGCCAGCCCTGACATCCTCCCCTTGGTGCCAAAAACGCTACATTTGATATGCTGATGGGAACCTTTTTTAATTTATTTACAAATTTTATTAAAAACACTAATCACCCTATGCCTACAAAGCTACACATATTGAGCATGCTTGTTTTACCAAGACTTCATAGCATAGAAAAAATACATATAAAAAACATACAACTACATATATTAAACCCTTAAACAACATACATCACCGTCCCACAAAAACCAAACCTTTACAGAAATCTTTTTCTTCATACAGAGTCCCATAAAAATGATTACCTCAGTAACCACCTGAAACTCTCTGCCCCTCCCATCGGTCCTCTTTGTTGGTTTAGTAAAACAAGCGTGTCCAGCCCCTTCTCCTCCACTTCTTCCTCTCTGATTTCTTTCTTGTCCCAATCTATGTAGAATGTCAATTCATGCAGCCCCAGCTTCAGGCACTCTTTCAGTGAAAGGCAACACTTAAACAGCTAGAGGTTTCTTACTTTTCATAAACTAGTTATAACACATGCTAATAAAGTTGTTAATAACATTTCTTCCCATCCCTTTGGTATGAGTCCATATAGTAACCATCCCCCGCGCTAATGACAGGTTTATTTTGGTGACACTCAGAAAGCAGCGGACGCTCTCCCACACCCACTTTGCATATGTACACTCCCAAAACACGTTCTACTGTTTCTTCTTCCCTGTACCTCTTTCTTGGTCACCTTGATGAGCTTGTCAAGTCCTATCTGTGTTGCACTTCTCTCACTGGCAAGATATTTCTTACAACCATCCACACTAGGTCAGCATGTTCACCTTTTAGTTGTTTACCCACCACTGCTCCCCACACTTCACTTGTCCTTCTGTGATGTTTCCCACTGATGCCATCCTGTCTCTCTCCCTTACTGCTTTCATCAATTTCTTATGATCCTTCAAGACCTCCAGCCCTACCTTCCCTATTATATACCTCTGCATGAATCCTTCCATCCTGATGTTTCCATGCCCATGGATCCTTCAAAGAGGTCTAGTATAGTCCCTATTTCCTCAAAATTGCAACTGTGTGAAATCAGGTGATGTGCTGCTTTCCTTTCTCCCTCCATATCACGCCTTGCATATCACGCTTATATATTTTGTGGAGATGAACAATCCTAAGTCTGGCAGCCTCCATCCCTGCATTTCTCTTGCTTTGTGGAGCTCACATCTCACCAACTTTTCTCTTTTGGCATTCCAGAAGAGCACACACTTTTCCTTCTGTACTTCTGCTCTCTGCTGCCATGCTGGTGGGAACACAATTTCCATACATAGAATAATTGGCAGTAGCACAGCCATAGAAGTGGCCACTTTTCCGGACCTTAACTAAAGTATTTGTCATAGCTTTGTTGCCATCACTTTTTCCCATGCTGTATTATCTTACCCTTTCGCATCCTTTGGGATCCTTAGCACTCTGATTTTTCTCCCTCTTATTTGAAGCCCCAGCTTCTCCTAGTCCCTCCAGTTCTCCACGCCCATTATGGTGCTTTTTGATTTATTTAGTTTAGCCCCTGTCATTTTTGTCATACTCTAATGTATGCTTTAGCACCTTTTTCATCAAAAGTCCTTCTCTAACTACTACATTTATATCATCCATGTCTAGTACACATTTTACCTTTCCCCCTCCTAGTATCTTTACTCCACTTATGACCTTGTCTTTTCTTATTTTTTGTGCTAATGGTTCCATGCGGCACACAAATGGTAGTGGTGACAGGGGGCACCCTTGTCTCACCCCTGTATGGATTTTAAAGGCCCCACTTAGGTGCCCATTAATTTGGACTTGACTCCATTTTTCTATACAATAACTTTATCCGACATGTACACTTCTCTGGGAACCCCATTTTTCCTGTCACCTTGAATATGCATTCATGATCCACTCTGTTATATGCTTTTTGTAAATCTAGGTTTGCTATAACTGTTTGTTACCTCTCTTGGATGTGGGACAGTGTGTCTCTGATCACTTTGGAGATTCTTTTACCTGGTACTGCACATACTTGGTCTTCATGTATTATCTTCTGGAGGTGTTTCCTCATCCTCAAAGCCAGTATCTTGGCCATTAACCTATAATCCATATTAAGGAGTATAATCGGTCTCCAGTTTTTCAGGAGTTCCTTCTCCCCTTTCTTAAAGAGCAAGATCACAACACCGCTTGTAAAATCTTTCC
>NW_005842023.1:2065730-2078103 GCF_000455745.1 Alligator sinensis | reverse complement strand
TCCCTATGTCTCCTGTTTCCACTATTTACTTGAAAACTTCCATTATATCCCTCCCTACCCATGCCCAAAACATCCCAGGCAGCCTGTCTGCTCTTGGTGATTTTACCTGTTTTAAAGGTTTTTAAGCATTCCTACACTTCCTTTAAGCTTATCCTTATCTTTTCTTCTATCTTCTTTGCTTCCTCCTTCTCTACTTTGTCTTCAATGGCTTCCAAGGAATCCTTCATCTTCTTCCTGTTTTCTCCTTCTGGTATAGCTCTTTGTAAAATCTTCTTGCCGCCTCCAACACCTGCTCCTGCTTTTCCATCTGGGCACCATCTTCTTTCTGCACTGCTTTAAGCTCTTCTTTTGCTATCTTCACTCTGGCTGAAAAGTATCAGGAGCACTTTGTTCCCAATCCTGCTTTGTTTTCATTTGTCCTTGACCACCAAGATGGTCCCCATCTCCACCTTTTCTCAAAGCATTTATAATCCCTCTCCCCTGGTACACCACATACTTGTAGGCAGATTATGTCTGCCCTTACTTGGTTCAACATTTGGTTCAGTCTGTTCCCATCTTTTCCTTGTTAAGGTACTCCTGATGTTTTCTCCCAGTCAGGGTGCTTGTGCTAAGAACATTTTCTCTTTCATCTTTCTTTTAAACCAGGTTTCTAACTTCTGCCTTGTTTCTTCTAACTCTTCTTGTACCTGTCTTCTTTCTGCAGCTTCCTTTACCAGTTTCAGCATCTTTCTTTTGTAGCTGTCTTAGTTCTTTCATTCTTTTCCTTGCACATCTTCCGCTTTCCTTCCTGAAGAGTTCTCTCATCCTCTTCATCATCATCTGCCATTCTCTGGTAGTCCTGAAATATTTCTTTAGTGTTCACTACCCCTCATACTATCTCTTGTACACTTGATATACTTCTTTATCTTGTAATAGCCGGACATTTAACTTCCACAGTCCCTTCCCTCTCATGGGGCTTTTTCCAAGACTCATTTCCACCTTCAGCATCCAGTGATCACTAAAAGCCACATGTATGGTTCCTTTCTTCCTTATTCCTGTTTCTTTTGATAGAAACACAAAGTCAGTTCTTGATTGTTTGTTTCCACTGGGGTCTGTTCTAGTGAAAACTTTCTCCCCTGCCCGCACATCTCTTAGTGACTCTTCTTTAATTATATTTGTTAACAGTCTGGGTGAGCTGTCTAAAGCTCCATTTCCTCCTTCCCCTGTTCTGTCGCCCACTTTAATTACACAATTGAAATCTCCTGCTATTATGCATGGTCTCCCTCCGACAACACAAACTGTTAGTTTTCTAAGCAGTGCATTCCTTCCCTTGCTCTCTAGTGCTGCATATCCATTAAAAATTTAGTGTTTATAATCCCTCTCCCTTGGTATATAACATTCTTGTAGATAGATTATGTCTGCCTTTACTTAGTTCAAGACTGGTTCAATCTGTTCCCATTTTTTCCTTAAGATACTCCTGATGTTAAGTGAAAATATTGTCAATACCATTTATGCTTGTTTTAAAATGTGTGCACCGGTCTCTTTAAGGTTTGTCTGTGCTGTTGCTCAGGGTGGTCAACTCACCTCCTTCCCTCACTTTTATTCCTGTAGCCTTTGCAAGCTGCCCAGATTGCTATTGCATTTAGGAAGACTTGCATATTCCCACCTTCCCACCACTTCCTGACTCCTGGTCTTGACTCTAGGCTGAAGCCCAGAGGCATTAGTGGCAGGAAACTGTTCTCTGGCTTTTCCACCAACTCACATCCCCCATCATCAGGTTTCTTCTTCCTGGTCTTCAGCCTTTGCATTCACTTTCTTTTCCAGGCTTGTCTCTCTGGTTCTTAATCTTGCTCCATCTCCACTTCTTTTGTCTGTGGGGTGTCTTTCTTCCTCACTTCCACCTGTGTCTGAGCTGTTTGCTGTACTCACCTTCCCTTCCCTTCCATCTCCTATCTCCTCCTGTGCTGCCTCAGTCACTGAAATTTTGCCCTCTCCTTCTCTGTTTCACTCTCCTGGGGGGTTTCTTCTATCATTTCTACCTCTATGCCCAACCCCTTCTCTTCTCTGCCCTCTTCCTCCAGGTTTTGCTGTTCCTCAGGGGGTCTGACTATAACAGGCAATCCTTGGACTTATGACACAGTTGGTTCCTGAAAACCGCACCGTAAGTTGAAACGTTGTAACTCGGAACTGATTTCCCCATAGGAAGCAATGTTATAAGTGGGGGATTGGTTCCTGAACCAAGGCCCAATACCCTATTTTCACCAAAAATAACCAAGAAGTTTGAACCCAATCAATTATAGATGCATAATATAGCTTCATTAATGTATTTGTACTGTAAATAACAATCATATTGATTTGGAAGGGCTTCTTTGAGGTGCCTTTGCTGGAGTTTTTGAAGGGCTCTTGGTTGGACTTTTTGAAGGTTCTTGGCTGGAGTCTCCTCAGGAGTCATGGCTGCAGGTTTTCCTGGAGTCTTGAACTTGTTCACTGATGTGGCATCACATACGGTCAAGCGCTGTCAAGTTTAAATTGACATCAGAAAGTTGAAACAGGGTGTTAATTTATAAATGTTGTAAGTGTGAAACATTGTAACTTGAAACATTGTAAGTCAAGGACTGCCTGTACTTGAAAAGGTTTTGAGGCACCTAGGATACAGGTGTCCCTCTCGTTTTATAAACGGTGCATTTTAGGGACTCCTGGCACTCTGCTGCTCTATGCCCCATCCCTTCATATTGGTAGTACACTGTAAGGGGACTGTGTGTTCCACTTTCCTGCAACATTTCAGTTGTCTATGGTACGTTATAAAACCCCAGCATACCCGATTTGGATCATTGATGGGAGGTGCAGCACCCCACCTGGGCTTCAGTTGTCTGCTTGTAACACTGTTCATTCCCTCCAAGATCCCGTCCAGATACCATATTTGTCCCTTACTCTCTCTACTGACAATACCCTTTGGACATACTTTTCTATCTAACTGTCTATGTCTTCTGCCTCTAGCAAATCCATGTACATTTGAATTATAATCACTCTTTCTTTTGACTTTTCCACTGCAATGAACATTATTCCTCTTAATTCCTCCCTCCTGTATTTCTCTGTATATTTCTCCCAAAAGTTTTCAGACCCTTCTCCATCCCTGTAAGTCAATTCCCAAGTCTTTTGCTTCAAGAAAGCAATCGGGGTGGTGAGATGTTCTGCCTGCATGTCCAAAATCTCAAATAGTACCTCTTCCAGAAAATCATATCTGTTCTTTGTTGATCCCGTCTGTCTCCCATCACCGGTTAAAGTTGCTTTTATCCGCAGCCTCTGTTCCTCTCTAGCTTCTCTTGGTGCCTCATTCATGTTTTCCTGCCATGCTTCTCCCAGTGCTGGCCTGCCATCATGCTCCCACCATCCTCTGCTTCTCACCTGATGTATCTTCTTCTACTGCTTCTGTTCTGTCTCCCGCTCTCCTGCTCCTGTTTTCCTTCTGGCATTTGTCATTCTCATAATTGCTGCCTCTGCCATTGCTCCCACTGTCATCTACGTTCTTTCTTCTCCATCTTTGTCCAGTCTCTAGCTGTCTCCAGATCTTCATTTATGCTCTACAACTCTTTTTCCACGTCATGCTTATTTGCCACCACTGCCATTGCTTTGAGCTTCAGGTCTCCCTCCTCCACTCCTTATACCCCACTGCTTCGTGGGTGAGTCTACATGAAATGTTTACTGCACAGTAGTCTAATAACACTGCACAGTAGCCTGCTGGTCAAAAAACATGCTAATATGCTACTGCACAGTGTTATCAGTCCCAGTAAATGTCAAAACAAAATCATGTGCCAGTGCTACTGTGCAGTAACTGTAGCTACTGTGCATGTAGTCAGTTAGCATTAAGCAAGTACTAAACTAAATGCACAGTAAGTATTGTGCATCAATGAACATATACATGTGCCCCGTCAATCCCTTTCTCTGCCTTGAAGGCATTGATCAGGCTTTCAGTGCTGATGGGAATGGATTTTTTTTTGTTTTGTTTTGTTTTTTTAAGGAAAATTCTTTGTATCCCAAGTCAAATCACCAAAACCAATTCCAAACCCATGTGAATCATTCAAGAACATATGTGGCCCTGCTACTGGCAAGCATCCTCCACCCCTGTCTGGGGCTTTAGATACTTCCAAATCTTTTGGTGGGCATCCTATGTGCAGGCCCAAACCTGGAGGTTTGAGGCTTGGATGCCCTCGAGTTTCACTTGCCCTCAGCCGTATGGCCACAGGAGCAAGCTAGGGTGGTGTTTCCCATTTCCATAAAGTTTGCATGTAGCTGAGATCCTCCCACTGGAAGTCTAAGTGGGAGGCTAACTATGAGGCAATCCAGATAGGGAATCCTGTCTGCAAACAGACAAGGGTGCAACCCTCCACTACACTGTGTCATTTTAATTGCATTACCTCAGTCAGGGTACTGCTCCCTTCCACGCTTGTGTTTTTTCCCTGCCAGTAGGAAAACCACCTTGGTAGTCATGGTATTTCCCCTACCAGCGAATGTACCACAAGAACAGGTTAGTGCAGCCCATCTGAATAGAATATATGCTAAAGCCCATTGCATTCATTCCCCATCAGTGCTGACTCCTTGCCAGTCATTGTAAGCCACTATGTTGAGTACATTTCACCTGCGTCTTCACTCCCATGGATGAGCTGCACCTTTTTTCCCATTTCCAGTGATTCCTGTTTAGTTAACAGCCTTAAATGTCTGGCAGACATCACCAAATGGGGCTCCAAACAGTGCACCCAGAATCCCTCTGTCACTCCCTCTCTCTCAGCCTGTCACATATAATTAGTGTGGCCCCACCCTCAATAAGCTGGAGACAGACTAGGTTGTCCTAGTAATAGAGTGTATCTACTAGGTTGTATCTAGTAGTATATGCAGTGGAGGGTAGGGTTAGGATTCAGAGCGACCTACACAAATTGAAGAATTGGGCCAAAAGAAATTTAATGAGGTTCAACAAGGAGAAGTGCAAAGTCCTGCTCTTAGGACAGAACAGTCCCATGCACCAGTACAGCCTGGGGGCTGACTGGCTGGGCAGGAGCTCTGCAGAAAAGCACCTGGGGTTTACAGTGGACAATAAGCTGAATATGAGTCAGCAGTGTGCCCTTGTTACCAAGAAGGCTAATGGCATACTGGGCTACATTGGTAGGTGTGTTTCCACTTGTCAGTAGGTTAAGAGAAGTGATTATTCCCCTCTATTCAGCACTGGTGAGGCCACATCTGGAGTACTGTGTTCAGTTTTGGCCCCTCCACAACAGAAAGGATGTGGATAAATTGGAGAGAGTCCAGCAGAGGGCAACAACAATGGTGAGGGGACTGGGGCACATGACTTATGAAGAGAAGCTGAAGGAATTTGGCTTATTTAGTCTAGAGAAGAGAAGACTGAGAAGGGATATAATAGCAGACCTTCAACTACCTGAAGGGGGGTTTAAAGAAGATGGAGCTAGACTGTTCTCAGTGGTGGGAGATGACCGAACAAGGAGCAATGGTCTCAAGTTGCAGCAAGGGATGTTTAGGTTAGCCATGAGGAAGAATTTTCTCACTAGGAGGGTAGTAAAACACTGGAACAGGTTACCCAGAGAGGTGGTGGAAGGTCCATCCTTGGACGTTTTCAAAACCTGGCTAGACAGAGTTTTGGCTGGGATGATCTAGTTGGGGATGGTCTTGCTTTGAGTGGGGGGTTGGACTAGATGACTTCCAGAGGTCCCTTCCAACCCTCATTTTCTATGATTCCTGTTCCTCATCATCATATACATTTTTGGAGGATCCCAGGACTCATGACTTGGGGTCTACTCAAATTGAGGAGGCAGTCAGCTGATTTCATGCCAGATCATGGAGCTGGCTGCCATTTTCATGGGCTTATTGCAGCAGGGGCCCCCACTCCTCTGATTGGCTGAGGGGCTCTGGAAGTCCTGCCCCTTTCCAGAGATTGGCAGATGGCCTGAAACCGCAGCTTAACTCTTTACCATTAATGGCTTCTGTGGGTTTAATCAGGGATTAAGCCTAAGGAAGCCATTAGCGGAAACATTATTAAGCAATCTAAGCATTTCATTGAAATGTCTTATGAAATTAAAGCTATACACAACATGAGTTGTAATTAATACCATGACTATACTTTATTAAAGGACATTGTAAAAATAATTCAATGCTAACCTTGAGACAGGCAATTCATGCTAGCTGTTTAAATGCTAGCATGCAGGATCCAATGGCAGTAGCTGCTGACATATTCTATGTCTGTGGGGTGAACTCTTGTCCATATACTGAGATGGCATGTGTCCACTGAGTGTCAGTTTCTACTGGGTTTGTTGCCAGGGCATAGGGATGTGGAAACTGGTCATAGATGGAGTCCTAAAATACAGGCAGAGATATCCAGCACTTTGACAAAGTTCATGTAAGCAGCATGTTTGTTGTCATGCTCTTTCTTCCATGAAGGGATTGATTTCAGTAGCTGAGGGTCACAACTAAAAACAGGGATGTGGTTGAGGTCCAGAATGTGAACAGCACTAAGAAAGGAGGCAGCTGGTTGTCTGAACTGCGGTGGCAGTGTTAGGCTGTACCTGTAGTACTGGTTCAGCTTCACAGTTATTGCCTGGAACAGGTTTCTTCTCTGTTGGTTTTCATGAGGACAGCTTGACAGTTCTTGTGATGCCATCCCATGTCTTCAGCCCAGCTTATCAAATCCATCAGCTTGTTACGTGCATGGTGGATCACTGCCTGCTGGCCTTTAAGCTATATTAGAAGCTCCCTGAACTGGATGGCATTTTCCACCACAAACTTCACTTGACCTCAAATGTTTCCCTGTTCCAGGAGACTGTGAAGCTTCAGCATGTACTGTGAGCTGTGATTTACAGCTCCTTACTCTCAAACTGCTGGTAGTACCACATATGCTTGGTGCAGTAATGGAACGCGCTGAAACAGGAATTACACTGTGAGCACAGGCTCTGGTGGCAGCAACGCAGTGGCATTTAGTTCCCACTTTGACTGGTGAGGGACTCCCTGTACCAGATCTTATGTCCTGGACCATGCTTGAAGGCTTTTGTGAAAGAGGGCATCAAGCTATCCACATTGAGGAACTGAGTGTACCAGATGTCACTTACTAAAGGCAGAACGTGTGCATTGTGGGTGACATAAACTGCATTGGGCAGTATTCCTTGGAGCACATCAGAGAAAGCTTCGTACATGTACATGGCATTTGTCACACAGGAGTGCTGAGATCTTGTTAAATTCTAAGCTGTAGTTGACAATTGCCTTTACTATAGCCTGAGAAACTATAGAAAAATTGACAGTTGTGAGGTTTGAAACACAGGCAAGTCCTGATCTCTCTAGCTCCCAGGTACAAATAAAATGTGCAACACAGTTATCTTGAAGGTCAGTGGCTGCATTGGCTTGGTTTTTCTTGGTTTTCCTTGACACATCCTGAGTTACATTTCAGGTGGTACAGAACAGACTGCCTCCATTTGTGTGCAAAGTCCCTGCAGGATACTGCCATACACAGTCGAGACCTGAAATGTTTTTGGCTCCCTTGGAAGATTTCTTCTTCGTGTTCACCTCTGCTCAATCCTCCTCAGGCTGCAGCATGCTGCAGCAGCATGTCTCTGGCTGCTTAAAAGATGGTGCCAAAACACACACACTTCCCTGAATGGCCCCAGACTGCCTCCTGTACTGAGCTTATGTCACAGGCTCAGTCTCTGATTTGCTCCCTCTCCCCCACATCCCTCCATGCTTCAAGGCTGCAGGGTTTCCACCCTTTTCTCTGTTTGCTGGTAAGTTTTTTTTGGGGGGGGGGGGTTTCTGCAGCAACCCCACCAAAATCATGGAGCCTGCCATTTTCCACAGAAAACAGCTGATTTTGCATTTTCCATGAAATATATGAAATCGCAATTTTGGTAGGTCCCCACTCGTGACAAGAACACTCGGTTCCAGTCATGAGTGGGGGATTAATTAGCACATGGATCTTTTGTGGGGGGTAACTGGAGTACACGTACATATTGAGCAGTGTTGAGCTGTGGGGCCACCATGGCTTGAAACACTGTTGACTCTGCTGTGGCCCAGCCCAATGAACTATACGGTAAATCATGAGTCTTTTGGCTTTGGACTACTCTCATGAATAATGTGGATTCAAAAGTTCTATTTAGAAGCATGTTTATGGAGTACTTGTGCTAAAACTTGTAGCAGCAGTTTCAAAAAAAGGTAAAATGCATCAGTTCTGGCTGAGCTAAGTCTATAGGTACTTGTAATAATTTTCCTATATGTAGGATAATACAGGCAGGTTTATTTCAAGGTCAGTGTTTTCAAACATGCCTTTCATTTCCATGTGTTCGGGGAGAACAGGATCTGACAGTAGGAAGGGGCTGCAGGGGGGAGAATTTGGGGGGGATGAGGGCAAAGGGGATATCTGACCTCCAGATTTATTTTCCCTGCTGTAGCAGTGGGAGGGAGACAAATTCAAAACAAGTCTTTAATAATTAGATTCTATACCTGGAAAATTGTAATAAATTGATAACATTTCCATATATAGAATCTAGTTATTGGCAAGGTTGTCTTATATTTTAATAAATATGGGATTATATGAAATCTGTTTACAAGCTAATGGGCACTGGGAAGTGTGGAACTATAGAGAGATGATTGTCCTTTTATTGATGTCAGATTGGGTATATTTTACTGTATTTACAGCATTATCTGGGTGCGAGGAACATTTTAGAAGAAAGAGGAGTAAAAAGAGTAGTGGAAATTTCCTTTTACAAAAGTGGGTTGATGGCTTTTGTTTTTATTGCTCCTGTATTTTTGCCATACATTTTCTATAGGTGGCTTTTCCACTGGTTTGAAATATTTTCTTGCATACAATATGCACCTTTTCCCCAAAATTCAGCTGCCAGACACTGGGGTGTGCATTATATCTGGGGAAACACAGTAATAGCAGTTCATGCCCCTGTTGGGAGAAATCAAAAGTGCTGCTGCAGTGCTGCACATGTTGTCTAGCTGCTGTCTGTGGATATCTTCTCTTTCTCCCCAGCAGAGGCTGCTTCTTCAGAAGCTGCTATTCAGTTACTTATTGCTACTTACCAGTATTTTAAAGGACAGATTTTTTCCTTCATTCTGCTTTTCAAAAACATGGTGTGCAGCTTATTTGGGGGCATGTTGTATGCAAGAAAATATGGTAACGCTTTGACTAATTAGGATAATAAAAAGAATTAGGAGAATAGTTAGGATAAGAAAAATAAATATTAAACAAATAAATTGGACTGGCTAAAAAAATAAAGCAGTGCCCACATGCTGTTTTCACCTCAGCATCCAAAGGCACTGTTCAGTGTTGCTGAGCTTGCATGTCATAGGTAGGGTGACCATATGTCCTGGTTTGGCTGGGACAGTTCTGGATTTCATAGGCCAGTTGACTAAAATTGAAGCAAAAGTCCTGGATTAGTGGCACCACTCTACCAACATGTGCCTGGCCTGACTCCTCCTGGAGGCTGCGGGGTGGGCTGGGCTGAGCACTGCTCCTCCCTGGGGCAGGGATTGGGTACCTGTGCAGGGAAAGCTAGGATGGCTACCTACTGCTGGCAGCTTTGTGCTCTGTGGCTGTGGCTGCTGCTGAGAACTGAGCTGTGCATGGCAGCTCCGGGCGGCTGCTGGTGGTGGAGGGGGGAAGTGCCATGTGGCCACACAGTGCAGGCTGGCAGAGTCCGGGGGTCACACAGGGGCAACTCCCAGCTGGGTCCAGCCTTTGCAGGATGGGAGGTTTGTACCCTAGATGCTATTGCCTACTTGCCTTTCTGTCTGTCTCTTTCTTACCTGCTTCAGAGAAACATCTTTATTTTGCTCCTTGGTTTTTATCTAAAGTGGTCCCTCATTTTAGGCCTGACTGAGCCAAGGAAAGACTCTCACTGGCTTGTATGGCCTTTTAGGTCAAGCTCTTTAATGAGAGAGGGCTGGAAAGAGTATGGTGTGGAGGTGTAACACGTATCCTCCTCAGGCTGTAGGTTGCACTGATGTGGAGTGTTGCACACATAACCATAAGGGAAAAAGTGCTGAGCAAGGAACAGAGGGCAGGAGAACCTGACCTGAAGAAATGAATGGGCTCGCAACTGCATGGCCTTTAACAGTCAGGTATCATAGCAGGAGTGAGGCCTGAAAGGGGAAAGCTTACCCATGGGTCTCTTCAGCACCATGAAACTTGCACTTAAACTCTTCAGTCTGTGTCTGAGTATACAAAAGTCAACTCTACTTAGCTTAAAGGGGCAAACCTAATGCTTGACTTAATTGCACCCTCCGGTAGGGTACAGGCCCACACTACATAGTACATTGACTTTACTAGCTAGTGAAAGTGGAGTGGGCATACAGGGCACAGTCCTACCAAGTAGTAATTCTCAGGAATCCAGGGTCCAGTTACTCCACTGAAAAATGTGTACTTTTACAATAAAGTTACTATATAAAAGTGCTGTTTGTCTGCTTCCCTAGCCAATATTATCCTAGGGCAACCCCTTGCTTGATGCGGGCTTGCACTCTGTCTCCTGGTAGCCAGGCTCTGCGCTAGTGCCTACTGCAGACAGCCAGCTTGAGGGATCTGACTGCGCGTCATCTTCTTACTGTGGAGTAAATTTACTATGGTTTAAAGTCTAGGGCAAATCATACCATAGTAACCATGCTGTGTCAGCAGTGTAACTACTACGGTTTGTGCCTTGGGCAGTAGTGGCAGAGGCACTGTGTTGCTCCTGTGTTGTGTGCTCCCACCTATGGTTTCCACTAGAACTAGTGCTGGAGAGCAACAGCACCAGACTGAGTATTGCATGGGCTTCATCTTGCATAGAAAGGCTAGCAAAAGTGGAGCTTTTGAAAAGGCATGATACCAAGCAAATACAACCAGTTAAAATGACACTGCAGGAACACAAAGGGTGAGTACAGTGAGCTAGATCTTAGTGCCATGCCAAAAATCATACCCTCTGTGCAATGAGGAAAAAAAAAAAAGAAAGGAAAAGCTGAACTTGACTGGATGATCAAGCGAAGTATTACTGAGTAAATTCAGATACCGGTTCTAGTTACCATAACTGATAAGTTCCTGTACTATAACAAGTAGGTATACAACTTACTGTAACAAGACAAGTAAGGGATTTGTTCAAATACAAAAGATTTGATTAGGGTTACGAAGCATGAGGATTATCCAACAAGGAGAGAGATGGTCATGTCTAGACTTTAAAATGCCATAAGCTTCAGAGAGATAAATAAAAGGCTGTGTAACAGTCTTCAGCTGTTCATAGCAGGTGGAGGTGATACTGAGTGAAAAATAACAATAGGAAGAAGAGGATGGTGAAACCAGAAAGGAGAGTGTTGGCCACCACTTTCTAAGTAACAAGTGACTCACTGAAGACTTATCTTCAGTGGTTTCTGGAGAAAATGTAAGAGATGAGAAGCTTTCAAGGAGCATGGAACTTGTGATGGATAAAAGAAATTCATTTATGGGCTGGATCCAAACTATGGAGTTTCCCAGCAAAGATTTCAGTCCCATTCTGGTTTTTAAAAAATGTGCGACTGGAATGCATGCAGACTGCTGTCTTGGAAGTCAGGAAGAATGAACTTCCTTTCCCCAGACCCAGAGCTCACATGGTCCTTGCCCAAGGGTGTAATGAAAGCGATTGAAATACCATTGACAAATCTGATGATGCAGAAAAGAAAGGTCTGCCTGGTTAAGAAACTTTTAATTATGAGTTAGCCTTACAGGGGAACAAGGGGGAATATAGAAAGTTAGCAAAACTCAGACAAATAAACTAAAGGGGAAGGAAAAGAAACAGTTAAATCTTGCATCAAAGAAAACAAGAAAAAGTGTAAGTCTAAAGTCAAGGTGAAGAAAAAAAGGAGGCATTCCAGAGAAGAAATTGCTGTGTATTAATAGCGAACTAACAAAAAGAAGGAAGCACAAATCTCTTAAGAAGGCTTGTAAGTTCAGGTAATCTAACTTCCAGGTAATATTGGTCTAGTTTTTCCATTTAGTGAAAGATTATAATTAGACCACTTGGGTCTTCTCAATATTAATCTATGTTACAAACTGAGATTGTGAAAAAGGTCCTGTTTGGTTAGCTATATTTATATGGAGGTTTTTTCTAGACATTCTTTAAGGGTTTTTTTTAAATACATGGGCAATAAGGCAACATGTTCATGTGCTGGGGAGGAAGAAGAGGAGAAAGCGCAGCTTTTCCCAAACTGGGGGTCATGACCCACAAGCTTAGTGGGTCATAGCTAAGGATTAAAAAAAAGTTTTAATTTCCTTTCTTCCCAGGGCTGGAGCTTGGATGAAAAATGTGACAGGCAGGCAGGCAACTGGCTACCCCCACTTTCTGATCATCATCCAGGAATTATTTTACGATCCGTGCTGAAATGCAAACTGCTCGCG
>NW_005842023.1:2058963-2065720 GCF_000455745.1 Alligator sinensis | reverse complement strand
ATCCCTGCTGTGGCCAGTGGGGAAGACAGTCATGGATTCATAGGCTGCTGCTGTTGCCATTTCTTTGTATCTCATTGTTTAATCAGTCCATATACCATATACAACTCAGATGCCATGGTCATCAGCTGTTCTGGGTGTAAACATTATCTGAAGGATAAAATTTATTCTGACTTCCTGCTCCACAACCCAAACTAATCCCACTGTCTGAGCTGAAGTACAATCTTTCAGCTCTCTTGTGGTGATACTAGTAGTAGGGGCATATATTCATTCACTATAGCAGTGGTTCCCAATGTATTTTGACCAGGACATCATTCTGGAGCTCAACTACTAGTACTTCCAACCTGCTTGTGACCATGTATGACCCTCCTGCTTGTGATCCGGGCTTATCTGAGATGACTGAATACTGTTGGGGCTTATGATCCCATTCATAAGAGCCATCATGACTCCTAGTTTGGGAACTCCAGCACTGAAGGGAGACAGTGACATATATACATTTGAATAGCCCTGCTCAACAGAGGGTGGTAGTAACACACATGCCCTAGGTGTAGTCATCACATTTCACAAGCAATTGCATGTTATTCCAGAAATTCCTGATGTTTTTAATAAGCATGAGATTCAGAATCGCTGGACAAAAGGCAGCTCAGTTAAAGAACTGGAGGCTGAGCACTTGAGTATTATGCTTGCCAAATATGATTTAACTTGCTTATACCTGGCACGTAATGTAGCACTGGAGAAGTCTGATCCATGCAGGTTAAAGCTCAGAAAAAGTAAATTAATGTTACTTAATTTCTTTTTCCAATAACCACATACGGAAAAATATTTTCTTCAGAAATACACATGTAACTTCCATGAACACCCATGAATATGTACGTGTGGCTTAGGGGAAGGATGTACACACGAGTGATGCTTCTAGGGCTTCCAAGCTCTCAAATATGGTCCAGGGTATCATCATTTCACCTGAGACAATCCAGTGTTCTCCCTGCACCCGAACAGTTTTCAGTGTTGCCTGATTAGACAATACTCTTTTTAATGTCAAATGAAATGTGCTATTAATCAAACAGCACTTCATATCAATTATTGCCACCTGGCACAAACATCCTCCCCCAGCCCAGGTAAACTACTCCATGCAAACCAGTCACGTGGAACAGTGACATGGACTGCTTAGGATGAGAATCTAATTTTTTGCTTTATGGATCCATTTTGATGCCCACTGGAGTCAGTGGGAGCCATTCTATTGGCTTCAGTATGTATCAGATGCAAAGTTAGGAGAGAGTCAAGAGAACTGCTGGGCCCAGCTTACTCAGCACCTTTTAAGATTGATCCTAAATAATGCAGAGGAGGGAGAGAGAAAGCAGTAGGGACTGTGAAGCTTTGGCTTTTAGTGACTTAATTTGTGGTTTGAAGTATGAATTTCACCTGTTGGAAAATTCACATCATCTACTGCAGGGAGATGCCAGGCTTGAGTATAATGGCAAATATCCAAGGAAGCTGCATCGCTGTAATCTAAATCCATTTTCATTTAGATCAATGGTGGTAGCAGTTTTGACTCTGTGAACAGAGGAATGGTGCAGGTCTGATGTGTGGACCGGATTGGGTCGTGGCCTGTCTCTGCCCTGCAGGTAGGGCCGTCCCTGGGGGCGTGAATCGGGGTGACTGCCCTGGGCCCCATGCTTTGGGGGGCTCTGCAGAGCTGGGCAGAGTGGCCACAGCAACTCTGCGCTGCCGCCTTTGCAGCCAGCCGATTGCTGCCCCCTGCCCCCTTCGCCACTGATGCCACCGCTGCCAATGGTGGCGGCAACTTCCTCGGGTCTGGGGTGTGTGGGATCGGGGTGGGGGCGGGGTCCTGGATGGGCTGATTTACCCCAGGCCCTGCACTCTGCTCAGGAGTGGGCTGTGGGACTCTGCCCTGGCCTCACCCGACTCCTGAGCACTGGGATCAGGCCCTGCATACCTGAGCTAGAGCACAGGACATCTGTGGGGAGCCCCACTGGTCAAATCACATGGTGCCATGGACAGGATCCAGCCGAAGGGCCAGGGTTGAGCACCCCTGGTTTAGATTAATTTAGATTAATCCTAACCTCTGTGTGAAATCTTTTATCCCAGTTTGAAAGTGGCTTGGTTGGTTTTAATTTAAACTAATATTCAGCTGCCTGACACTGAAGTGAAGTAGCCCTGATTTAAATGGAAAGAAGAGTGTCCAATAACTTTTTGCAAGGTTTAACTACTTCAATTTAAAATCCTATTGTAAATTAAAGCAATGCAACCTTCTCACATGGAAAATCGCCTTTGCAAGAGATACCAATATCTTTGTCAATGGTGCTAGTTGGGGTGTGCAAAGCAGGTCCTATTCAATTCAGATTCAGGGACGGTGATTTGATTCGTTGATTCAGATCACTGTCCCTGATTCGATTCGGCCGAATCTGAAGATTTGATGCTGATTCAGAGAATCAGTGATTTGGACATAAACATAGCTTTAAATGTTTTTTCTACATACCTCAAGGTACCAGCATGGCTCGTGAATGCTGCAATGCTGGGGCACATGGAGCATCCCACGGAAGTGCATGGGGGGGGCCCTTCACATGCTTGGCGGTGAACCTGGAAGTGGACCGAAAGTACCTCCGGGCCCGCGGGGAGCATGCTGGGGTGCCCCCACCATGCTCCTCTGGCTTGGCGATCAGCTATGGGGTAGACCCTGAGTGCTGCCCCAGGAGGCACCAGTCACTAAGCCAGGGCGGGTGCTTCTGGTCCACTTCCAGGTCTGCTGCTGGGCGCGCTGGGGACCCCCCTGCACTCCTGTGGGACACTCCATGTGCCCCAGCATCGCAGCATTCATGAGCCACCTGGTACCTAGAGGTATGTAGAAAAAACATTTAAAGCTATGTTTATGTCCAAATCACCGAATCTTTCCGAATCTCTCTGAATTGATTCAGAGGGTTCGGATTCGATTTGGAGAGATTAAAGGGTCCTCCGATTCTATTCAGATTCGGAGACTTGGCTACCAAATTGGGTTGAATCTCTGCTGAATTGCCAAAGGTTTGCACAGCCCTAGTGCTGGGACTTTTCTACTTTTCAGATTTTTTATATCTTGATTTAAAATCTAACAAAATATGTCCTCATTTTTTTTAAAAGAGAGAACAATAAACTAAAAGGGAAGGCTTCAGATTCAACTAAAATTGGGTCCACACACAGTGGCTCAGGAAGGAAATGGTGTTTTTTTTATGTCCTTAAATAAAAATGATGGTGCAGAATGCAGTGGAGCTTTGGCATTTCAAATAGAAATGGCCAGACAGTGCGATGTGTGGTGGTTTTGTTTGTTACTATTATCTCAAAAATGTCTTTTAGCTCTTAGGTGGCTTACAAGTGGAAAAATTTGAGAGATACTGAGCCTTATTAGCCTGTTGTTAGTTTCTGCTATCATGTCTCATGGGTAATATCAAAAACACAATATGGCTTTCTTCCCCTTTGTTGTACAATTACACTAATGTTTAAGGTTGTGTAGTGTAATAGGGCCCCCACACAACACTCCAGTTTGCATATTGCTCTGTTTTATGGCAGGGTTTGCATAAAATGCATTAAGAAGTTTTTTTTTTTTCTCTTTTTAAAATAAAATATCCTTTTGAGTTATGACCATTTTAGATGATTCAATTAGCTGTTAATAGGTGTTCACAGTGGTGCGTTGTAAGAGGAAGTCAGGTTGGAGTTAATGGTTACCATAAGTTAGAGCAGCCTTAAAAACAGCCGTCTTGTTCAGCTCAGCTATACAATCAGAGCTCTGTCTTTAGAACTCAGCTTGTCATACTGAAGGGGCAGGAACCTGCTTTTTGCTGGTAATTTTATTACTTTCCTTCTACTGCTCAGTTAATTTGAATAGGAATGGCTATATGGGACTGTGCAACAAACCATAAATGTGGAAGGGACCTCAAGGGGTCATCTAGTCCAGTGGTTCTCCACTGTTTTTTGTACCAGGACCCATTTGTAAATATTGTTGGCAGTTCCGACCCAGTGCCCCTCACTCCCAACCCCCTGCCCCCAGCCCCCCAGTGTGTGTGTTTGGGGCAGGGGTGGGGTATGTGTGGGAAATGGGGGCCCCAAGCATCTCCTTGCAGGCTGGAACTCTGACAACCTGCAAGGGAAAACCCACATTTCCCCACATTTTTCTCCTTTAAAGAAGATCCCATTTTTAAAGCTGATCCTTTTTTAAAGTTTGTGACCCTTTCACATATTCTTGAGAACCGCTTTTGGGTCATGATCCACAGGTTGAGAAACACTGATTTAGTCCAACCCCCACACAGACATGGGATACAGAAGTATATTAACCTTCAGCAAACTGCTGTATTCATTTTACATCCTTGTAGGGTGCTTCTGACTGTGCTGTTTTCTTTTTTTGTTTTCTACAAGGAATTATTTTCAGAATGCATAAACCATGTGGAAAGGTGTGAGGCAGATGAGCGTGACTTAGTTCATCACGAAATCAAGGAACTAGTCCACTGATGGTTTGGAATTTTACAACATTGAAGATGAGGATATAAAAATGAGCAAGAGATTCTCCTTCGAGCCTTTCAGTCTGTCTGCTGTTTTTCAAAGGACACCATCACACGGTGCTGGAGAGTTAAAAGGTATCATGGGAACCAGTCTCAGTTAAAAGGTATCATGGGAACCAGTCTCAGCTCGTCAGGATATTACATGACATATCTTTATGAAATGAAAAGCCATCAGATGAGAAATATGTGGTACCATAAACAAGTCTATAGTAATATGAATGAATGTGGATATATTTAGGTCTCTCAGGACTACTGGTAACTATGTATGCTAGCCCATTGCTGCAGAGAGCTAACAGGGCTTCTGCCAGTAGCATAGATAAGGTAGGGCAAATAGGGCACCAGTCCCCACACTGGCATAGAGGGTGCCAGTAACATACCACGCCTATACTCTCCAGTTCCTCCTGTTCTCTGGCTCTTGACAGCATCTTTACCTAGTGTGCTAAACCTGCAAGTTACACCTCTGGGTGCCACCAATTCTCTCCTCCTCACAGCTTTCCCCTGCTTCCTGCCTGGCTACCCAAATAGGCAACTCTAATGTACTACTCTTCATTTGACATATTACAGTAGTCTCCAGAGGCTGTGGCTAAGATCAGAGCTGTACAAACATATTGTCCCAAGGAGTTTCTGCTTGGTACCCTTGCTATTGGGAAGGGGTCCAGAGGCAAAGGGCTGGGCCTACCAATGAGTGGAGGCATCATGACGCTGAGCATTGTGGTGCTGCAATGGAGTCCTAAGCCCTGAGCAGAGGTTGGGGGGGGCTAGGGGAGCAGGTGGGGCTAGCAGGGGTCTCCCCCATAGTCCCCTCCCCCCTCCTTCAGCCCCCACAACCCCTTACTTACTGGCACTGGAGCCCTGCTGCTGGCATGCTGGCTGCCCTGCACAGGCAGGCAGCGTGCTTCAGCACCAGGGCGAGGGCCTACCACAGAGATGGTCTGGCAGCCACAGCCTCTCTGTGGAGGACCCAGCCTCTGGTTGCCTCAGGTCTACCCTTCTTTTTTTTTTAGCTCCATTTTTTTTTTTTTGACCCCTGGATATCCAGGGGTCTAATTTTGCCCCCAGGCTGCAAACCTGCAGTGGGGTGAACCTTTTCCTATTCCTGCACGTGCCTCCTGCAGTGTCTCAAAGGGGTTTGAGACACTGCAAGAGGCATGTGCGGGCTCATCTGGACGTGCCCAGGGTGTCTACACTGTGTCTCCATAATGTCCTGGAAAGGATGTTCCTGCCTGCTTGCTCCCTTGTTGATGCTCCAGACCTGGAAATGTATGTGAAAAGATACTCCAGAGATATGGGCACTCAAGCACATTGGAGACCAATGTCTGGAGAATGGCCATGGAGAGGAAGTGACCCCAGAGTGGCTTTTCTGGATGTGTAAATGGGAATGGGTGAGCAGTGATATCTCACCTGGGACATGCTGGGGATGTGGTGTAGACACATTCATTTAACTCTCCTATGGGGGATCTGCTATACCTAATAAAGAGCTATGGACTCTATGCCTGGGAGTTATTTGGGGAGGAGGGATGGGTCAGTCCTTTATTGGATTTAGTCTAAGGGTGATGAGGTAACTTGGGGAAAACCTATAGAGGGTTTTATAAATGAGAAAACCTAGACGTTAAAATGAAAGTTGCAGCTGTGAAACTGAGGATATGGCCTGTCATCTCTCTATGTGAGAAGGGAGGCAGCAGTGGTATGCACCTACTGCAGTTGGAGGATCTGTGACTCATTACTATTTCATGTGTGGATACCTGTAGGCTTAAAGCAAGTTAACCTGTAGGAAAAGGGGGTTAAAATAGTTAAGATGGTAAGGGATGGAGAGATGGAAGAAGATGTTAGCAGAGGTGACCTGGCACCAGGTTAAGAAAAACCCTGTCACTCAGAAACCGGGTACAAAAGTAGAAGTAGGCACTTAAAATTTCTGCCTGTCTGAGGAGGCTGGGGATGTACTGAGTCACATAAAGCACAGAGACAACAACCTTTTAATCAGATGAGCAGGTGGCTACAGGTGTTGAGTGCACACAGGGCAAAGAGATGTGAGCTGCCTGAAGATAAGAGGGAATAGAGCTCAGAAGCTTATTAGAGATGAAGGTGCAGGAGGAGATGGGATTCAGCTGGGCTGAGTCCTCAGGACAGGGCTTCCCCAGTACCTAATTGCTATCAGCCACTCAAGTAATTGTTTGAAATTGAAAGGTGGGACCAGGGAGAAATGCATGAGGCTGAGC
>NW_005842023.1:2038356-2058932 GCF_000455745.1 Alligator sinensis | reverse complement strand
GTTTATTTTAATGGGGAAAGAGGGGGCTGGGAAAATTTTGGTTAAGGGCAATTTTTCTCTATCAAAAAACCAAAGCAAATAAAAGGAGTGATTTCCCAGCTAAATCAGATTAGGCTGCACAACAATTTTCAGAGCATGGCAAAAGTAGCAGGAGTTCTCACTTCAGTGCACTGTTTCTTTGTACTGAGAGGGAGAGAGAGTCTTGTAAGCTCTATGCTGCAGTTAGAGCATTCATCAGCCATTGCTTTTGCTAGGTAGGCAAACAGTAGCTTATTTTGCTAATCAAGCTAGTGTAGGGCTTGAATTAAAGTAAACTGTGATATTTTAATACTTGCTTCTGCTACAAAATGCAGCTGTGTGTGACTTTTAGAAGGGCAATGGTCACTCTACAATACTTTGTCAGAGCCTCTAGCATTGTAGACTTGTCTGCTGCTGCTTCTAGGGTTAGGTAGTTTAAATAGCCAATCTTTCCTGTCTTTAATACTATTTTGACCATTTCTTAAACCTATATGCACACTGAATTAGTGGATCTTTCGTGAAGGAAAAATGTCTGAGATACAGCACACCATCCTTCTGGAATGCATTGCGTTTTTGGGAGGATGAGATGGGTTAAAACCTCACAAATGTTAGCTTAAATCATCAAACAATTAGAGGGAGGTTCCCTGGCAAAAAGGGATGGAATTAGCTAGCATATCACTTTGTTCACTAGGAACTCCTATTACTAGAGTCCTGCTTTCATTTTCCCTGCAAACTGCTCACAGTGCTTGATCCACTTATTGTGATTTTGATTTAAAAGATTTATCAGATGCTCTGCAATTTGTCAGTGGAAGGTGGCTGTGATTACACTGAACTCACACCCTCTGAATGTGTTTAGAAAAAACAACTGCACAGTTCTTAAAGAAATGTTTTAGAGGCATTGCACACTGCTAGGTTTTAATTCTGGGCTTGATGATAAGAAGTCTGTAGAGTGTAGACGGACAGGTCCACATACATAAGCTTCATGAAGGTGGTAGAAAAATGGGCTGCTTTAGAGAAATGCCATGAGAAAGATTAAGAGACTGAAAAATCTTGCCTTATGAGAGACTTGAGTAGTTCACTCTAGTTAGCTTTTCAAAAAGAAGGTTAAAACTTTCTGAAAGTCTACAGGTATTCACACATGAAATAGTAATGTGAGGATAGAGGGCTCTTTAATCTCCTGGACAAATATCTAAGAGGGCAATTGTTAGGAGTTGAAGCTAGGTAGATTCAAGCTATAAAGCAGGCACATGTTTGTTTTTTTTTAATGAACAAGGCTAATTAGATCTTGAAACCACTTACCAAGGGCTGGGGGAGATTTTTCAGCACTAGATGTTTGTTATGGTGCTTGTTTAAGCTTTGTTGTTGGACTTGAAGTAAGAATTAAGTCAGAGAAATCCTATGGCGGGTTATGGTCACAATAGTATTTTTCTGGCCTTAATATTTGTGAAATGTGTGGGGAGAGAAATATTGTGCTCTTCTTCCTATCACAAATCAACATAGAAATCTGGGACTGTTGATGTACTGTAGAAAAAACAAAGAACTTTTGGGGATCATGGCTAAAGAGCTTTAATAAGAATCGGCTGACCTGAATTAAGAGGTGCAGTAGAAAAAATACTCCTCAAAAGTATGCAGACCAACTCTAGACAAGATACTGCTAACTCTCGTGAGAAATGCTGTTAGTAACATCTTAACTTTCAGAGAAGAGAATCTGTGTTCCCAGAAGCATGAATGTGAAGGACAGCATTAATATTTATTATTTCATTCCCAAAGGTGAAGGCAACCTCAAGGTTTTACTGCTGGCTTCTGCGACAAGAATGAAGGGTTGGATACATATATACAGTGCACGCCATGTTGATAGTGAAGCCAGACTAGTGAAATCATAGATTCATAGAATCACAGAATATTAGGGTTGGAAGGGACCTTAGGAGGTCATCTAGTCCAACCCCCTGCTCAAAGCAGGACCATTCCTGACTATATTATCCCAGCCAAGGCTTTGTCTCCCCAGGTCTTAAAAACCTCCAAGGATGGAGATTCCACAACCTTTCTGGGTAACCTGTTCTGGTGTCTTACTACCCTTCTAGTGAGAGTTTTTTCCTAATATCTAACCTAAACTTCTCTTGCTGCAACTTGAGAAAGTTGTTCCTTGTTCTGTTATCTGCTACCTCTGAGAACAGTCTAGCTGCAGTAGCTTTGGAATGACCCTTCAAGTAGTTGAAGGCTGCTATTAAATCCCTTCACAGTCTTCTCTTTTCCAGTCTAACTAAACCTAGGTCCCTCATTCCCCTGGCCATTTTTGTTGCCCTCCACTGGACACTCTCCAATTTGTTCATATCCTTTCTGTAGTGAGGGGCTCAAAACTGAACACATTGCTGGAGATTTGGCCTCATCAGTGCTGAATACAGAGGAATAATCACTTCCCTTGATCTGCTGGCAGCAGTCCTACCAATGCAGTGCAGTATGCCATTAGGCTTCTTTGCAACAAGAGCATACTGTTGCCTCATATTTAGCTTATTGTCCACTGTAATCGCTAAGTCTTTTTCTGCAGAGCTGCTGCTTAGCCTGTACCAGTGCGTAGGATTGTTCCATCCTAAGTGCAGGTCTTTGCACTCGTCCTTGTTGAACCTCATGAGATTCCTTTTGTTCCAATCCTTCAATTTGTCTAGGTCTCTCTGAATCCTAGCCCCACCCTCCAGCATATGTACTACTTCCCCCTAGCTTGGTGTCATCTGCAAACTTGCTGAGGGTGCACTCCATCCCATCTTCCAGGTCACTGATAAAGATACTGAACAAAACTGGCCCTAGGACTGACCCCTAGGGCACTGCGCTGTCCTCCACTGTCAACTAGATTTCGAGCCATTGACTACTATCCTCTGAACCTGATGCTCCAGCCAGTTTTCCATCCACCTTTTAGTCCATTCAATGAACCTGTACTTCTTTAGCTTGCTTGCTGCCAAAGGTCACAAGCTTCCACCTTCCTCAGGAGTCTATGTCCTCTCCCTTCTGTAGCACTGCCTTTGGCAGTTCTTCCTGCACAGTCCTAGAGGTCTCCTCCAGCATCAAATTGATGAACTCCTAATGGTGGAGGATGCTTTGCAGCCTTGCCACCTCCTTCTGTAGCTCTCTTGCCTGCTCCCTAAGGGACACCACTAGCTGGCACCACTCACATTGCAGGCACTCTTCCATCTGGCCGTCACTGAAAGGAACCTGCAAGTTGCAGTCTCCGCAGTGCCAAGCCAGGACCTGGGTGGAGGCCTCGGCAGTGAGTGGTTCTACCAGGACAGACACCTTGCAGATGCAAGCAGAGGAAGAGCTCTAGCATTGTGACAGCCTGCGGCCATTTCTCTGTTTCTCTTAATCTGCTGCCTCTTTCTTGCTGCTCCTTTTCCAAGCAGACCTTTCCTTTTAGCACTTGGTTATCCTCTATTTGGAACACACTATGGAAACTGAGTCAGGAGCACTGAGAAGGAGAGAGAGGCAATTTTTTGAGCAGTTGATGTTTACAACTTAACTTCTGTTTACTGCTTTTCAAAGAAAGCTCATGTTTTTGAGGGCATCCAACGTGCTATGGTGGGACTCCCTACCTTACTAAAGGACAGCTTTTAATTCTACATCCCAAAATATCTAAGATGTTGGATTTGAAAGGGTTCACATTTCTGAGTCTTTAGAGGCAAAGCAGAAAAATATCAGTAAGCTTGTATCTGTCAATGAAGGGACTAGTATCAGATTTATAAAGTTGACAGCCACCACTTTTCACAATGGTTTAAGTCAGGGCTTTCCAACTGACAGTCTCTGGGCCACCTGGGCATCTAACTTGCAGCCTGTGGGCTCCCACATGGGCATCTCTTCCCTCCATTGCTCCTGCTGCTGCTGCAGCTGGGGTCTCCAACTTCCACTTCTTCATCCAACCTCTGCTTGCTGCCCTTGCCCCTGGAGGAGGGATGGAGCAGCACAGCGTGCAGGGCCTGGGGAGCCTGGGGATATGGAGGTCTGGGAGGGCCCTGGTTACCCAGGAGTTGGACCTCCCTTGTTTTAAGTCCTTTAACTTCACATAGGGCCCCTCCGGCGCTGTTGTTACTATATTGTTATTTAGTACTTCCTTTTGGAAGCGTATTGCACCATGCCGGCGGTGCATGATTATTTTTAGTCCCCATGTCAAGCAGCGATGCACTATACTGAGGGAGCATGTCGCTACAGCGAAGTAGCTGTAGAGTCCTGGTTTGTGCCTGCTGCATCACAGTAGCGCATTGCTATGGAGATGTAGTGTCCATACACTCCATACTATGAGTGTAGACGCACTCATAGTGATTAGAACATCTGACTTACAATGGTCTTGTACAAACAGACAATCTGTCATTTTGCTTTACGTGACAATTGAATGAAAAGCAAAAGGAGAGTGCCCAAGTGAGTGTTGCCATTAAAATGGCACTTAAATACTATCAAATCCACAAAGTCATGATTGTGAATACACACATTTCTGAAAGCTTGTAATCACTGGGCCACCTGCCCTTCTGCATACATTGCTCATAGTGGCAGAGTTGTTCTCTGTGCTGTAGCAATGCACTAATAGACCGTGGTTTTCCACAATGAACTGTATCAAATTAGCCCACACAGAGAAAAGCATACTCTAGGGCTTGATGCAGATAGCAGCGAATGATCCAAGTGTTGAAGATTTCCAGCCTCATTATACTGTTCTGAACTGAACAAGAGTTCTCAAAGAAAACATATATAAAATTTTCCTTAACAAGGATAAGTAGAAAATGGCTGGTCTCTTAGTTTTCACTGGAATTTCTGTGGGTGAATTCTAAAGTACTTTTATATCTTGGGGTTTGGATTAGGGGTCAGACAGCTGGAAAAGGAATTGGAGCACAAATATTCCAATCAAAATAGTTTTATTCCCAGGGATGTTAAATCCTCTTATAATCGTCTATGAAATCAAAGGCCTGCTTCCTCTCCCTGGAAGCTCACTTCCTAGCAGATGGCTGTAAGAAACTGAGGGCTGAGCCTCAATGTGAAGAGATGCATCTTCCAGGAAAGGGACTTGATGAAATGAGAGATTTATAAGAGAGATTTAAAACATCCATGGTGTTGGAAGATGATGCCAGAAGAAAAGCTTCATTGATAATTTCATTGGGAATTCGGAAAGAAAAAACTAATGTCTGTGCTTTGAGGGAGGCAATGTCGATAAATAGACTTTGTCTGGACTCTACTCATATTGCTGCACGTAGGTGTGTGTAGCTTTGTACAAATATGTCCCTGCACAAGAGAAAAATGTGGACAGATATAAATTATTAGTGCCCAGAGAAGAAGAACAAGTTTGTTTGTGTGTTTAGGGTCCAGAATTAGGCCTAGGAAATATGGGTTCAAGTCCTGGTTCTGTTGCAGACTTGCTTGGGCAAGACCTTCAATATCTCTGTGTCCTGCTTTCCCATCTGTAAAATGGGGGTATTGCCTTTCTCTATACCTTTGTTCTCGTGAAGAGAGAGACTTTTACATATTTGTCTTCGTAGGACAAAGATCTGCTTCTTCTGTGTCTAGGCAGTGCCCATAGTAATGGGTCTCAAATAACATTTGCATCCTCTTGGTGCTTGCCTAATACAAAAGAACTAATGGAGAGGACAGTTGGGGAGAAAGGAGATCTGGATTTGGGGAGAGCAAGGGGAAAGGCACAAGAAGAAGAGGAGCTCAGAGGCAAATTTGGGAAAGAAGATGGATGTGAGCTTGGATTCTTACCAGATCATTGACTCTGTTATAAGGGAGGTCATGATGTAATAAATTGTAGCATTTTAGGTGAATCCTGGGAAATACCTAATGCACAAGAATAAGCATGTGACTAAAGCTAAATAGTTAATGAGGGTTGGATCAGCATATGGGGCATGTGAGGAACGTACAGGTTATACCGTCCTGGTGGGAGGTGCCTCAGACTCCTTAAGTTTGCCTGTTCTACCTTGCTTCCTCTATGGCTCCACCCTCTTTGTGAAATGGAGAAAATAGTTCCTGCCATAGCCCAAGCATAGGAATTGTGATATGCCTGCATCTAATGTGGGGTGACCAAGCTAGGTGGGGAAGGGACTCCTTATTTTCTGCACAGAGGCCAGGGAGATCTCATTGTGGTCAGACTTGTATTGTTTTCCAATGATTCTTGGCTTCTGTGGTTGTGACATTGGCAGCTTCAAAGCAGAGTTATATGATATCTTGTTTGGGAAGGCTGACTCAGGAATGATGGAAAAGAAGCCAGTTAGCAATATAAATGATCTTGGTGTGTCTGAACTATCATTCTGAAGAGCATGTGCCCCTCTTCATGTTCACTCTACCAATTGGGAGGCCGAGGGTTTGGAAATATTGAAAGATCCATGGTAGTGTGAAATGCCCCAACTAACATATTTATCTAGAAACATCATGGCAAGCTGCTTGTTTCCCTATCGTGACTTTTAATAACTTGCGTTGGCTGCTTGTCTAATACTGTTAAGATACCAGAGGGAATTTTTGTGATTTTTTTCCTAAAAAACGTGTAGCAACAGTTCTTCCACATTTCAACTTGGAAGGGAATCATACTTATTACTCATGCAAAAACATTTTAAAAATTAAAGAAAAAATTATTGCTTGTGATATTCCAGGAGTAACATTTTTCTGAGAAACTTGTGTAGTTACAAGAATGAGTCTAAGGGCTTGTTTATGCAGGGAGATTTACCAACATAATTATGAGTCCAATTATGTTGGTAAATTTGCTTTAATTTAAAAGGCCCGTTGTCTCTGAATGCACACCCAACAAGCTGTGGGGTTTTAGGTCCCCCAACCATGCTTGATAGCTGTGGACTCACTGCCTAAGCCTTTGACTAAGTTTTGTCATTTCAAGGCAGGAAAAGTCTTTGGAAACTAAGACCCTGCATTAAATAAAATAAAAAGGTATCTAAGCAGTTTGTATCTGCTGAAGTAACTCAGTTTCTTCTGAAATCTATTGACAAGGGTAAATGGGTCAGTCACCACAACCTCCTGCTCAAAGGAGTGTCAGACATATCAGTATGCATGTGACTCTCTTCTTGTGTTAGCTGACTTACTAATGCAACTACAGCAGCAGATTCTCCTTTAGCCGACATACTAGAGTTCGGGATTTTTGGAGTGAGAGAAGTTGAAGTCACTTCTTCATGTTGCATGCATGCACAGGAATGATGATTAGTGGAGGATCTGAATTGTACGTAGCATATGAATTTGGTTTTGTAAATATTCACTGACTGATTTTTAATACCTTTTAAAATAGGTCTTGCCTTTTGGTGAAATCTTTAACATGAAGATAGGAAAGCCAGTTAAGGCCAAAATTTTGTACTTAGTTGAGTAGCTCATCTGTACATTTTTGTCATGACAGTGTACAAACATCTGGAGATCTGTACATTCACGTGGCTCGTGAAACTGGCTATTTGTAAACCTGCCCATGTAATATATTATTATGGGTTGAACATAACTGCTGTCCTTTTATAGGCAGTTCAACTGTTTTTTACAACTCTTGTTATGGAGTGACAGGTAAAAATAGTAACACCCACAGGCATCCCAAACATGGGCACAAGTCACCAAAACAAAGGCAAGTGCAAGGCATGTAGGTTGAGGGTTGTTGCCAATTGTTCTATTGTGAAGGTTTGTGTGTCTGCGGGAGGGGAGCAGAAGGAAACGCCAGAGCAGCAGGGGCAGAAAAGCTAAGGTTATAGTCAAAACAAGCAGTGGGAATGTGTCTTGAGAGAGAGATTTTTGGCTAGGCCCCAAAAGAGAAGTTTTGGGCTAAGTGCTAACTGGAAAGTGTTTGGAGCTGTGAGCAAAGATCCTATCTCTTGCTATTTTATTATTCAGCAAAACAAATTTTTGTACATTTTCTTTGAGTAAACAAATAGGATTGCATTAAAGAAACACACCAGATGTTACCAATTTTTCCTTCTAGTGGAAACAACCTACAGCACCCTGAGTAGCCTAACTGTTCAAGTAAAAAAGATGTAGCAATATGCAACTCAGTCACTGCAACTTATTTATGCGTGCATGGATTTTTTCATTCTCCCTCCTCAAATCCTACATATTTCCGTGCCAGTGAAGAATTGTCTGGGAACTATATAGGATTCTTTAGCATGGTTATTTATTTGGAAGGATCTACTTTATATTTTAATTTATGTTTGGATCAGGTCAAATCCAAATTCCCAGATTTGAACAGCTCTGGGTTTTGTAAATGCAGATCTAAACTGTACATTTCTATCCCTTTTGTTGCTTCTAATATGGTAGTGCTTGTGACCCCATTGTGGATCAGAGCCTCATTGTAATAGGCACTGTACAAATGCCAGTTTTCTCTTTTGTAGTCACAGGTATTTGCATACTTTCTAGCCCGGAGCTACGTAGACCCCGAATGGGGTTGGAAAGCATGATACTTTCCTGTGACTGTTCTACAGTTATCTCAGTAGTTTTTTGGAGAGCACAGCACAGTAGGCTTGATTAAATATATTTTTGAATGCATACTCTGCAGTAGCTCAAGCCATTTTTCTGGGACTAGTTCCGACAACAGTAGCACAGACTGTGAGATGACTTAGTTCAGGTGCACGGGGAGAATATGTGTCAGTGGTTATGCAGGTTATTCTCAACCAGATAGCCATGGCACCCTGGGATGCCATGAGATCCTTTCATGGGTGTTGCAGGGTGCCACACAATGTTACCACTGTTAGGTGTGCAAATATGATTCACAAGATAAACCTAGATAGGAACCCAGTGGTCTTTCTGAGTGCTTTGTGGCGGACAAATTGCTCCATTATTTTTCTGCAGTCAAAAAGCAAGTGAAAACTATGAGCTGGCATTTTTCATGGATGGCCTTAAGTCTAAAAAGGTTGAGAACCACTGGGATATGCACAGATGCACTTTGCTGTTTTAAAAAAAAAGCATTGCATAGTGTAAGTGCACGGCCCCACAGATGAATGCAGCTGGATGCACAATATTTTTCTGTTTTGGTGTTGTCTAAATGTCCCATCAAGGTGGTGACTCAGGGATATTACAAATGCCCCAGTGATCTTAGAGTCTGTTTAGAAGATGAGACAATAGCAGGGAGACAGGATGGGCAAAATGAAACAGGATGGGCCCAAGGTAAGAGTGATGTGATGAGTATTTTAATAAGCAGTGGTTGTAGCACACTAGCTGCCTAGCCCTTGTTGCAGCTGCTTTTCCAAGCATGATCCTTATGGAGATACAGGTGATTGTTTGGAATAGAGCTTGCACCTGTGTCCTCTCCTGGGCTCTCTGTTTACTGCACAGGTGCAGTAGTAGAACTAGTGCCTTGCTCTCTTGGTGGCCATTTTATCTGAAGCAGATGCAGGGTGTTTTGCAGCTGGTAGACAGTGGGTTGAGAATGCCCTTTCCCTATCCATCTCCCAGCTCTTCCTAAAATGCATGTTCTATGCTCATGGCTCCAAGGTAATTCTGGGATGATTTCGTTCAGCAAAAATGTTTTGCTCTTGATAAGCTACATCGTTCCTCTTAATTGAGCTTGCATGCTCGGAAATTCTTAACCATCCTAGTCATCTCCCCAGCATAATAAGCCATTCATAAGGGAAATATATTACATAATCACTGTGAGAGGTTTTTCTTTGTTTATTAATCTTAGATTTCCTACCAGTCAATGGATAAGTAAAATCTTCCTATTGTAATTGTATGGCATTTTTCATGGTTGTGCTGCTATGTGCAGGTTATATAGCAAAAGTTCTTTGTGGTCAGGCTTCTTTAAAATGTTGACTGAGGGGGGCTCTGTCTAAGGACGTGATATAGCACAATCAGATTCACACATGAAAACAACATTTTCCGGGTCTTCTGCAAGTTATTAGGTTTATTATCATGCAAAAATCTCTCTTTACCTTTTTAATCACATATTCAGAGTAGCAAACAAAATCATCTTTAACATAAACATCTTTATAATCTTTAGCATAAACAAAACCATCTGGTTTAAGCACTGTCTTTCCATTTTACTTTACAGTTTTGTTTATTTTCACAAACTCATTTCACCTTTAAACTGGGACTATAATGTCTTTACGGAAATCTATAGAATAAGAACTCTGTGCAAACTAGAAAAATTGGTCACTTGCTTAAATATATGCTGTAATTTAGCTTTCTGTTCTACATTCAACTTGCATTATTAGTAGTTATCTATAGAAGAATGGAAGATATTTTTATTCTGTAATAAAACTTTCCCATGAATTAGCAATACCTCTCAAAATCTAGGAACACTATTATTATTTTATTGCAATGGTTAATATTCCAACTAAGATTAGGGTTCCATTGAGCTAAGTACCATATAAAAACATAGTGTAAGATGACACCTCCTGAGAGCTTACAGTCTAAATATCACATCGATAAATCACATTGGTATATTGCAACCTTAAAAAATTATCTTCTTTAGCTCTTCTGTGTGTATACACATTGAAATTCCCTCTAATAGCCCCCTGAGAAAGGGCCTTTGTACACACAACAAAATTGGCCTTTAAAGTGGCTTAAATGCCCTTTTGCACTGCTTTAATGGCGTTGTTGTTTACACTCTCAGTGGTATATTGCACTTTAGATGACTTCGGTACCTAGCAAGATAAAACACCTCTGAGGTGTTTTAGTTTGCTACCTAACAAAGTGCAACAGGCACGGAGGGAAGCACCGGGCCCCGTGCAGCTCAGGGGCTGTATAGGCATCCTGTGGGGGGAGGTGGTGAGCCTGATCTTTTTTTTTTCTCCCCAGAGCCTGCATGCCTGCCTGAGCTGTGTTGGGGCCCGGTGCTTCCCTCCGTGGCTATGTGTGTGTGTGTGGGGTGCCCCCTGGGACCACCTAGGGCGGGTGCCAGCAGGTGGGTACAGCCTGGGGGTCACCGCTGCTGCCGCAGAGGGAAGCATCAGCCCCCCCGCAGCTCAGGGACTGATCAGCATGTTGGCAGCTTGCCTCCTCCCCCCACCAGAGAGGCAAGTAAGGATTGGGCTCCCATCCTTGTGTACACACCACGGGGGTTTAGTTTGGTTTAATTCTCCCTAAATTGAAGCAGTGTTTTTAAAAGCCCACAGTTTCAATTTAGGGAGAGCTAAACTGAATTAAACCCCCGTGGTATGTTCAAGTACCCACAATCAATAAATCACATCGGTATATTGCAACCTTAAAAAATTATCTCCTTTAGTTGTTCTGTGTGTATACACATTGCAACTCCCTCAGATAGCCCCCTGAGAAAATTCCTGTCTTGCTTACAGTGGACCCTTACATAGCAACAAGGTATATGGTGAATAAAACTGTTTGCTAAAAAAACTAATTCTCCTCCTTACAACTCTCTTATTAAGAAAATTTTCTCTCCTATGTGCAACAGTATTCAGATGATATCGGAGAGTACTTACATCATCAAAATAAGATATTGAGGCATATAAACCCTCAACATTGGGTGTCACAAGATCTAGATTGATCAACAGAACTCAAAGTACCCATTTTACAAAACAACTCTTGTGTCTTTTGCACACTAGTAATGCATATGCCCACACGTGTAAACAAACATTTAGGTTTGTAACAATGTTTGTGTGGATGAATCAATGCCAAAATCTATATTAAAGATTTAGGAACAGCAGTAATGTAAAAACTAGAAAAGTTGATCTTTTGGTATATAATGATTTTGTTTTAGGTTTCTATATCAACCCAATATTTCTGTTCCATTCCAATAATTTTATATACTTACTTTTCCTTGGGAAAGTTGGAGTTCCCTATAAGCCATAATTACCACATTACACCTGCTAATTTAACTATATTCAGTATTCGAATGCTTTAGAAGATAAACTGATTTTTCTAACAATTTGATTATCCCTTGATTAATTGTATTGGAAGGATCTGAACCAGTCAAGACATGGTTGCGTGTGCTTTTTGAAAAAGAAAGCAGAGCGACAAATGTTATACCTATTTCATCACTGTTTTCAGTGAACAATCAGGCTACATTTTTATCTTTATTTTGGGTGGGTTTGTAGATGACATGATCACTTGCTGAATGTTTGCACTTAGCTCTTTAAGATGATTTTATTTATTTATTTTTTGCTTTCAGTGACACTTAGCTTTCACCCACAGCTTTGCATGGCAGCCTGTATGTCACAACTTCTCTTATGGGTCTCTTGAAGTCCCTGGGAGGGAGGGAAAGAGGGGTAAGCCTGCAAAGTGAAAAATGCAGAGATCTAGGAATGGCTCAGCCAGCTGAAAGTTACGGGAAGGGAAAAGCTCCAGTTTCATTCAAATTAAAAAAAAATAAAAAGAATGGCTCCTTTCAAGGCAGGCGGAGGCAGCCTGGCTGAGAGTCAATGAGGTTTAAAACTCCAAGAGGTCCAATAACTGAAAATCTGTACATATTCAAAGCAATATTTTAAATACCGCACAAGTGCAGATAAAAAAAAAAAAAAGTGTGATGGTTTTTCCATCCTTCTGGTGTATGTAGCCAGCCATGTTCTAAAACCATGTAATATTTCTTTCTCAAAAAGTCTGAGCATATGTGGTTAAGTTCAGCCAGCCCCTGTTGTCAAAGGAAGTGGGTGAAGGCCTGCGATTGGAATGACTCCTTTGGTCACTTTTTTCAGTAGGAAGATGGCTGACCGTTCCAAGAAAAGAAATGAATTACTTTTGTTATCCCATTAAAATGCAAACTGCTGCTGCTGTTATTGTAAAACCTGGGCAAAGTGAAGGCTCCAGCAATGATGCAGTCATTAGCCTCTAAAACAGAATTACTTCTCCTGACAGGGTTCCAGTTTACAGAGCTCATTTCATGAAGAATAAAATGACATGAAATATAAGAGTCATGGGATTTGGGGCACCTGGTTGCAAGTTCATACCAGAAATCTCACACTCCCTTTTTCTCTTCCTCCCTCCACCCCTTGCTTACTGTCTCCTCTCTTTTTCTCCCTCCCTTGGTCTGTGTCTCTTTCCTTTTAATCCCCTTGTACATTGTTCCAGATTTTCCCTATAGTCCCAGACAGGCTCTGAAGCCTTCTACGAAAGCATAGGTAGAGGGCAAGAGATCAATGAATAAAGCACTGAGTACTTACCTCTTAGAGCCTGTTATACTGTCAGCTCAAAGTTAAAGTGCCATAAATCTGGTGGTCTCACGTCAGTCCCCCGTGTATTGCAGTCCACCTCATAAAACTACTACATAATTAAGTACAGTTCAGTACAATTGGCAATCTCTCTGCTCAGCAAAGGCCTAGGACTAAACACATAAACCTGTTCCCAGTCCCTGTAGGTTGGGGCTTGAGGCCTGGAGAGGGTGAAGGCAGAGGGGATTTTGCAGTTGCCAGCACAACACTTTTACTTGCTTGTGGAGAAAGCAAGAACTTTTGTTCCCATTGCTGAAATGTCCATGAGCATGCATATTTAGACAGGAAAGGATGATGGTGAATAATTCAGGTGTCTCGTGGAAAGGAACAGTAACGGCCTGATGAGGAATGTATCTTGGCTTTTAGCTAGGTTGGGAGTGACCAAAACTTATTACTGTCAATTGTTTATTGGCCAAAGTGAACTGATTTGCTTCTCAGTGAAGTTTCTAGTGAATAGGGATCCATACTCCTAAGAGCATCATTTATATGTGGCAACTTTTGGGACCAGTCTTAGTGGAGAGTCTTAGGGACTCACTGCTAGAGGAAGCTGGTGCTTCATGTCAGTATTGACATATAGTATCGATGCTGCAACAGTTGTGTGGGGAGAGCTATTGGGGGAGAGAGGAACGCTTTGGCAATTTTATTTATTCATTCTTTCCTCTCCTTCGTCCCTGACATCTAATCGCACTATTATGAACATGTAACTTCTAATGCTGCCAAAAAACCCTTTTAATTAAGCCTGTGGTCTTAGAAGGATGAAATACTTGAGTACTGGAGGACAGCACTTTGATGTCTCTTGCCTGTTTCTTCTGAACATTGGGCGTCTCAGATGTGCAAGCAGGAATCTCCATTAGAAGCCTATCACACTTTTATTCTATTTTTTAGGTGCTTACCAGAACAATAATAATTAATGTACTTTACTTGGCAGGCACATGTATTTCTGGGAATTAGTCAAAACCCTCTTTATAGGGTTCTTTAAAAAACTTACTAGACATTGACATTTTATTCCTGCTATTGATAATTCAAAACCTTGACTAGCAGCTGGAAAACTGGCCCTATTACACTGATCACTCCTTGTGTGACACAAGGAAGGTGGCAGCTTTCAGCATTTCTACTGTGAAACAAAGGACAGGCTGGTTGTAAATGTTCAGTCCGGGATGTGAATCTTTGCACAAAATAAGTTAGAAGGGGAAGAAAGTATTTTATATTTTGAAAAGTAAAATATACATTCAACAGATTTTGAGTTGTATATGTGTATTAGGGGGCGGGGGGTTGACCCAGACCCCAACTTCTGTCTCTGACTAGCATTAATAACAAATATTTAGCAAGGTTTCTCTCTCCTTTGTGTACAACTCATTCTTGTGAAAAAGATCTATGTGTTGCTGTGGTTCTCAATGAATTTAACTCTTTATTCTTCATTAATACCATGCTAACTCCAACCCAACCAAATTTGAAGAACCATTTTACTAAACTTTATAGCATATAGTGAGAGGGAGTCCCTGCCTAAAGAGATTAAAATGTAAGCAGGTAAGCTAGAGCAGGGGTTAGCAACCTATGGTCCGAGGGCCAGATCCCACCCGTGAAGACACTGGATCCGGCCTTCAGCAGTACAGGGAATCTGCAGAATGCTGCAACCTGCTGTGTTCCAGCTGTTCCTTCCGCAGCATCTGCTGATTACTGGTGGGCATGGAGACTGGTAGTAGCCCATGGTAGTAAAGGGCTGCCAAGTCCCGAGCTAGAAAAAGGGAGGCAAGAAGTTGGTACTGACTCCTCATTTTATGGATGAAGAACTGAAACAAGGACAATAAAATACTGGCCCCTTAGAGTAAGTGGGAAACAACCTAATTGACTCCACTGCACCAGGATTGCACTCATAGACACGGAGTAACTTCTCCAGGGGACTAATGCCTGAATTAGGGATCAGCCCATGATTTTCTGAGTCCCAGTCTGGTGCCTTAGTTTTTTGTACCTATAGATCTCAAAACACAGTACAAAGATAAAAGTAAGTGTGGCAGGCTCACTGCTTTTTCCTGGCAAGCCCAGCTTGGAGAAGGACACTTTGGATTGGTGGAACATTTCCACCAATCAGGTAACAGCTGGTAGGGGTTTGCCCCACCCCTGCTTGGAGAGCAGGGGAATGCGAGGAGCCCCTGGACCTGACTGAAGATACCTAAATACCTCTGAAGGATCTGCATCTAACTGCCTTGTTCAATGGCACATGGTATATTCATAGATTATAGAGTCAGAAGGGACCCAATGGATCATTGTGTCCGACCGCCTGTCCCTGGCAGGAAAGAGGACCGAGGTCAGATGACCCCAGCCAGGTGACTGTCAAGCCTCCTCTTGAAGACTTCCAAGTTAGGTGATAGCACCCCCTCTCTTGGAAGCCCGTTCCAGACTCTGGCCACCCTTACTGTAAAAAATTTCTTCCTAATGTCTAACCTAAATCTACTCTCCACTAGTTTGCACCCATTATTCCTAGTTACTCCCTGAGGCACTCTGGTAAACAGTGCATCCCCAATTCCCTGCTGTCCTCCCCGATAAACTTGTAGATGGCTACAAGGTCTCCCCTCAGCCATCTTCTGTAAAGGCTGAAGAGATCCAGATCCCTCAACCTCTCCTCGTAGGGTCTTTCACGGAGACCACTAATCATGCGAGTGGCCCTCCTCTGAACCCTCTCCAGGTTCTCTGTGTCCCTCTTGAAGTGCAGCCCCCAAAACTGGACACAGTACTCCACTGACCAATGCCGCATAGAGGGGGAGCTCCGCTTCCCTTGATCTGTTGGTCATGCATCTGCTAATACACGACAAGGTGCGATTGGCTTTCTTGATGGCCTCATTACATTGCCGGCTCATGTTCATCTTGGAGTCAACTATGACTCCAAGATCTCTCTCAGCCTCTGAGCTGCTGAGAAGGTCATCCCTCAACCTGTAGGTGTGCTGGGGATTCCTCCTCCCTAGGTGGAGTACCTTACATTTATCTTTGTTGAATTGCATCCTATTTCGTTCTGCCCATTGATCCAATCTGTCCAGATCCGCCTGTATCTGCTCCCTGCCCTCCATTATATTAACTTTGTCTCATAACTTGGTATCTTCTGTGAACTTGGAGAGGGTGCTCTCCACACCCTCGTCCAAATCGCTGATGAAGATATTAAATAACACCGGTCCGAGGACCGAACCCTGCGGGATCCCACTGCCCACCTCCTTCCAGGCTGAGAACAACCCATCCACCACCACCACTCTCTGGGTGAGGTCCCTAAGCCAGTTAGCCACCCACCTGACTGTGTAGGCATCCACTGCACAGCCCGTTAGCTTCCCTATGAGAATAGGATGTGAAACTGTGTCGAAGGCCTTCCTAAAATCCAGATAGAAGACATCGGCCTCAGCTCCTGGGTCAAGGCAGTGTGTGACCTGGTCATAAAAGGCTATAAGGTTTGTCAGGCAGGATCTACCTATGATGAACCCATGCTGGTTTCCTTTCAGCATCATTTCCCCTGCTGGGCCTTCACAAATGTGCTCTTTGATGATTTTTTTCCAGTATTTTCCCAGGGATAGAGGTAAGACTGGCTGGCCTAAAGTTACCCGGCTCATCCCTTCTCCCCTTCTTAAAAACGGGCACCACGTTAGCCTTTTTTCAGTCTTCAGGGACCTGGCTGGAGCACCATGAGAGCTCAAACAGCTGTGCTGGTGGCTCAGCTATGACACTGGCCATTTCCTTCAGCACCCATGGATAGAGGTCATCCGGGCTGGCTGACTTGTACCCATCCAGCCCTTCCAAGTGCTCCTTAACTAAGTCAGCACTAACCTTTGGCGGCCTTTTGGACATCTCTCTATGCTCAAGAATTGTGGGGGAATTGTCTTGGTCAGTACTTAGGAATACTGAAGCAAAGAACTCATCAAAGAGCTCTGCCTTTTTCTCTGCATCAACCACCAACTGTTCTGATTTGTCCTGCAAGGGCCCTATGTTACTCTGTGCTTTCCTTTTGCTTGCTATATATCTGTAGAAGGATCTTTTATTTTCCTTAATTGTTGTAGCCAGCCTAAGCTCCAGTCCTGCCTTGGCCTGCCTAACTGACTCCCTGCAGTAGCGCGCCAGGGTGGTGTATTCTTCCTTGTTGGCTGCCCCCTGCTTCCACTGCCTATAAATCTCTTTCTTTTCCCTCAGTCTTTCCTGAAGCTCCCTGTTCAGCCAAGCGGGGTTTTTTATCCCCTTACCCCCTTCCCTGTATAAGGGGATAGACTCTTTTTGTGCTACAAGGATCACTCCCTTGAGAAACCTCCAACCCTCTTGAACCCCCATTAGCTCGATGCTCTTGATTTCTGCCACCTCACTAACTAGGTTTCTAAGTTTACTAAAGTTGGCCCTTCTGAAATCTAAAACTTTAGCATCACTGGATATTTTTCTCACCCTTCGCTGGATAGTGAACTCTACCAAGTGGTGGTCACTATCATCCAGGTTAGTGTGTCCCCGCAGGTCCCCCATGAGATTATCCCCTGTTGCTAAGACCTGGTCTAGCAAGGCGCTACCCCTGGTGGGACTGGACACCATCTGGGTTAGGTGGAGGTCCTGCACACAGTGTAAGAACCTCCTTGAGTGGCTTGTTTTGGCCATCTGTTCCTCCCAGCAGATGTCCGGGTAATTTAGGTCCCCCATGACCACTGCCTCCCTCGCCTGTATGGCATCTGAGAGCTGCTTGGAGAATACCTTGCCTAGCTCATCATTCTGGTGAGGAGGTCTGTAGTAGACCCCCACTACCAAGTCTTTTTCCCCTGGCCCCCCCAGATCCTGACCCACAATGCCTCGGTATTCCCCTCCTCTACTCCTGCCTTGATGACGGAAGAGGTGTACTGCTCCTTAACATAGAGAGCTACACCCCTGCCTTTTCTCCTCACTCTGTCTCATCTATACAACCTGTACCCCTCAATGCCTACCGCCCAGTCGTGTGTAGAATCCCACCATGTTTCAGTTAAGCCGACTAGGTCATACTGTGTGCTAGCAAGTAGGAGTGTGAGCTCCTCCTGCTCGTTCCCCATACTCCTGGCATTTCTGTAAAGACATTTTAGCCCCCCCCAGTGGGTGCTCTTAGTGCCCCTTTACCTTGATGGCTTGTGTTCCTCTTAGGGCTCACCTGGTTAGGTCCAGTGCTTTTATTGTGGCTTTCCAACCCTGGGTTCTCATCGACCGCTGGTTCCCTGTCCCCCATTGAACCTAGTTTAAAGCTTTTCAGAGGAGATCAGCCAACCTGTGGGAGAACAGATACTTTCCTCTAGGAGAGAGATGAAGATCATCCCATCCTAGGAAGTCTTCTCCCTGGAAGTATTGGTCGTGGTTGTAGAATCTGAATCCCTCCTGAAGACACCATCTCTGGAGCTGCCGATTGACTTCCCTGATGTGGGCATCCTGGTGCCTTCAGCTGCTGCTAACTGGAAGGATGGAGAATACCACCTGTGCTCCTGACTTCCTGAGCCTGACCCCCAGCTCATGGAAGTCCTTCATGATGCAGTCAGGACTACTCCCAGCCACACCATTAGTGCCCACATGGACAAGGACCATGTGGTCGGAGGGCTTAATGAAATTAGGAATCCTTGCAGTGATGTCACTGATCTTAGCTCCAGGCATGCAGGAGACATCTCTCATCATGGAATCTGGTTGGCAGATTGGCCCTTCCTCAGGATTGAGTTGCCTACCACGATAACTTGGTGTTTCTTCTTCTGCCTGGCAGTGGTCCTCCAGTCTGCTTGGCGGTGGCTGCAGGGACCACCTCATCTGCATCCTCCTCTTCTGGAGAATGTTCATCCTCTGTCTCCTCCACCAAGGCTGCCAGGGCCCCGTACCTGTTCCCCAGATGCACTGGGGAAGCAGACACTGGGTGAATGGCAGAAATAGGACTTAAACCTCAGGTTGCCTTATGTCACAGGTTCCATGAGGGGGGTGCTTGCTCAGGGTCTCTGGCCTTTCCTAGTCTCTCTGAGTACTCTGTAAAGCCAGGCAGGCATGGCTTCTAGGGCAGGGGGAGCCCCTGGATCATTTCATCTCTGAGACCCCAGCCTTTAGGTCCCTGACATAAGTGGTTACCTATGGCCTTCCCTTAGGGAGTTACCTTCCAGCTTATCTCCTGAGAGAGGGACTTTACCAAGAGCTGGCCTTAGGGAAAATGGAACCCTGGGCAAACTTACATTTTGGCACCCCTCCCTGCCAGTGCCCACCCCAGTGACCCCACCTGGAGCCCTCCCCCCACCCTCAAGTCACCGGTGCTCTTGCCCTGCTGCAGAGGGGCTCCATCCGACCAGCCAGGGAGCTGGACAGGGCATCTGCCTGTGGCAGGCACCACCAGTTGCAACTCCATGGAGCCAAAGTGGAGGGAGCAGGAGCCTGTAATGAGTGGCTGGCAAGTGCTGGTATGGGGGCTCCAGTGCCCTGTGGCCACAACAGGACTTTTCCAGGGTCCAACATGCAACCAGCTGTATGTAGGTGAGACTCAGCTGAAGCCCTCCGTTGCTCCCCTCCGTGGATAGCTAGCCCAAGCCCAGGGCTCCCTGCAAGCACTGCTTCACCCTTCCTACCTGGGTGGGAGCAGGTGATGCTGCTGCTCCTGCACACACAATCCAGGCAGCCTTCCCTGCCCTGCCCTGCCCTGCCCTGCCCAGGCCCCCTTCCCACCTGCCCTGGTATTGCATGGGCTTCAAGCAATGCCCCAGGCCAGCACTGCTACTGGCTGCTCATGGTGCGCATGTGAGTGTGTGTGTGAATGGCACCCCCCCGACCATGGTGCCCTGGCCAGTCACCCACCCCTAAGGCTGGATCTGATGTTACCTCTTCAGACGGAAAGAGGAAAGTGCCAAGCAGTAAACCAGACTACTTCTTTTCAATAAAGGCCTTTAGTGGGCAAATTCAAGTCCAGCAAACAAATTTCAGAGTCCCCAGTCCAACCTGCACAGCCCTAAACACCCCAAAGGTAGATCCGCTCTTCTCTCTCGCCTGGGCTTCTCTGTCTCTTTTTCAGCCCATTTTCTCTATTTTTCACCTTGTTTCCATGTACAGAGGCAGCCTTTTCTGATCTTTGTTAGTTGGAGTCCACTTGATGCCTCAATAAGGCTATTCAGCTTCTTTGTTGCTGAAAGTGCCTGTTGTCTCATTCAGCACCTAGGCAGCTCTGGTTCCTAGTACGGACCCCATTAACTGTTCTTTTCCTGAGTACAAACTGGTGAGAGTAACTGAGGCATGCAACATAATTACAACATGAACACATTTTAAGCCACAAATATTACAACAAAACCATAGTCTATTCTATCTTAGTACCAGTTTGAACCATTCAACCACTGATCTCTAGTCTCCAGGAGCATACTTCTTCTTTTTGTGGCTTTGCTTTTGGAATCTGTACACAGATCAAGCTCCAAATGTCATGGCTGGTCTGTATTTCTATCTTGGGCTGAACCAAAACCACAAGTGTAAACACCCTGA
>NW_005842023.1:2030619-2038346 GCF_000455745.1 Alligator sinensis | reverse complement strand
ACAAGATCTGGTGTCAGAGCCAGCTCCAAATGTTGTGGATCAGGTATGTCTCTAAAATAATATATTGAGGTCAGCGCTTTGGTGTGTTAATAACTTTAAAGAAGAAAAGTTTGGGTTTTTTTCAAGAGAGGAAACCAAAGTTTATAAACTATTTTTCCACAAGGAAAACTTTTGGTCAAAGTTACTTTGGTATTTGGGGAAAAAATATTTATAATGGCTGATATACAGAATTCAATCAGAAACCTCAACACGGTGGATGCTGCCTGCCAGAGGCACAGCATCTTGCACAGGTATAACTGAGACTTGGGTTTTTTTCACTCAAACTGCACAGCAACACCTTTTTAGTCACCAAACTCCTGAGACCTATCTCTGTAGTGTTGTCAGCTGTAGGGTGAAATGGTCATCCTGGAGAGTTCTTTTGCCTTGTTTCCAAAAGTTTTTTTGCCAACCTGAGGCCAGAGCTTTTGGTCTGACTGAGCACTGCTTGTTGCAAGGCCAAGAGAGTTGGTACAAAGAGGGTTTGTACCAGTATAGATCCTCAGCATAATTCAGTGCAACCCTAACTTAGATTAGCTTCCCACTACCCCAAGGTACTGTTATAGCAATTAGGGACTAAGAGATAGAGGTGATCTTACCATGTTCTTACCATTTGCCCTGGAGATGCAACCAAACCACAGAAATCCACAGTTGTGGTCTTTCTGAGTTCTTTGCAATAGGAAAACTGCTCTATTATTTTTCTGTAATAAAAAAAAAAGAGTGAAAACTAAGCTGGCATTTTTCCAGGGGTGCTGCAAGTGTATTTAAAGGTGCCTGGAGTCTGAAAAGGTTGAGAACCATTGGTCTACAGTCAGTGACAAGTGTAGAACTCTCCACGACAGCTTTGTGACACAGAGAGATTCCCTAACGAGGGAAATGCTCACAGGGTTCATTAAACCAATTGGATGATGACTTTGTATCAGCAAAGTGGCACAGAGAAGCGGGAATGGAGTTAAGGATCAATCCCTTTGAATTTTGAATACTCCTGCACTGATGTTTTGGATACAAAACTTACAGAAGATGGTGGTGGCCTTTGGGTTGGCTCATGGGGTGCAAATCCTTACCTTTGTAACCGAAAGATGGGATTTGCATAAACTTTTGAAAACTCACACTGAGGCTTTTCTATAGCTACATCTCTGTGATATGATGTAGTTATGTGCTTCAACATCATGACTGTCCGTGGGGATCCTATGCCTGTGGGGAGACTTGCTTCTCTTAACGGCACAGCTGAATGATTTGAGTCCTCCACTGTTGAGTGAATTACATTCCAATTACAAAACTCCTACTGACTTCGCTGGGATCGGGATCAGACTTACTATTCATCAATCTCTGTACAAGGGTGGAGAGTATTCAGTCCACAGTTGTCTCTCTCTGGTAGCTGAGTTGTCTTCTGTCACAGCAACAAATCCTTCTTAAATGTTGTGTTTAATAATTTTACAACGGGGAAGTCAGAAAACAGGATCCTCCAGTAGCTTTATTTGCCCTGAAAGCTGAGTTGTTGTTTTGAAGTCTGATTTTGTTTTGGATATGTACATCCTAATTATATAAGCTTCCTAGTTAGATTTTCAGACTTGTGGTGCCTAGGAAATTCAAGGGGAAGGTTCAGAGGAAGAAAGAGTAACTGTGTGAAGATTCTTTCCAAAAGGCAGTTTGAGCATTAAGGCCAAATTCTGACTTCATTTGCAACATAAGTGACCAGACTATGTTCCATACATAAATTTGGCCCTTACTCTTTAGCTCATTCTTATTCTTGAACTTGAAGAAATGAAAGCACACAGACATCAAAGGGAAAGGTTTTTTTCCATTTAATTCAAAGGTCTTTGGATTAGGCCCATCTAGAGAAAGTTAGCACAGACTCTGAAGCTCTAGGCTGATGGAAACCCTGTGGCTAGTCCCCAGATGAAGCAATAAAATAATATTTGTACAAAGATTGAATTGCCTTCATAAAATGTGGAGCAGGGGCCAAAGCAGCTGAGTCATCCATAGCCAGCAGAACCAATGCAGTAATGCGGAGCTGTCCAACTGGGGGCCACATGCTGGCTGCAAGGGGTTAACATGCAGCCTCCTGCCTGGTCCTCCCATTGCTCTTGCTGCTGTGGTGGTCTAGGGGTCAGGACTCTCCCTTTCACTGGCTTCTGCTTCCCACTTCTGAGGGAAGGGCAGAGTTGGGGAAGGGGGCCAGGGAAAGTCTGTGCTGCCCATACTCTGTGCAGCCAGGGGGGAGAGGAGGGAGGCTGGGAGTAGAGCCAGGTGCATGTGGCAAGCGGGGGGAGTGGACCTGCATGATGGGGGGGACCCCAAAAAGGCAGGTCCTGTGGCAAGTGGCTTGTGCATCATGCAGCCTGGGGATCTGCAGCTCACAAGGCCTATGGCTTTCCTACCACCCAGCTGTTGGACAGCCCTGCAATAGTTTTTCACCCTGGAGGTGTGATCTCCCATGTGTGGTATGGATTCCTGTTCTACACAGGTCTCCTCTGGGGCATCTTACAGGTGGCAAGTGACATCAGACTTGGAGTGGAGCGGAGATCCTGTGCAAGAGACTCATGTAAGGTCAATTCAATGTTGCGGATCCACCGGCCTCTGTTTTTTAGAAGCTATTCTAGAGTAACAATGAGAAAGCACAGGTTAAGTGAAACCTCTTACAAGCTTAGAAAGAACAATTTCAAGGCACTGCATCATGGTGGGACTTTTGACAATATATACTTCTTGTGAAAGGCAGCTGAACTCCTGGTGCTCCCCGGGTCCGGTGGCTAGACATTCCAGAGACCTGGGCTGCTTCAACTTCTTCATCCCTGTAGGACTAAATGCTCCATCCTCCAGTTAGATCTTACATAAAGTGATGGAAATTAAGAGTTGGCAGGTAAGGTTAAGCTGCAAGCACAGCAAAAATCAGTATGAAAAGGGAAAAGTAAAACACTGAGTAGTCTGTGCGTGAACAATATCACGACCTGGGAAGAAGCAGGACTTTCTCCCAGTACTAATAAAGCTAATGTTCTGTTTCTGTGCTGCAGATGAGGAGCTGGCCTTGCTACTTAGTCCACTTTATTGCAATAATCTATCTGGCAGATTAATGTTCTCTGGTTATTTGACCAATGTGCATCATTAGTCTGGTGACTTCTTAAGGACAACATAAGGGACCTGTGACCAGAGATTCCCAAATGCAATAGCAGAATATGGGGTGGGTAAGCGGGGCACTAGCTCCAGGCACTGACTTAGTGGGGGCACCAAAATGGCTCCATTACAGGGAATTTATGCTGTGGCAACAGCAGCTGGGTTCCAGGGCATTGCATGCCTGCTGTTGTAGCAGCAGCAGCTGAGATGGTCAGTGAAGGGAAGCCCTCTATCCCCAAACTGGGACAAAGGAAGCCCAGCTCTGTTGGATGGGGCCTTGGAATAAGAAGGGAGTTTCACTTGTTATTGGAAAGCTAAACGTAAGTTTAACTAGCATTCAGATCAGGCAATGAAAATGCAAAAATACACTTGCACCTGGGAGGATGGGTGTAGGCCAGACCCCGGGAACTCTGAACTTTTGTTCAGTTCTTCCAAGAACTCAGGTCCATGATTGTCCACTTCCCCCAGGTTTACAATCATATATATACAAATATTAATGACATGCATCTATCTACAACCTGACTTGGTATATATTAATCAAAGGGGTTGATTGTGAAGACCCTGCTGCCATCTAAATGAAGTTTTTATGGTAAATATTTAAAAAGTGATTAGCTAGGATAGTCTCAGATGTTATCTTTTAGGTTTTTACTTCTGTCAATGAGTGCTATTCCTTATGGTAATGGGTCTCATCTGCTTTGTTGTGTGACTAGTCAGACACTTAAGTTAGTGCTTTCTTGTTTACATCAACAAAAACATGGAATTTGGCCTTGCAAGCCTGTTTCTCTACAAAGTTACTAAAAGTTTGTTCCAACCTTTATATAATGGAGGGTGTAGACAAGATGGAGGTACTTATGCCAAGTCCTGTAGTCTGTTCCTTACAGTCAGACCACACCATGGCAGCAGCAGCCAGGGACCTGGATTTTCGGGGGTGGATAAGACTCCTGCCTTCCCTTTCCTCCCTCCTATGTTTGGCACTTCACGCCTCCACTGTCACCTTCCACCTCCTGCTCTCCAGCATGGTTTTGCTCAGGACACAAACCTTGCTAGTTATGCCTCTGCTCTGATGAACCACCACCAAATATTAGTCTTCTGAGACATTTAAGGTCCCTCGGCCAGAAATTAGCTGCACAACTACTAACCGTAGCCACCAGCATCACTTTAGCTTTAGGCCAAATCCGTGGCCCCACTGTGGGGGCTTTGGGCCTGTCAGCAACACGAAGTAGCTTTAAACCATGGTCAAAGAGCCATAAGGAGACTTCCCTATGTAGGTGAATCCTGTGGTGGTTTCTATGCCAGTACTTCTGACTGATGACAGAATGGGTATAGCCAGGCATGAATTTAGCAAGGGAAAACTTCTGCCAATTAGTGAAACTAATCTGCCAGAGGCTCCCTTTTGAGCCTGGGGACAGCAGGTTGTTTTATATTACAATAGAAGCCATCATGCAGCCAGCATAAAGCCATATTTTGTACTTCTGGCTCATGAATTGGATGGCACCAAGATGGGACTAGAGAATACAGTAATTGGTTCCTGCCATGGCAGGTCTTGTTTGGTTGAAAATTTAATCCAGATTAAGGTCGGTGTAAAGGTTGCAGTGCCATAGCTAGTCCTGATTAACTAGGCTATTTGGATACTCTTCGTTAAAGAGTAAGGTAGCTGTGTTTGGGGTTAACCTTCCCAGTCCCCTCAATAATTCCATGGGTAGACAAGCCCTTAAGTCCCTAACTTCTGAAATACCATTTCTTGTAGGATTGGAAACTGTAGGAAACAGAGCAGATACTGCCATCTTCTGATAGCGGCAGAAATCAGAAGCTAGGGTAAAAAGCAGTAGCATAACTAAGGCAGCGCAAGGAGGAGCACCAGCCCACAGCCCAGCAGCCACAGTTAAGCAGTGTGAGCATGAAACCAGTCTCAGGTTTGGGCCCAGCAAGGGAATGATCAGGCAGCCGGCCCCAACCTTGGCCTTGATCCCAGCCCCGGAGGCAGCATGCAAGGAATGAGCTCTGACAACAGCAGCAGCCACTGCCAGGTAAGACCCTCCCATGCTTGCCCCTGCTTCTCCCAGGAGCTTGGCACAACCCCACCAACCCGGCATCTCTGCCCAGCATATAGAAATCACTAGCTATGCCTCTGGTAAAGAATGATGAAGTGTCTTCTAAGAAACGTAGTGTGTATGGGAGCAACTGAGACACCCCCTGTGACCTGGATCTGTTGAGGGTGTGACTCAGTGTAGCAGAGCTTTTTTCTAGCTGTTCTGAATGCAGCTTTGATGATTTCAATCTTACTGTTCATAATCAAATTAGTCCCCTTTTGTAAAAAGTATTATTAAAATGGTAGCACCCGCTGAGGGAGATGAGAGCCCCACTCGCAGATGGAGGCATTTGAAAGAGAGACAGGTATTTTTAATATGTGTTTGCAGCTTCCTCTTTTTAATATACCTTTTTCTGGGTCACTAACTATCCATTTAGTTACCCCACATATCATAACCAGTCACCCCAGGTCTCTCTCAACATTGCACTATCCGTTTGAGTTTAGCAAAGCCTGTGGTCACTGGCAGAACACCTCTTGGCCAGGGGACTGCCTTTCCACATGCAGGTGGTGGAGCCTCACACCTCCAGAGCCATAAAAGCAAGGCTTTTTAATCCACAGTTGAGGATTAAAAACTCCAGCAGCCATGCATGCGGGGATGCCACCTAAACGTGGCCATGCTGGGTACTGGAGTTTTTAATGCCTAACTGTGAATTTCCTACCCCATTTTTGTGGGGCACTCTCTCACTACGTTAACATTCTTGTAATATGGTTTTTGTTGTGTGAATACTGCCACACTGTCAGCTCGAAGCCGAAGTGCCATAAATCTGGTGGTCTCATGTTAGTCCCCTGGGTATTGCAGTCCACCTCATAAAACTACTACTTAATTAAGTACAGTTCAGTACAATTGGCAGTCTCTGCTCAGCAGCCAAAGCTGAGGACTAAGCACATAAATGTATGCCTGTCAGGTTTATGCCTGGAGGAGTGGTAAAGGACCTTGCACTGCAATAGTGGAGAGAAATTTCTAAGCAGAGCTGACAAAGAAATCCCTTTAGAACAATAGAAAATGTTTATAAATCATTAAAAAAAAACAACCTCCTCTAATCATAGGGCAGCTTTTCGATGCTTGAGGGATTTCTTTCTTTCTCATATGAGAGTCATCCAGGCAGCAAAAAATTAGAAGTAAATTAAAAAAATACAGAGGGAAAAGAATGGAAATAAATGAACTTTTATGAATTGTTAGCATGGACTGAAAGGAGTGTTTTAGGGTTACCCAAAAGCAGTCTGTCCCTGGCTAAGAATAATTAAGTATTATACCACTGAATAATGAATATTGCCACAGTTGACCCCTTTAGTGCCAGGAACTCAAACATCAATTTGCTGACCCTGCTAATGCTCCTGGTCAGTTGGTAAGTATTTTTCCCATGTTTTTTACAGATAAGTTGACTGCAAACTGGAGAAGCTGAAGTGATTCTAGGTCATTCCTCAGGGCCCTAACTTTGTCAGATGCTCCTAGTGTTACTATTTAAATGAGAAGCATTTCTATTATTAAATAACAAGCATTAAATAGCAACAATGACTACATCTTTGATTGCCACTGATTTTTTTGATGAATGAATAACTACTGACCTGTGATGACCAGGGATCTGGGTTTTCTATTTTGCACAGGAAAAATGGAGAAAAACACGGATTTCCCCCTTCACCTGAGGAAAATGCAGATTTTTCATTTTAATGGAGAAACCCACAGATTTTGCACTTTTGCAAAGAGCTCTCTGCAGGCTGGCAGAGTTCTAGCCTGAAAGGGGCTGGTGGGGAGTGGGAGGAGGGCGGTCAGGCAGGAGATTCGCTGTGCATGTACATGTACCTGGGCTCCAGGCAGCCTGGAGAGCAGCTCTTGCAGGTAAGTTGGGGGAGGGAGGGGATTGAGGCTCCCATAGGGAGGGAGGGAGGTGGGTAGGGCTGGGGCTGCTGCCTAGCCAGGGGGTGCATGGGGCCCAGGGTGGAATATGTGGCTGCAGATGGCTTGTCCGGGGGGTGGGGGGATGGGGCCAGCTCCCTGCCGCTGCTTACACTCCTAGGGGGTAGGGGGGACCTGTGCCTCCTAGATCTGTGGCAGAGCAGGGCCGCGTGGAGAAGCTCCTTACTGCTGTGAGCCCTGTACTGCCCTGACAAGGCACTGCCTGCTCAGGTGGCAGCAGTGAGGGGCACAACTCTGTGCTGCTGCCCCCGCCCCCACCCTGTGCACAGATCTGGGGGGCCCAGGTCCCCCTGCCCCATGTGAGTGTGCACAGCAATGGGGAGCTGGCCCCACCCCCCGTGCCCTGCCCAAGCAGGCAGTGGGGGGGAAGCTGGGCTTCCCACTCCGGTGGGTGGGAAGCTGGGCTTCCCCCTCCGCTCAGCTGCAGCAGCTGCTGCCTCCTACTGGCAGCAGCCAGGGCTCAGATGCTGCTGTAGACCTGGGTCCCTACTCCCATAGCCCTGGCAGCTGGGGGCCCCCTTCAGCAGGCCTGGGCGGGCAGGGGGCTGGGGTAGGAGGGTGAAGGACCCGGACCTG
>NW_005842023.1:2007535-2028546 GCF_000455745.1 Alligator sinensis | reverse complement strand
CCCCCGCCCAGCTCCGGCAGCTGCTGCCTCCTACTGGCAGCAGCCAGGGCTCAGATGCTGCTGTAGACCTGGGTCCCTACTCCCATAGCCCTGGCAGCTGGGGGCCCCCTTCAGCAGGCCTGGGCGGGCAGGGGGCTGGGGTAGGAGGGTGAAGGACCTGGACCTGCATTCTGTGAGCTCAGGGGACAGGGGAAGCTTGATTTTTCCATGATAAAAAACCCAAAGTCAAATACCAAAATTTATAGGTATTTATAATTTATTTTATTATAGTGACTGAGGCACTGGTAGGCTTGCAAATTGCTTTGAAATTGTAAATATATCAAGAAAACACTGTTTTCAGCAGATACCTATATATCTATATCTATATATACACACACACACAAACTGAAAGGCCAAGATATATTTATTGGCCTTTCATTTTAATAATGGATTTGGGGTTTTTAATCAGAGAATTCGCAATTTTTTAATTGGATAATATGAGATTTTTTTTTTATCAGGGAAAACCAAGATCCCTGGTGATGACTGCTACTAGCTTTTCTTCAGGCCTTTACATTCTATGCCTGCTTAGTCACTAATAATATATTACCAGCACTTATGGATTGCAAGTACTGAAGAGCTGTGATTGCTTGAGTCAAGAGATAGCAAAGGTGGGTTATGCTGACAACCAGGAGATCTGGATGCAACCAGGCTGGCTAATTCAATATACAGAACCAGCAAGGCCAGGATATGTTGTAGTGGACTTTGTGGGACCACGCCCTGCTGTTCTTCCATATACACATTTCCATGCTTTATCCCCATTCACACGACAGCCTATTCAAATCAATGGGGATTTTGCCTTAAAAATCAAACAGAGTAATGGTCCAATCTCTCTCCAGCATGAACAGTTTTTTAGTCATCAGTATTACATCTATAATTAGCAAAGCTCTGAATGCAGGCAGTAGTTTCCCTTTGCCTTATGCTTGAGCTGGCGGTTCAGGGACAGGTGTGAAAGGATTTCCTCTATCCTCTGGTTTTCATGCCCGAAGGAAAATCAAGGTTGGGCAATTACTTTCCTTTTTGTTCTAGTCCTTTTGCAAGCACATCAGGATTTACTGAATCAACAAAAGCTTTACCTTTCAACCCTCATGAACCTGGTCCCCAGTGAGTATAGTTTAAACTAGTGGAAACATTAAAACAACAACAACAACAAAAACCCAAAACTGGTATTTTAGAGACAGTTGTGGGCATCTGTGCAAGAGAAAGGAAAAGATTTAATTGATGGAACATGGATTTTTATATGCCCTGAAAAGCTAGTGCAGTTCCCTTTAACATATAGATTGTGATTCTACAGTGACGAGAGAAACAGAAAGGCAATAGGACAGAAGACATAGCAGGGTTAAAGAAGATATTGCACAAAGTACTACACATACCTCATGTATAGCATGAAAAATGATGAAAACTCATTGCACCTGAAAATCAAGCTGTCAGTGCTGTTGCTTCTTTTCTACTGATCTTGGAAAAAAGAAATGGAAACAAGTGGCAGATCTCCCAGCATTACCATAGCAAATGAAATGGTGAACCAACTCCAGAATTCAGCATTTCCATAATGTAACTCTTGCTAATATAATCATGTATTAAAGAGCTTGAAAATGAGATTAAGCAAACTGAAAGGACTGGTGAGGCAGTACAGCAATGGAGATGAATGGTTTAGTTGAAAAGACGCAAGGGAAATATGTTTGTTAGGATTTGGTTTGATTTTTCCATTAAAACAGAAAACTGACACTAAAAGGTGGTTTCGTTCTAAATTTGCTTGGGAGCATAACTACACAGGAAATGGCAAAATTGCTTAATCCAGATGGCTGAGATGAAAAACAATGTTAAATGGCAAAATCTTTATTATAATTCTTAAGATTAATATTATCGTCACCTATTACATATCATCACCTGGCATTCAGCCACTTGAAGCCTGTCTTTCTCCAATGTGTCATACATTCCTTTGTAGTGATTCCCATAGCATTTTAGTGAACAAGTCAGTACTCTGAGCGATCCAAAGGAGATACTGCAAACGCTGGGGTTGATGGTTCATAGGCTGGTTTGGGCACCTGAAAAAGAAGAATTGAAGGAGGCTGAATAAATTCATCTCAGTAAAAGACTGATCATAGCACAAGGCGGTGGAGAGGGAGGCACAGTTTGACCTAATCACCCTAAAGAGCTGCTGGTGACCTTTGGGAGTCGTGACCCACAAATTGAGAACTGCTGCCTTAGACCATCTGGTTGTTTTACCAAAGATTTGCTGCTTGAATAGCAGTAACTGCCTGAGCTGCATTGACCATTCACTGGAAACACCTTGCCTGTCTTTGGAACTGTGCTCTGATTTCTTTCTCCTTCAAACAAATATTCTGCACCTCCAAAACAGCATTCTTACATCAAGGTGTGCATAGCAGTTTATTTGTAAGCAATTTGGAATGATCATGGTTCTTATTGCCATTCTCTAGTTATAGTGTGGTACTTCCTAGCATTTTCCCTTCAGTGTTGAATTTTCCTTTGTATTAGGCACTCAACTAATTTAGAGATTACCTCAGGTTATTTATGTGCATTTAGGAAATAGATATTTAAGACTCCCATAATCTTGCAGAACTTGAGCCGAGCCAAAACCTGATTGCTGACTTATAGTGGATGTGTGAGACAAACAACATTTATTTGGCTCTTCTAGGCGTTTGGAGTAGGAGTACATCAAGGTAGGGCCTTTGGCAAGGCTCTTTTATTGTCACATATAGACTGGGTAAATCTGTTCATGAGTTGGGCCTTTGACTGACCGCAATAGCTGGATAAAGCTCAATGTAACTTTGGAGACTGTGTGTAGTATTTCCTTAGGAAACTTTGAATTAAAGGGGAAGTATATGGAAAATAAAGTAATAATTCTTTCCAACATGCACAATAAAAATAAAGCGTATGAGTTAGACCTTCAGCTAATGTAAACTGGTTTTGGTGTACTGGTACTAAATTATTATATAATTCTAAATTATTACATGGGTGCTTTTTTGTTAAATGGAAAATGCAGAACTCAGTGACAGGAGTCTTGTAGAACCTCCCCAAACACATGTTCCAATTTACAGGTCAGTTGATACCTTCCCCAGAGACCGCTTTAATTTCTAGTTTGGACATGTCAATATATCAATGCCACAATCTATCAAAGAGGCAGTATCCAGTGAGGCCAGACTCTGGATCCCAAAATATGCAGCTCAAAATGGCTCGATACATTTTTTTTTTACCTCATTAGTTTTTGTCTTACCTAAAAATAGTGGGGGGGTTTTTCTCCTTTTTACAGTGAATCATCATGTCTGCCTTAAGGCAAATAGGTCTATTAACTATGGTGGTTAAATAAAGAAGGGGAAATTAATTCCAGTGTGGAACCAGTAACGCAAGGCCACTTTGAGTTATGATTTTTTTTCTCAGGTGAGTGTACCTTTTTCTAGGCAAACATAAATTCTGCTCTCATATAGAAGCAGATGGAGATGTGATAGATGAAAAAAGCTTCTATGATCCTTTTTGGTGCCTGTGTATATTGTAAGACTCCACATATGAACTCTTTTTACTATAGCTGTGCTTAGTACAGAGTGGTGGCACAGACACAGCTCTGTTTACAGACTTTATTCTTAACCGAAGTGGCTGAAACAATATAGCGGATGGCTGAAATAATATGCCAAAACTGCATACACTAAATACAAAATTCTCAACTGCTTTGTACTACATGGAGACTTTTACAACTGTAACAAATTGGACATAAAGTGCCACCAAGTCAGCTTCCCTGATATTTATTGTTTTCTTCCAATTTGTGCTTTGTGTACCTACTGGCACCTGTGCAAGGCATGGGCAAAATATTATAGCAAACGGTTGAGTTTTAATGCTCACCCTCCTCTCATTTCACACAAATGTAAATGACTATGCCATCTGCCAGGCAGTGGAGAGTGTTCATCCCCCAGAGATATTCTGGAACCAAGAGAGGTTTGAAGAGCCAGTCCCACAAAAATTAAATACTCACAAAAATAAATGTAGATAAGTTTTAATAACAAATGTAATAGTAAAATACAGATAAAATATAAATGACCAAACAGTGCAGGGAATGCGTATCAAGCAAATGATTACAATTTGTAAAATGTATGCTCACCTAGAGAAATAACAATCTTGTTAACATTTAAGAGAATTTAAAATTAATTTCTTTAAGCCCTAAAGTTTTAGACAACCTCTAACTCATGGCCAGCCTGTTAGGGGAAAGGACTTCTCACCTAGGTTTCAAATTGTATATTAAAAGAGCACTTACCTTGGTTCATCTGCTAATGGGCTATTCAGCAAGAACTGTAGTTCAAGGCTGAAGAGCAAAAGTTCCAAGATGAATCCAGATATTTCTACTCTATTGCCTGGCTCAGTATTAAAAAGCTTACTAAATAAACCCAAAACTTTAAAAATGCTCCTAGTAGGTTCTACTCTAATTAATATTCATTTGCCTATTTTTATTCTCCATGCCAGTGGCTTCCAACCTCAGGGCGCAAACCAAATCAGGGTTGTGAGGGGTCTCCCCTCACTCCACCCCGCCTACCTGCAGGGCTCTCCCAGTGCACACTCCACATGGGTCTTGCCACTGCTACCCCTCGTGATCCTGGCGTGGCACCACTGGGCATAAGTGAATTGGGGGCAGGAGTAGGGGCAAGGGCTGGGGTCGTGACCCAGATTTAGGGTTGCAGCAAAAAAAGGTTGGGATCTAACTGGCATAAAACTGGTAATTATTCTCTGAGGAAACCTTTACCCTGGATGTTTTAAATTGTTGTTCTGGAACTTCAGCCTCTGATAATGTGCATGGCCCTCCCGTGGACTCTCTCCAGCTTCTCCACGTCTTTCTTGAAGTGCAACACCCAGAACTGGACACAGTACTCCAGCTGTGGTCTCGCCAAGGCTGAGTAGCGCGGGAGGATGACATCTTTAGCCTTGCTCGTGATGCCTCGGTAGATGCATGCCAGTGTTTGATTAGCTCTGCTAGCTATGGCATTGCATTGATGGCTCATGTTCATTTTGTTGTCAATCACAACACGCAGGTCTCATTCAGATGTGGTGCTGGCAAGCGTAGCACTGCTGAGCCTGTGTTTTGTGGATTATTTCCCCAAATTATTCTTGTTTCTGACATTCTCTTGCCTGTTCATATCCTTTGGGTGGCATTACACTTAAGTGAACAGTGAGATGAAAAACAGCAGATGAGAAATTTAGACCAAACTGAAGACAGCCTAATACACTTTTAGCTCCACCCCACACCACAATTTAACAAAAGCCAGCCACTGTTAAATGTATTCTTAGTGGTAACATGTCTACAATGTCTCCAGTTGACAGACAGCTCACACTCAGAAATCTTGCACTTTTCTTTGTAAGAAGCAAAGAACAGGAAGGAAATACAATCTCCGCATCTCGGATATTTTGTCCAGGATCAAGCAAACAGATTTTTTGCTGTTTGCAGCATGTAGCAAGCAACCCAAATCTTGACCTCTTGAGTAAGTTAGAGGGGAATGCTGATTTGGTAGTGCAAATGACTAAACAAGGCATGTGGGTATGGAAAATCAGTCCTTATGTTCCTCTGAGGCAGTTATGATCATCCAGCTGGTCTTTACACACACTTCTCAGAAACTGTCTCAGACCAGGGAGCACTGGTAGGGAAGAGGAACTTGATAAGTTAGGGGAGGAAGTATGGTTCAGTGGTTAGGGCACTAGCCTGGAACTCTGGAGTCTTTCTGCTCCACTACAGACTTCCTTTGCTTTAGTGTTTGCTTCCTGTGCCTCAGATGGAAATAATAGCACCTCCCTACCTCACAGGGAAGTCTTGTGAGGATATAAACATTAAAGATTGTGAGGCACTCATATACTGTAGTGATGGAGCATACAAGTGCCTGATATAGCTATTATATCTAGTCCCTGCCAGTGTAGCATCATTCCTTAAAATTGTGCTAGTGTATTGCATATTTGTTACATGTAGGGTCAAATTTAACACTTGCACTCAAATGTTTGCTATTGTTTTATACCCTGGCTTCTGCACAAAATATCATAAAAAGTTTAAGCTATTACTTACATGTTATGAAATGGTTTAAAAGGATTTAATTGTCAAATAAGGAAAGTTACTCAGAAGAGGACTGACAGGTTTTACACAGCTAAACTTCTATTGCTTGGTCTTTGATTCATAAGCCATTGAACTCTTCCATCGACGCAAAGATAAAATTCCTCCTCTACTTACTGTTCCCTATGCTCACCTAAAGTCTGCTGGTCACGAATGTGTGCTACTGAAAAATCCTACACTCTGTACCTGTGGCTGCTGCTTTTTTTCCCTGAGTTTCTTTTTGTCTGAAAGTTTGTGCCATAATGATAGTTGTAAGTGTTGTCGTGGACCTTACTGGAAAGACACAAAGAAGGTGACTGTTAGGGATTTTCTCTTTGAAAACTATAGTCTTTGTCACCCTAGCTAGCCTGTTCCTGAGAGAGACCACCTCATGAATATTCACAGCTGGGGCTTTAGCCATAACCAGTGTAGTAGCATATGAGAGGTTAAAATGGTTTAAAATAATTATGGGATGATTGTCAAGAAGTAGATGATTTCCTGTAAACTAAAGGAAAAACTGCTATTCCAGTTTAGTATTAATTAAACTATTATATGCTGAGATTTTTCCCTTTTTTAAGTAACAAGCATTGCTTTTGGATTGCTTTTGTCATGACAAATATCTAACTTTAATTTCAACTTTATAATCTTCCACAAAAGATTTCACATTTGCAACCTTGTCCAACACCTGCTAAGTTGAACCATTTATATTACAAACCTCTGTTTTGATCCTATGTAACAACCAATGCCTTGGTTATTAACTCACTGCCGGTTCACCATAAATAACAGCAGGATATAAGTGTGTTCTTGCTGGTAGTAGGTGAAATAACAAACATTGTATTAAAAAACCCCTTTCTGTTGACTGTAAATAATAGTGGGGTATAAGTGTGCTCTTAGTGGAAATAAATGCATAAAATAAAATACAATACAGTATCTTCTTCTCTATTTATGACTACATTTTTCTTACACAGTGAATTCTGTCTTGCTCTTGCTAATTATTAGCTTACCGAGTTGTATCAGAGTCCAATTTTCTCTTTCTTCCTCTTATGTCATGCACTTATGGTTGAGTGGTGACACATGTTTGTCTTTCAACATGGGAGGTGCTAACACATTTTGGAAACAGCATAATAGAGATAATTGCAGAACATGATCCATGGCTGTTTGCTGTACTTGGATTTTAGAAAATCAGGTCTAAACAGATCTCTCAAACTCTGCCACCGTGATAAAAAGCAAAGACCTGATTCTTTCTCTTATGCCAGTGTAATTAAGGAGACACTTCATGGAAGACAGTGGAGCTGCATTAATATAATTGAGAACAGACCCAATGTTTTCTGGCTTTGGTATTGTTAATTGTAATTATATTATCTTTCACCGTATCTTCATAGACCGAATTAATGATTCAGGAGATGCATGGTGGGCCAAATACACTCTGGTACAACTTGTGCAATACCAGCTCTGGGATTTCATGCAAAATTGGTAATTGTTCACATATGCACCCATTTTTGTTTTTCCTATGGACTTTCCACCAGATTTGCAAATCATGCTTATCTGTCTCTTAACTGGGATATAGTTGCTTAAAAAAAATCACTGCTGGTTATTTGGTTTTCATTGTGAGAATTTGCTTTATTGCATAATGCTAGGTCAAAACACAGACAGACGTGTTCAGAACTGCCCTCAGACTTTGAGTAAGAATAGTAACAAAGATTGAGTTTTATTCACAGACAATTGGTCTGGAGCTCCTCCATAGAACAGAGCATTGTGGGTAGAGGTTAGAGATAGGAAGTTACTGTGTACATGATGTTGTTTGTGCTTGTGTCTCTGACTTATTTCCAGCAAGACAAATAACAAGGAAGTTACAGCATTTTTATAACCATTACAGTAGCAAAAAATAATATTTAATACCCTTTCATTTTAACATCAAAGTATACATAAAAGAAAAACCTGTTCCTGGGGGATACAGAAGACAAGCCAAGACACTTTGCTATCGTTTAAAGCAAATGATTTGTCTTGCCAAAGACCTAAGGAAAACAGGTCTTTTCAAAATGCAAAGCTGATGCTTTTTGGCCTGATATCAAACTAATACATTTCATGTGTGGAAAAAAAAAGACAAACCATTATTACCAATAAGAGTAAACAGAGATAATTTAACTAGAATTACATAGGAAAAAGCCAATGCTATTCAATATTAACATAACAAATTATACTGTGTTCTTTTGAATAAGACACCCCTGAATTTGAGATGTGCCCATATTTCTGACTCACAATTTTAAAGTCAGATAAAGACACACAAGGATAAAATCTCTAGAGTGTCTAAAATATTTTTTTTTTGCTTTTAGTAAGATGCCTGCTATTCTTAGAAAAAATATTTGGGTTTAAAAATGTCTTAGTCAAAGAAATATGTTATATAGTCACTTGAAAATGTAAAGGACTGTTGCAGCCAGCCAATCAGTCATTCCAAAGAAAGAGAGGCTATTGGTCTAATTGGCTGGCATAATTTCTTCCACTGACTCCCATTGACTCCAGGAAGGCTTCAGTCAGGCTTCAGGCATCTGTAAGGCACTAAGTGCTTTCAGCATTGCCTCAGGTGAGGTGTTGCTGAACATCCTCCAGAACTGTGCATTTCTTAGAGAGGCTTAAAACTCTTTGTTTAATGAAAGCTGAGATTTCTCTTTGGGGTGGGGGTTATAAACTGGTTCTGCTAGAAAAAAATGTTACCCAAGCAGTGTTCAGCTAATTGCTGCAACTTTTTTATTGTTTTAGGGGCTATTTGTAATATAAGTGACCTCTCCCACCCAATTTACATGAGTCTGAGCTAAACAGGATAATTTGGAGAGGAGACTATTTGAAAGCTCATTGCTTTCAAAATTCAACATGAAGGTGGAGGCCACACTAGAAAGATATGGAGTTTTGTCTGTGTGTTTGGAGCTTGAGGATGGATCAAGAGAAAGTGTAGTTGCTTTGAATCCCTTGTTAGGACTTCAGTGTTTTGGCCACACTCTGATGTGGTGTTGAGAGAGAGGGAGGCAGTAGTCTACAGACATAATGGTTGGACCTTTTGGTCCCTTTGCTTCTCCAGGAAGAACAACCTATGACAGGTGTATCCTGCATAATGTATGTATGTTCCTTAATGCAACAGCACAACTAAGTTACTGGGCAGGTTAAAAGGAGGGATCCTGAGTTTAATCTGTCCCAGAGCTCTCCTCCCCACGTGCATGGACTGTCTTCATTTATGCATGGCTACTAGTGAATAGCTGATGCAGCAGCTAAAAGAAGCATCTTGTATTCCCTCAAGCTGCTGTGAAGCAAAGGCAACACTGTGGCCCCTGATTACAATTCACTCCTGGGTCAGTGGGATCTGACTGTGATATATTAAGTCTAAGTCATATTAGGAAGTGCTACATGGGGGGGTGCTTCTACACATGCACTTTACTGCAGAGCTGACTTATTAGCTCCACAGTAAAGCATCACCATCTACATGTGCGCCTGTATTAGGACAGAGTAAATTAATTAACTCCACTGTAGGATAGAACTGTCCGGGATAAGTACTATCCTAGGGCAGAGGTATTTACTCTGCATGTGTAGATGGTGATGGGGCTCACTTGGGCACAAGGGTGCTGCAGTGCGGGGTCTGCCTGCTGACTAGCCTCACATTTTAGCACCCTCGTGCCCCAGCCAGCCTCTCCGCAGCATGTTAAACTGAGGTAGAGCAGCCCTGGACTGGCAGGCTGACCCCCACGACCCCCTGTCAAGCCAGAGTTGTTCCACTCAGGCTCAGTGTGCTGTGGTCCTGGACACACATGTAAACTCTGCGCCTGGGAGAAATAAACTCCAGCACAGTTTATTGCTGTGTTAATTGCATGTATAGATTCACCCAGGGAGTCAAAATCTGCCAACAAGTAGGTGGCCTTCATGTCTGTCATTTAACCTTTCACTTTTAAGATTAAATTTTACAGGTAATCATTTGATGATGAAATTAATATATGCACTGGAGGGATTACAACATAATGGTTCTGTAAGAGAGAGATAAAAGAAATCTGAAATACCAGTCTGAAAGTAACTGATTTCAGAAAGACCTTCATGATAGTTTGGGGGATTTAGGGGTTATTTAGGGGATTAAGAAACAGAAGTGAATTTAGCTATTCTACTTGCTTGAAAACCACAAGAAAGTTTTTCCATTTTACTTTCGGCTCATGTTCAAATTAAATTTAAACAGATGTGCACCAGCTCTTTGGTTCAAACACTTGAAGAAAGATCATGTCTGCATTTCTACCAATAGAAAGTGACACACAACCACCATAAAATGAAACTCATTGTGTGATGGAGCTATTTATCTTGCTCATTTAAGATAGAGAAATGTTTTTCAATGAAAATGTAAACAGGCCATTAAGTCCCACCAGAAGGGATGCCAAAAAATTACTACTAAAACATATGCTAGAAATCAGAAAATTGAAAATGAAAAAATGAAACATTGTAACTAAGAGACCTTGTCTCGGATAGGAGAGAGAATGGAAAGAAGGGGAAAGAAACAACAGCTTTTAGAGAGTTTTAGGTATCTAGTAATTATTGTAAAGCCTCATTAAAAGAAAATCAAATGTTATGTGACTGGATTGTTGGTGAGTCTTTTGCTAATGAAATGCTTAGGTGGTTTCTTTGCAGGGTACTTTGCTTTTGATTCTTCCGGCATGAAATAAATATGCACTGTTCCCCACAAAACAAGGAAAGGTAGGTTTGGTTCCTCAGTTGGTATGAACTGAAGCAACTCCAGTGATTTCATTGAGGCTATGCTGACTTCAGAGGTGACGATCCAGCCTGTAACCTTCAGTCAAGTGGGTGGTTATATTTGAATCCATTTTGGTTTTGTTCATTCGTTTTGGGTTAATTTTTCCAGTCCTTAACAAGGTTCCTGAAATAACCTTGCCAGTCTGCTTAGACCCACAGGTTTTTTCCTAGGTCAGCTTTCAAGAAGGTCTCTCTCCATTGTCTTTTTTCTACTTTGGATGAGCATTTTTCTCCCCTCATCTCTTTGGGCCTTTACTAAAACTTTCTACCCCCCTGCGCGTTTACTTCTCTTTTGTTTAACCCCCACATTGATAAATTGTCATTTTAGATGCTTTCCTTAAAGCTTCTATTAAAGGTTTTGTAGATAGTTTAAATGGTAGAAGTGACATCAGGAATATTCCTCCCCTTTTTCAAGCCTCCCTAAATCATGCTATTTTTTTCCGTAACATCCTCAGAATTAACAATTTCCTCACTGTCACCACTGACAAAATTTTAATCAAGCCCTTTCAGAATTTCTTTCCTCAGCTACTGTAACATCCTGGTCTCTGGCCTCAGCTCATCTCATGCCTCGTACCTATCATCCATCCAAAATGCCACTGCCAAGATAATTTTTTACTGGTAGTCATGCCATGTCTACTTCTCCTTGAAGCTCTGGACTAGTGTCTCCTCTTGTTTTGCAGGCAGTTCACTCATCTCCTTATTTTCAATGCCCTTCACATTTCATTCCCTGCCTAGAATGCTTCTCTTATTTTTCCTGTGTTTTTCTCCAGCTCCTGATGCTCTGCTCTAACTGTTTCTTTTGTTGCCTTAACTCACTCAATTTTCTGCCACCTTTCTTGCCACCTCCTAATTTAAGGTGTGTCAATACCTTCCATTTCCTTTTCCAAACTACTTCTGAGAAGTCCACCTATTCCATAAAATGTACCCAGGATTACACCTGCATGCTATGATTTGAGCCTGATCTCAGTTACCCCAGTGAAAATTAGAAATAATTTTGCTTAAATTGGTAGAGTTAAATTAGTGCAAAATCAATAGAAGCAAGCAGCATCTCAGTAGTCTCCTTTGCACTTTATTTAGCTACATCTATGGGCACTGGCTATAGAATGCCCTTTGTTATTAAATTAAATGTTATGACTTGGGTTCTCAGCTATGCCAGAATTATACCCAGCAGTTCAGGAGCAGGGGGAAAAAGCTGGTTTTCAGGTATCTGTGTGCTTCCATAATTTCCAAGTCGATCACAAGCCAGATTGACCTCTGGTGAATGTTAGAACAGCCTCAGGACTGCTCTACCTTAGGTTGTCTTGTAACAATCCCCATGGATTATTGTACTGCCTGGAAATTGCAGGAGTGTCACTCCCCCTCCCCAAGATTCTCCTACTTCTACCCCTCACATACCTCTCATACCAGTGGGGGTTCATTGAGGATGGTTTATTGTGGTCTAAACTTGTTCTGTGCCAATTGAGAATATTCTTGATGTAATGGTAATCCTAGATGTCCTGTCAGGGCAGCTTTAAGGCTGATTAGCCTTGTTCCACTTTGTGACATGTAGCATAGCAAACTAACTTTACTGGGGCCCTGGGTCTACCTACTGTGAGTATTTTCAGGTCTAGATTTTAATATTTGTTCAGTATATTTCACTTATTTTAAGGTACCACATACTGCTTCAATACTCTCTGAATAAGAATTCCTTCAAGGGTTCAGAAATAATAATGCTTTTTGCATGGATTTATTTTTATGATGATAATTATACCGCATGTGTTTAATAATTTTAATTTAAAGCCATTTCTTTGCAACATTCCTCAAATTAAATCATAATTATCCCTTTTTCCTATGCAATGGATTATGAGTGTATATTGGATCTAGTCTTGCATTTCTTTTTCTCTCTAATCCAGCCAAGCCCTTGTAACATAGCATTTTACTTATATTAAAGCTGTGTCTCACTGATAGTGTGTGTGTTTCAACTTGGCTGCATTTGGGGGTGTTTATTTTGGCTGTTTGCATCATCACGTATTTAGGCAAGAGGAAATAGTGCTATGCCTTCTAAATTGCTAACACTAAGGGGAGCACTTAATCTTTAGAATATCTTAACTATAAATCCAACATCAACACATGCATCAGAAAACACATAAATTCTTTGTGCCTAAATATTCAGAGATCGTGATTAATGTTTAATGCAAAGCACACATTAAGTGCATGGAACTGGAATGCCAGTTGCCTTAAGTCTCATTAAAAAGGTTTAACATCTCAATTTAACGATATTTCGAAGAAGTCACATGTACTTCCTGAGCCATTTGTGTTTCTCTATTGGTTGATCACTGCAGTTCTTAAGTCTTGCAGAAATGTGCCCTTCCTTCAATGTATCCAAACCTGTAGCCAGATTCCCCACATGGATGCACATCCATGATATAGGACATTAGTGAGAGAGGAGTAAGTATGGAGGGAGAGACTGTGCCTTCCCTGATATCCAGCATGGGGTCGGTCTTTCTGGCTAAAGCAGCTAAGGAGATTCTCAGAAACTGAATAATTCTACCTCCCAGTAAGACAAAATGGCTCATTGGCCTGGAGATACTCTTCACCCATGGACAAAGGCATGACAAAAATGACTCTTTGGGAATTACAGTCATACCCCATTCCCAGGACATTTCCTTCCACTCCCCTTTGTGAGGGCTACTGCTCACTATCCCCTTCTGGCACTTCTTGAGATATGACAGCAAAAGGAACTAGCAGCCTCTCTAACAGCTGTAGCACTCATCTGGCAGTGGTAGTCAGAGCAATGGGCTGTTCACCTCTCCATGAGTCAAGGATTTGCCTTATTGACCTCTCTGGGGATAGCTACGTGAGTAAGCAGAGGGATTTTTGATTTCAGGTGTTTTTTAATGTCTCATAAATAAAGCCTTCTCGTGGGCCTAATTTCTGTTAGGCAGGTTGCTTCTCAAGTAAGAAACCTTTGTGAATGATAGACAGAGACAGCTGTGGAAAATAAGTCACAACCCACTGTTGTACCCTTATGACTGAACCTGTATATATGTGGTGAATCCTTAATACATATATCTACTAATGTTACTCTTCACTGAGACAAATGGTGTCAGGATGTGAATTCCCAGTTTTATACTTGTCCTTTAATTTTTGGTATTTCTAAATTTTGACTTTCCATGTACAGATTTGTGTTCTGGTCAGTAGATTAGCCTGGGTACATTGTATGAAGTGGGGAAAGTTTTACACTTGCATGTCTCTTAAGTGTGGTTATACCCATTGATCTTTTTAAATATTAAGTGAGATTGTCTGCATACAGCTGCTCTGCACTGAAGGAGTAATCCTAGTCAGAAAGCACTGTGCAGCAGACTGACTTCACTGGGCATGTACAACAGCTTCTAAAAAGAGCTGCCTTATAACATCAATACTTTACTTCCCCAAGATCTACCTACCTTATTTAGTACCACAGAGCTGGTGTGCCTCTTTATAATGGCTCCATCTGGTGACCTGCTGTCTATATTACATATATTCATTTCTTGAAGTGTTGTTATGTATATATGTGTGTGAGCATGTGTGTATGTATGTATATATGTGTGTGTGTGTGTGTGTGTATCTTCCAATATATATATGGTATTGGGAGGATACAGTCACTAATGTTTTATAAGACATTCAGCTGTTTCAGTAAGGAACTTATCATACACTGTAAATGTCTGTTTATATGCATCAGTCTGATTTGTGCACTGTGTACAGTTTGATGCTTCGTTTGCCAAGTTCACGTGGTAACCACGGGACTTAGCTATCTGCACCTTGGTCAAGCACAACTTGCAACATTGAGGAGTGGCTGGTGTGAGGAAGTGTTAGGAAATTTAAAGAGGAAGTTAGTTTTTAGCAGGGACCAAATAATAGAGGAGAGCTGAAAGGGATTGAAAGGGAGGAAGCAACATATGGACAGGGGGGAGCCTCATGTGGAGAGTAAGCTGACTGAGGTTTGTTTTTTTGTGATTTATAAAATGTGTTATGGGGGAATAAGTTGTGAATTCCTGTTTGTTCAGAAACTTTTCTTAGGTTCTGGCTCCTGCAGTGAAGAGATGAGCAGTCTCTTTGGAGTGACTGTCTAGGAGCATCATACCACACAAAATTAAAAGCAGTGGCTGCTGCATCCTTCTGTTCCATGTTCCTAAGATTTTGCTTTTCTAGAACAAGGGAAGTAGCCATATTATTTTGTGTGACTGTCATGTATGTTTTAGTTTACCTGTTTGATATGATTGTGATTGATGGAGTTATGCTAAAGCATGTGTTTGGAGACAGCAAGCAGGAAACAAAATACCGGAAAAAAGTAAGGCATCTCAGTTAGAATACCAAGGGTCCTCAAGAGAAACAAGGGGTGAACTAGTCACTGGCCCTGCTGGAAGTGGGGCAGACCTAATTTTTCAAAAGCTAGATGGAATATACTAAGCAGTAAAATAAAAGTGCCCAAACTAGAGAAAAAAAGGATTAAAGGTGAGCAGCATCTTCCTGGAAAAAGACAATGATAGAGAAGGACTGTAGAATAAAGGCAGAGCCTCTGCAGTATGTGGCTAAGACCTTGTGGAGAGATTGTGGAGAACTGTATCTTTAAATGACTATCATAAAAGCAAGTTGGGAGTGAGGGCTGTGTTGTAGAGGCTAATGTGACATAGTGCTGATGAGTGAGAGCACAAATACTGGCTAGAGAAGACTTCTGTCAGATGCCTTGGCTCTGGGTGATTGCTGAATACCACAAAACACCTGGATCATGACCTGTACAGTGTTATATCCTTTTTGGAAACATTACATGAGAGTCATTTCAGGTTTAAACCTCCCCCTAACCACTTGCCCTGTAGCTTGGGAGGGCATGAGTTTGAGCAGTTTTCAATTATGTACAGGTTTCGGCAGATCCACCAGCAGTCCCCACTACCTCCAGTCCAATGGATATTTAGAAAATGGTATCAAAATGAAGGACTTGCTCAAAATGGCTGCCAAGTCAAATTGATGCATCCATAACCTTGTTTAAATTGCTAATTGGCACTAGTGCAATACGGGTTGTCATTTAATCATATTAGTTAGCAAAAGACTGAAAACAAAAATGCATGTACTGTTAGCGACTAATAGCCAGGGCACTTGCAGATGTTTAAAGAAAGAGAAAAGGCAAAGTAAAAATCTTCCTACACAATTTGGAACCCAAGGAGTGACACTGCTTTATAAAAGGGCACTGCCTATCTGCACTGTGCATACTGAGAAACAATACTTGGAAAGGGCAGCGGTAGCTCGGCAGGCATATGAGACAGATGCATTTTGTAGCAGAATAGAGAACACTTGAAATTCCACTGAGCCAGCTGTTTTGCTGTAGAGATTTTGGGACAGGCAGCAGCAACAGAAGGCTGAGACAATGGAACCGGATGACACGAGCATCCAGGATTGATAGATTTACAACCACAGGTGCTAGATGGGTCACGGGAGACCACACTACAATACAAAGTACTTCCGAGATCAACTGAAAATTGTTATTCAAGAGGTTGTTTATATGTATGTGAAATTCTCTGTTATTTATAAATTGATTGGTAGTTGTTATGTATCGCTGGAGATGGAAAACCTAGGAAACTCCACCTTTTTAAGAGGCTCTTAAAAGTTATGCCACTGTGGTTTAGGGCCTTGTTACATAGTAATACTGGGCAGCTCCTGGAGGTCTTAACACATTGACTGTCCTCACATTAACACCTGAAACTAGTTTTAAGCACTCATTATGCAGTTCAGTTATGCAACCCCAGGGCAGGATTATCCCTGATCCATGCTACCCAGCTTGTGTTACACTAAGATGTAGCTGCTCTAGGCTATACCTTAATGTAAACACCTTCCCCTCCCATGCTGGCCCCCCTCATCCTCCCCAGCACCCTAGATCCCTGCTCACTGCCCTCCCACCCCCTACCCCTGCCATTTACTTGTGGCTGCCCATGATGTCTGTTTGTGGTGGAGAGAGAAGGGGCTGGGCCTGGCAGCCACAGTGGCTGAGAAGGCATCTTAATTTTTCCCTGCCTGCTCCCCTAGGACAGATGTGGGGGAGGGCAGCCATAAGTAAGTCAGGGTGGGAGCCCTGGGGGCAGGGGAGGACGGGGGGGACCCTGAGGGATGGGGGGAGGGCAGCCACAGGAGCAGGGGGAGCCCTGGGGAGTGGGGGGCAGGGAGGAAGCCCAGAATGGGGTGGGATTCTTACTTTTCAGTCCTCGAGGCCCCTGCTGGCCTGAACACGTGGCAGCTCCGAACTCACACTGGCACTAACACCCATCAACATGTGTCTGGCTCATTGCATAAGGTGTAACAAGGCCCTTAGTTTAGCTGAAAAAGTGCCAACTAGATAAGATATGAAATACTTGCTCCTCTTTCTTATATCCTAATCCTAATGACTGCTTGTTGCAGAATATACCACTATATAGGTCAGCAGAAGTAGAATTGTTTACAGGTGAAACAGTGCTTCATGGCACATGGGAGTAACATATTACTCTATAAGGTAATGTGTATGTTATCTTATGGCTTGTTAGCTGTGGTTTCCAGTCATGGTATCTGTCACAGGCTGTGATCAGTCTGGAATCTGTGCTGCTTCTCTGAGGATGAGCATGTATTAGCTGGAATGAACTATTACTGTAGAGGTTTCCATGTATGGTTCCACTCTGAATAAATAGTTGCAGGATTTATATTCTTTTGGGCAACAGCCAGACCTGCCCCCCATTTCTGATTCCATAAGCCCATGATATATTACTCAGGTATTTTACTGTGATGTAATAATGATATAAAGCATTTTGGGCACCTGTTCTAGTGGGGCTAGGATTCAGCTTGCCTAGATAGGGGAAAAAACCTGAAAGAGCTGTTTTCAAAATGCAACGGCTTATTACAATGGAAACCAATTTCTCATATAATTGAAAGCACTATTGCTGTATAGACATGCTGAGGAGCACCCTCTGGTCCAATGAGAAAAGTTGAATCAGGCACTGTAGATGAGGAATTTGCCAACCATTGTTTTCTCTCTTAGTTGTTAAGCTGTAGTCAAACCGCTAATATTTTATGGAGCAATCGCAAACAGTTTCTCCAAAGATGTAGCATCACTAGATAGCATTGTCACACATAGCTCTTTACAGTCATTTTCTTATGTGCAAGCAAAAGTTTAGTTTTGAGAAGACATGGTCTGCTGTGGCTTGTTTGTGCTGCATGAGACTGGGTAGAAACAATGTTCCAGGGTGAATTTGAAAAGTATCAGAAGAGTTGCTGTGAGGCAGGAATTGGTATTGAGCTGTGATTCCTGAGTTCAGAGAGTCTATGACCTTTACTGCAATCTTTCACAAGAGCTTTATGGAAAATACAACCAACCTCTTTTTGATCGGCCCTTGGGCATTCACTTGAAAAACAAACAGGACAAAAAAATCACAGGTTGGTTAGCAGAACAACCCTCCATCCTTATTATCTGGCAGTTGCCATGGCGGTTGTAAGGATAGTGCTTCACGAAAAACAGAAATAGGGTCCTTTATTTCCTAGATTAATTGCAAGGCTATACTCTTTGCCCATGCCTGTGGCAAAGTCTACCTGTGCAATATGCCTCACAACCCCTCATCATTTTTTTGCCTGTCCAAGAGGGGTGATGCTGCCTCTGGAAGTTCAGTTGTTGTAGAGAGGAGAAGGTAAATACAGGGAGGTTCCTGGGTTACACAGAGGAGCAGCCATGCCTGGGACACCCTTTAAAGGGGAATCCAAAAGAGTAATCTCTTTGGAGTGGGGTTTCTCTTTAGCTAACACAAAACAGTAATTGAGAAAAGAAAAAGCAACCATAATCAGAAGATCAGGACAAGTGATTGCTCCTAAAGGGAGCAATCCTCGATGCACAAGCAAAGTCCATCTCGTCTCATCTTGGAGGCAAGGCAGCAAAAGGGCACAGCAGCCCCCTTGGCTCTCAAGGGGACTGGTGGACCTCCTGCGTCTTAAATGGAAGACCTACAAGGATGAAGGACTGGAGCCACCACCAAGGAGGAACACTCTGCTCTGGTCCGGACCTGCAGAGAGCAAACCAGGAAAACCAAGGCTGTGATAGAACTCCAGCTAGCTACAAATATCAAGGTCAATAAAAAGTTCTTTTTTAGATATGTGGGGAGCTGGAGGAAAAGCAAGGGCAACATTAGACCCCTGCTAAACCAGATGGGACAACTGACAACTGACACTCAGGAAAAAGTGAACTTGGTAAATGGGTACTTTGCGTCAGTTTTTCACCAGTCCCATGGGACGCCCCTGCCCACTGTGGGTCAGGGAGGCCCAGGTAAGGGAGATTCCTTGCCCTCGATCGAAGCTGACCTTGTGAAGGAACACCTTGACAGGCTGGATACCTTCAAGTCAGTCGGCCCTGACGGGTTACACCCAAGGGTACTCAAAGAGCTGGCAAGCTTCATAGCTCAGCCCCTGGCACAGATCTTTGAGAGCTCTTGGCGCTCTGGTGAAGTGCCTGAAGATTGGAAGAGGGCCAATGTCATGCCTATTTTCAAGAAAGGGAGGAAAATAGATCCAGCAAACTACAGGCCCATCAGCCTGACCTCTATCCTGGGGAAGGTCTTGGAAAAGATTTATCAAAGAGGCCATCCTTAACAGACTAGCTGAAGGCAATATCCTGAGGGATACCCAGCATGGGTTTGTTGCAGGTAGGTCTTAATTGACCAATCTCATTTCCTTTTATGACCAGGTGACCTATCACCTGAACAAGGGGGAAGAGATTGATGTCATATATCTTGACTTCAAAAAAGCCTTTGATCTGGTATCCCATGATCACCTCTTGGCTAAACTGGCTAACTGTGGCCTTGACCTCACCACAATCCACTGACTGGGGAATTGGCTCTGCAGTAGGACCAGAGGGTGGTGGTTGATGGAAGCCAATCCTCTTGGTGCCCTGTGACCAGTGGGGTCCCTCAAGGCTCTGTCCTTGGGCCTATACTATTGAACATCTTCATCAATGATGTGGACATTGGTATCAGAAGCAGACTGACCACGTTTGACAATGACACCAAACTCTGGGGTAAAGCATCCACACCTGAGGACAGGAGAGTGATCCAGTCAGCTCCTGACAGGCTCATGAAATGGGCGGATGAGAACCTGATGGTGTTCAACACCGAAAACTGCAAGGTTCTCCATCTTGGGAGGAAAAACCTGCAGCATGCTTATAGGCTTAGCAATGCTACACTGGTTAGCAGTACAGATGAAAGGGACTTGGGGGTCATGATTGACCACAAGGTGAACATGAGCCTTCAATGTGATGCTGCAGGTAGTAAAGCAAGCAAAATGCTGGCTTGCATTCATAGATGGTTCTCAAGCAAATCCCGGGACGTCATTCTCCAGTAGTACTCGGCCTTGGTGAGGCCGCAGCTGGAGTACTGCGTCCAGTTTTGGGCTCCACAATTCAAAAAGGATGTGGAGAAGCTTGAGAAAGTGCAGAGAAGAGCCACGTGCATGATCAGAGGTCAGGAAAACAGACCTTATGATGAGAGGCTGGGAGCCATGGGACTCTTCAGCCTGGAAAATCGCAGGCTCAGGGGTGATCTGGTGGCCACCTATAAGTTTATCAGGGGTGCTCACCAGGATCTGGGGGAACGTCTGTTCACCAGAGAGCCCCAAGGGATGACAAGACCGAATGGTTACAAACTCCACCACGACCGATTCAGGAGGGACATAAGAAAGAACTCCTTTACTGTCCAAGCCCCCAAAGTTTGGAATAGACTGCCGCTGGAGGTGGTTCAAGCACCCACTCTTAATACCTTCAAGACACATTTGGACGCTTATCTTGCTGGGATCCTATGATCCCTGCTGACTTCCTGCCCTTGGGGCAGGGGGTTGGACTCGCTGATCCTCTGAGGTCCCTTCCAGCCCAAATGTCTATGAAATCTATGCAAAATATCATTGAAAATATTGTTGGAGAAACACATGAAAGGGAAGAAATGGAAGAAATATAAAAATGCTTGGATTCTCTGGCCTAAAGACACCCCCAACCTGACCAACTCCAGCAGTCTGGCAAGAGATGTAGAGAAAGTCACTGGCTTTCAGCCATGGCAAGTGAGAGTACTGGAACAGGACATGGCATTTGCCCCTCACAAGGCCCAGTCAGCACCTC